>NW_019641622.1:560698-1160698 GCF_000599845.2 Trichogramma pretiosum
TACAGATTGCATTATAAACAATTTTACCTACATAAAAATTATGTTACATCATTCTGTAGGTTATTACCTTTAAAATGAGACGTCCAGGAGCTCGATCGCACTAATACGAGCAAAGTTACAGAGGTTGAAAGGTGAAAAAAGACGTATTTTACACTAATTATTGCATAACTTTTTTTCTAGTGGACGGATTTTCAATTAATTTAATGGAATTTCTTTGTTTTTCAAAGATGAATAAAATAAAAACAAATTGTTTTAATCTATCTTCAATATTTTTCAAGATATGGCTGTTTAAACAATTAATTTGTTTATAACAAAAAATTGACCAGGATTTCGGCCTGGCGACCTTCAAATTCGGTTTCAGCGACCCAAAAAACATAGAAATCCGTCAACTCGCCGAGGGGATCTCGTAAGTCCACTCAAATGTCACCAGCGCCCGGACTATTATACTAGGCCGATTTTCTAAATTCATTAGTGAAAGTCAATCAGTCTAGTTAAAACCATTGGCTTGGAGACATCAACGGATAATTCAAACGCACGTGTTTCTTACATTTTGACGAGTAACCATTCGTGTACAAGTGTAGTGTTTTGAAAAATCAAAGGTAAGTTTTCATTTTGCGACCTAAAAATTACATTAGTTTCCTCTCGGTAGCATGAAAATGTCACTTTAGGGCCGCTGATGTATGTAAAACTGTATGTAAAATATATGGCCGATTCTCTGTGAAATCGAATGGCCAAAAAATTTTTTTTTCTGCAAATATGAAAAACTTGCTGTTCCCGATGTCAGAAATGTCCCCAAATTTTATTAGAATTTTTGGGACCATCTATCACTCTTTTTCAGAGGCCCAAAGATGGCCATTTTAGGGTTTTTTTGAAATTCATGAAAAATCACCACAACAAAGACAACGTGGTAACAGAAGACGACGAGATATGCGTTACATAAAGATGATAAACTCTTACGCGCGGCCAGAATTCGTCCGAAAATACCGTTTTTGGAGGTGCATACTTGCCGAAAAATTTAGTTAACTTTGAAGTCAATTTTCTCCATGAAATTTCATTTTTTCGAAAAACTGATACCACCATTGGAAATAACAGACAAAAATCTATCGGATACCATGTGCACAATATCTTTTCAGTCATAATTTCCCCAGCCACGGCGAGTTAGAAAAGTTGCGATACATTAAAAAATGCCCCACGCAAACCCACTATTACGTGGGATAGGCACCTATTACTGTGCCTGTCCATATTACTGGATTTTAACATGTAATCAAATGTTCAGTAATAGGGAATTGAAGGTTATGTCTTGGGCACAGTAATAAGTGTTTTACTCTACATGGAATTATAACAAGCCGCGCAAGACTTGGGAGTCCGGTGATGGACTCTGTGCTCGCCCTTATAAAAATTTCCTATATGATCTCGCGAAATTCCTACAGGAGTCCTATAGGATTCCAATAGAAATTTCGCGGGATCCTATTGGAAATTTTTATGAGGGCGAGCGGTACGGCATGGCTAAGAGCCGACTATTCAGAATACTTTATGAGATACGTGCCAACTTTTTAAGCAATGAAAGAATCAATTAAGTTTTTGGTATGCTTGATAAAAACCTCTCAATTCATTTTCAGAAAATGCTACCACCGGGTCTACTAACTATTACGGAAGTTTGGGATGCTAATTTGGAATCGGCGATCGAAGACATGAGAAACGCCTTGGAAATCACTTCGTTCATTGCTTTTGATGTGGAGTTCCCAGGAGCTCTCTTAAAGAAAAGGCAATTTTTATTCAATCATCCCCAAGAAGCTGAATGGGACTACATAAATAATACTTTGAAACACACGCAGCCAATACAATTCGGCTTTGCTTTTTATGGATTGGATAATGAAGGCCAGACTCAACACATCAACACATGGCAGGTCAATTTCAGATTTGACGAACAAAAAGACGTCTCAAATCCAGAGAGCATTAAATTTTTGAAGGAGCATGGATTTGATTTTAATAAGTTTCTGGAACACGGAGTACAAATTAGCGATTTTCAACAATTATTTGTAAATGCTGGCATTCTAGGATCGCCGAAAATAACTTGGGTATTTTTTCACGGCAATTTCGACATTGCCTATTTGCTCAAGGTATGCACGAATCAATGGTTCAACGATGTAGATTCGTATTTAGATACTATTTCGAAGTGCCTTCCGTTTAGTATTGACGTCAAGGTACTAATAGAGAGATATGTCATAGTTGAATCAAGAGGATTACAAAAGTTGGCCACCGAGTTAAACGTACAAATTTGTAAAATGAAAAATGCAGCACATCATGCCGGATTTGATGCGCAAGTCACATTTTCATGTTACGAGAATATTTGTCACCGGGCATACTTGCCTCCCGAAGTCTTTGGGCAATTTTTGTATTTAAACATTTATTAGAAATTCAATGTAATTAATACATTCAATGTACATAATGTAATTCATAAGGTGTAAATTACCATCAAACCAGTATTGTAATAAAATGTATGTTTTTTATATTAAAAATATGATCATGTGTAAAAATGTGTTTGAATGTTTTTGTATTTCACACCTCCCATGTTATTGGTGATTAAAATTAGTTTTTGTGTATTTATATACTTTCTAAATTACAAATAACTTTAAAAAATGCATGCAACTGTATTGAAATCTGAGATCAGTTTATTAAATTATTTCGTAGTTATAGGTTGATATCTCCAATAAGTTACTATAAAAACTAACATTTTTAGGTAAATAATAATTTTCAAAATAATTGAAGTTTTTTTTTATTAAAATTTTCAATAAAAAAAATATACATTCTTAAAAATCGCATTGAAATAAAAAAATTCATTGATATTGCTTTGAGATGTGACAAATGTTATAAAACTTAATTTTTATCAAATTTGATTTAAGCATGATTCAAAAGAAAACTTATCGTTTTCTCGCAACTACTGTGCCAGTTTTATGTTGGGCATCTGGATGATTTAACAGCTCTCGAGGGCATGTTGAAACTGGACTTGCTTGAACAATTTGTTTTAATTCATAAAAGAGAGAACTGTCATCCTTCGTACAGAATGATATGGCAATACCAGTTTTACCAGCACGACCAGTTCTCCCAATACGATGAGTGTAATCTGATATAGTTCTTGCCATATCATAATTAATAACCATTGATACATCTTTTATGTCAATACCACGGCCAGCAACATCTGTAGCAATCAAAATTTTTTTACTTTCCCCTTTCAGAGAAGCAAGAGCATACTCTCTTTGTTCTTGTGTTTTTCCACCATGAAGCGTACATACATCTTCTATACCAGACTTTTCAAGTTCCTTTGCAACAAAATCTGTAGTTCTCTTTTCATTAACAAAAATAATAATTGGTGGTTTAATCTCTCGGCGAAGAATTTCTTTGAGTTTTTTTAGTTTATGATCGTCATGCAAAATGTGAATGATTTGTTCTACCCGATCGGTTGGTTTTCCTATGCTTCCAATGTTCACCTCAGCTGGTCTTCTAAGATAAGCTCTAGCTAATCTTGTAACATCCGGTGGCATTGTAGCTGTAAACATCACAGTTTGTCTAAATTTCTTATTTGTATTGTAATTCGCTAGAAGTTTGTCTTTATCTTCAGCATCTTCAGAGTCAGGTTTGCGATTACTAACTGGCATATATTCTAGAATTGTTTTGATATCAGATTCAAAATTCATATCTATCATTCGATCTGCTTCATCAAGAACAACATAAGTACATTGATTTAGTACTAAGTATCTATTTTCAAGTAAATCGATTAATCTTCCAGGTGTTGCAATTACAATCTCACAACCCATGTTTGATTTAAATCCTTGATCTTCTCGAGATAATCCACCAACAACAAGTACTGTTCTAATTCCTAACGGTTTTCCAAACTTATTTGCCTCTTCTTCAATTTGCTGAGCCAATTCTCGTGTAGGAGCTAAAATAATACTGTATGGGCCTTGCTCTGCTTCTTTATTTCTTTCTATTTTTGGGAGGCTAGTTATCCAAAAAAGAAGTGGAAGTAGATAAGCTAATGTTTTACCTGATCCAGTTTCAGCAACACCAATAATATCACGATTTTCTAAGCCAATTGGAATAGCTTGTCTTTGAATAGGAGTGAGATCTGTATAACCAGCTTTGTCTATTATGCGCAAAATATCATGAGGAAAGCCAGATTCCTTCCATGATCTTATAGGATTTGGAATTTTAGAACCTTTAATAGTAATATCATAGTCTTCTCTAAAAATTCGCCAATCTCTTTCAGTCATTTCATTTAGGGCTTTTTCTGACCAATGACGATCATCCCACATCTGCTTATCTTCCTTTTTTTGTACTTTTATTAAATGTACTTTTTCTTGTTCTTTTTCACCTTCTGTTCTTCTTTTATCTAATAATTTGTCATAAAATTTACTTTGATCACGCTTTTGAACTTTCACATCTATTCCAGCCAATTTTCCTCTACCAAGAAATTGTACATGATGTCTTTCTTTATAAATATCATTATAATCTATGGATGTATCTTCAGATGCATCCCAATCAAATACAAACTTTCTATCATTTAATCTTCGAACTCTCTTTTTTTCTTTTCCCAATCCCAGATATTGTTTCTGAATAGCTTCCATTACTTTTTCATCACAATTTTCTTTGAATCTCATTTCACATGATTTTTGATTTTCTCTACTTTTCCAATTTTGATTATGAGATGGATGATATCTGTCATTATTTTCATTTTTTTTCTTTTCTTCTTGTTGTTTTTTAACTTCATTAACTTCATTTTGACGTTTTTCCAAAGCTAGAGCTGCTCGCTCTTGTTTAGAAATAAATTTAGGTTTAGCCAAAGCCTCTTCTTCTGCTTTTTTTTTAGCCAATAATTCTATCAAACTGAGCGGTACCCTTTTAACAGATGCATCAATACCAACTTTTTCAGCTTCATGAGAGATTTTAGGTTTTATTTTATCGTCATTAGCTATGAAATTGGTTCTGTAAATTTTCTCTTCTTTGCTTTTATCCTTATTATGCTCTATTTCTTCGTAATCGACCCTTTTTCTGTACTTTGACCTGTCTGCATCTTTTCCCCGTACACGATCATCACTTCTGGATCTGTCTCTTTGGCCAGATCTAGAGCGTTTTCTGTTATTTTTACTGTCTCTGGACCGATTTCTTGAACGCCTACGTTCTCTACAAGCTCTATCCCTTTCACGTTCTTGGGATCTACTCCTATGATTCGCTTTTTTATCATGACTTTTATCCATTTTCTGAACTAATGAATCTCACGAGTTAAAGACACTGAAAACACTGAATCTAATTTTATAAGACTATTAGCAGCAATAATCAACACTGAATCAATATTGACACTTGATCAACACTTATTAAACACTCAAATACTTGCTGACCAATTTCGTCTCTCAGGACAGTCGTTAAATTGCGTTACTTACGTGCACGTGTCGCCTCTGAAGTCTGAGGTCTCGTCACACATATACTGCAGTTCTTTCTACTCTACGTATTAATGAAAAACTAATCTAAACACGACACCAAATAGTTGCCAGTCTGACTAGTTATTACTCAGAAGGTGGGTTGCTCCACTCCCACGTGGGCGACGTGGTCCAAAATCAATTGTAATGGGAATGGAAAATAAGGCTAAGGTTTATTTTATAGAGTTGCAATCGCGTTAGACTTAGCAATTTAGCAGTCGAAAAATTACTGGCGACTGACGCGCTGCACGTTGCAGCATGGACAGCTATGTGAACTGTGAACATCAGTGATCAGAGACTGAACTAAACTGACAGTGACAAGACAATTATTTGCTTACACGTAATGTGACTTTTATTTTCATTTTTTAAGGCATATTATGCACATTATCCTCACATTGTTGGTACAATTAATAATAAGATAAGGACTCCTAGCTTTGAGAGGTTTCAGCTTTTATTGTTATATGAATTAATAATTATGCAATTTTAATATTTTATGCATGATTAAAGTTGCGTACAATGTAACAAATATACAGACTTCACAACTTTGGAGTATAAACGAAAAAAGCAACCTTATTGACTTCCCAAGTTAAGCCTTACTTTTTCTTATTATCCTTAGCGATTTTTTTAAATAAAAGATGGAAAAGTTTTTTAAAGTAGGCTTCATTAATAAGTTTCCTACAATATCGACTAGCAGCAGAAGTGACAACTTCAGAATGGTATCGATCAGTTGGTGAAATGAGCTAAATCCAACCTCAATTCGTCTGCTACATCAAGAAAGATTGCGAAGAAATTTATTTATTTTGATATTCTACCAACGTTTTTCGCCTGGATCATCTGGTGTTTGGAGAATTAAAATACTTCGACATGTCCGCTGCATACAAAGTTTCAACATGTACGTTATTTGATGCATTTAAAAATCCACTTGACAAAAAATCTTTAAGATGTTATTGTTGTCATAATAAGCATATTTCTCTACATTTTCTATGATATTAGGTTTAAAAAGATCAAACATTTTATAAACATGACTAAAACATATAATAAATGAATTTTTACTTTACGTTGTACGTTTTTATCTACAAAAATTATGTGAAAATTGCTAAAATTAGTTGACAATGCCTTTTACTTACTGTTTACATAACATTTTGTTTTCTATTTGCACTGGTTCTGAAATCAAATTTCAAAAAAAAATTGAACAAAATTATTAAATTTAAAACTTTGAATTGCATATCATGATGTATTATTGAGTTTTTAGTACATATTATTGTTTTGTTTGATCCCTGTAGTTACCAAAATACAAAGCCTGTGGAGGCAAGGTTGGATAGAAATACCTGAAGTCATGGCATCAAGTGGTCTTGCTCTTCTTGGAATTACTTTGTCCATTGGTTCATATTTATACCAAGATCCAAAAGGATGGAATTTGAGATATTTAAATAAAGAATTAAGTGAGTGCATTAATAATTTAATTTACTTATCTGAATAAGAAGGAAAATAATGAATTGTATTTAATTTTAATTTTTAGTTTTGAGACCAGATGATCCACGAGTCCCAAGGATTAAGAAAACTGGGGTCAACTAATAGCAATTAAACAGTTGTTGATATTTTTATTAAATAATGTAGATGAATAAACCATTAATTAGTTCAATATATTACAATTTATTTAAATATTTATATATTTACAAACAATGGGCTAAAATTTTTTTTTTTCAAAATAGGCTCAGTTGAATTGTCCAAATGTCAATAAAAATTTCAAGATAAAATATCACTATTTTGGTTTTCTTGCAAACTTCCGTCTTAATCTGTAGTCATTTTGGATAGAATTTTTAGATTTTTGTTTTGGCATGTGGTCTTGTGTATTTTGGCTCCACTCTTTTTGCAGTTCATGTAACATACTTGGTGTAAGTAATCCCTGTGACAATAATCTTTCAGTCAATTTTCCTTCTTTTAGAGGTAAGTTATTGCCATTATTATTATTGTTATTATTTTGGGAATTGAAATGATAAGGATTTGTCTCATCAGTCACTGAACTAATATAACTTGGAGCACTGAAATCACCACCTTTGAGAAGTTGCGTTATATGGAGTATACTTTTTTGAATAATTGCATCCAAATCTTTTTGCATTTCTCGAACAGTAGCTGATTCACAAAATACATCAGGAAATCTGTAACCCAGCCAGAGATACAAGTCTAGAACATCAAATACAGCTTCAAGGTGCATTAGTTCTATGAGATTTTTTGGAAAAGCTATAGGCCATCCAATATGATGACACAACCAGCTGTATGTTATTGGTTCATTTTTAGAAAATTGTCTTGCAAACTTCAGAAACATTGAACAAACAAATGGGTACTTCCTATTTATAGGTGCACAGCAAAATACATATCTTGCTCTGAGTGGTAGTGCAACATGTTGAATCATATCAGCTAAATATTTGAAATCATCAACATTACACATAAAATACATGGAATCATCCACTGTACATAGTGAAACAAAGATATCCATAAGATTCGATAGAGTTGCTTTTGGTAAATGATATGCATATAATTCTATTTGATCAGCTGTTGGATGCAACCCTGCTTGTGTTATAATTTCTGGCTGTTGACCCAATAAGTATTTCAAAGTTACCAAATCATCTGGTTTAAAAGTAGTGACAAAGCCTTGCTCCCATTGAGTTCCATATCTTCCTGCCCTTCCTGCTATTTGTAATGCTGTAGAAACTGATATAGTATCCATCTCTCGCTCTCCTTTTTTATTAATAGATGGTTTGATCATAGAATAGAATATTATCCTTCTTATATGTAAATTCAGTCCCATTCCTATGGCATCAGTAGCAACTAATATTTTACAAGAACTATTTGGATCATTGAATTTTGCTGCTTGCGCAAGTTTAGTAGCAGGTGGTAAGCTGCCATATATAACAGCCACTTCTTGGTTTTGCTGTTCAAGATAACGTGACACTGCATAAATATCATTTTTACTAAAACATACTATGCAATCACCCGGTTCGCATTTAGCCAACGAGCAAAGTGCTGTGTCTTCTATTTCCAGTTTTGTCAATCGATTATATTTTCTGACTTCCACTGTTTCACCGGTAGTGCCACACAAAGCTTGCACCAAGTCAATGGCAGCTGATTCACCGCACAGATGTATCTCGGTCGCAGGAACCCCCAGCAAAGCTCTGGTCCATGCCCATCCTCTGCCGGAATCTTGAATCAACTGAATCTCGTCGATTACCGCGACCTCGCATGGATTGTTCAGATCCATCATTTCCACGGTGCAGGCCACATGTTTCGAGCGATTGTCCTCGCCGTTCACCAATTTTCTCTCCTCACCGGTAATCAGATCGCAAGGCGTGCCCTTGCTGTTGCACTTGTTGAACACCTCGGCGGCCAGCAGCTTCAAGGGTCCACAATAAACACCGCTGGACGCACCGATGAATTTCTCCAGGGCGTGATAAGTCTTGCCGCTGTTCGTGGGTCCGGCGTGAAAGATGATCTTTCGATTGATGGACCTCGCGGTGGGATACCAATTGGCCGGCGTCCTCAGATCGCTGATTTTCTTCAGATCGTCGAGACAGTCGATGTGGGGAAAAATTTCTTTGGCGTGACGCATGAAGTAGGGAAATATGTCGGTGATGTTACCGGCGCCCTGTATGATGTCGCTGATCGTGACGTGCAGATCGACCGGCAGCGATTCCGCCTCGACGCAATACTTGCGAAAACTATTGAAGGCCTGCTGCCAGAGATTCTGGTTGAGACCGTACTCGGCGGCCAGCTCCTTGACCTCTCTTCGCTGCACGAAAATGTTCAACGTCTTCAGCAAGTCGGCCTTCTTCAAACTGCTCGTGAGCTCGGCTCCGACGTTGTCGTCCGTGCCCGAGGACGACGACAGCGATCGGATCTGGGTCAGTGGGTACGACGAACTGTCGCTGTCCTTCCAAAATAGCCGACCGCCGTGAAAGACATTGCGCTTTTTGAAACACGAAAACAATAGTTGAGCCCTGCACTGAGTTACGCACTGATATAATCTCGATGATGCCATATCACGATTGTTGTGATTAATTTTTCATGAGTTCGTACGAAAAACAATTATTGGGTCGCGTTATGTAAAAAAAAAAAGAAAAAGAGTTATATCAGTGCAACTCGTACAGTTGCACGCGCGCACGTGTACGAACTGTAAACACGCGAGAAAAAGGCAATCGCCTCGCGCAGACGAAAGAATCGCCTAGGCGCGAGTTCGATCGCTCGAAAGTCTCGAGAGTGTTGCGCGAGATCTGCCTCGTGCTTGCGCAGACGGCAGAGAGCCTCGTGAAGTTGGTTACGGTACTATTTCGCCAGAATTAATGCACACTGCACTGCAGCAAGCGTAGACCAAAGCCTTAGTTACAAACTTGCCGTTCACGAGACTCAACGTGCTGGCGAACACACACTCACACACACAGCCTGACGACACTCCGATTATCATCGTCGAGGGATATTGACTTTATTTATAGACAGACCAGAACGTCGCTTTAAACAATTACAATAAGGTAAGCCGTTTGCCGTACGTAATTAGCTGATCATGACTGCGTAACTAATCACGTTTTCTTGGTACGCAATGTTACGAGCTAATGTAGTATGTGTCCGAGCGAAAAATTTTGCACGAAGGTCCGCCTCGATTGTCAATGGTGGCTGTCGGGTACCCTTACGTGCACATGGCACTTTTTTTAACTTGACTCTTCGTGCATCGAATGACATGGCAAGTCGAATCAATTTTACGTGTCATTGAATGGCGTTACGTTACAGACGCTCGTTGCACGAGAGATCGACCGATTCAATTCCGCAAGGATGGAGGACAAAGAGTACAGCAGCTCGGACAGCGACGACGAGGAGTACGTCCCGAACGAGGAGGCATCCGAGGGCTCGGTGTGCGGCAGCTCCGACGCCGAGGACGAGGTACAGGAGAACGACACGGATGACCAGAAACTCAGCAAGAAGAAGGGTAATCTGAAGAGGAAGTCAAGAGGTGCTGGAGAGAAGATCAGGAAGAAGACGACAAGACTGTCCAGTGCCGATGACAAGGAATCCAGCAATGACGATGAAAAGACAGACAGCAAAAGTGAAATGACTGCGGACGAAGAGAGGGCTAGAAGTGATGCACTGTGGCAGAGTTTCTTAAGCGAGACTGGTAAGAATATATTATAATTAAAATTCAATTGACGCATGAATTTTAAGTAATGTGACAAATTTTTACAGGATCCTCTTCAAAGACAAAAGCAACTAAGACTGAAACAACCCAATCTGTAGATAAGCCACAAACTTCTAACGAATTGCCTACTGATAAAAGTACAAAAGAAATAAGAAGTACAGAAATCACCCCTAAAGTAACTACAAAGAATTCAATTCTAGATGAAATTAGGGCAAATAGAGTGACAAAGCCGCTCACGTCAGTCATTGGAAGCAATAGTAAAAGTATTTCATCGCCACTGATACCTTCAAAAGGCCCAGTTCTAAAGAGGGGTCTTTCTAGTGTCCTGGGCAATCTCAACAAAAAAACCAAGATCAATACGTTAGAACAATCTAAGCTTCAATGGGATAAGTTCAAAGAAGAAAACGATCTTAAAGAAGAATTAACAACTTATAATCGCGGCAAAAATGGGTACTTAGAAAAGCAAGATTTTCTTCAAAGAATCGACTCACGACAGTTCGAAATGGAGAAAGAAATGCGCGCGGCAAAGCGTAAAACGCGATAAATTATTATTTCATTCATGTTGATCATGTAAACTTGAATAATAAGTGACTGTTTTATGTTACAATCTATAGATCTTTTCATACTTATAAGTAATATACGTATGAAAGATGGTTATGGGTTTAAAATTTTTCAAAGTATTACTTTACTTTAATCAAAAGTCAATTCATTGCATCGTATTCAATTCATGTAAATCACTGTTTTTGCCATAAAACTTCCATAATACTAGATTAAAAATGAGTTGTAATATTTGTACTTTTCTAAACAAGCTTGTGATATGAATGTTTAATGTTCCATTAATAGTGAGAAGAACGAATAAGTAAATGCCTACGTTTTATTTAATCTGCATCAATTTATTAATTTTCATGATCAATACAATGAAAAAGACACAGTGTATTTCTTTTCATTTGTATCAAAGCATTTACTTGTTTATTCAATATTTTGTACAAATAAAATTATTTTATACATGTATCATTAATACTCAAGACATTTTTTTACAATAAAAGTTGAAAATAACTTTTTGCAATACGCATTTATATGCCTATTTTTTTTACCAGAATATACCGATAAATATTATACCAACATGATTTCAATAAACAAAACTTTCTTTGTATTCGTACAGTGCTAAGATTATTTCTTTTTCTGTTTTGTGACGCAGTTAATTATTCACTGAAGCAGTTCAGAGATAATCTTAGAGTGTGTATACTTGTGAGTATGTATATTGTTACAATCCAATAGGGTTTTTACAAATAATAAATATAGTTCAAAAGTGTCATTAGTCAGTGAATTTGGCTCATACCTTGAATCTATATGAGTGTCATAAAAACAAAACTCACCTTATTCAGAGAAAAAAGTACATTTAAGTCTTAATTTTTATCTATAAAATAAGTTATAATTATTATTATACAAAAGTACTTAATCGTTAAAAAGCACTTGTTTATATCACCACTGTGTCTTTGAAACGTTAATCACCACCTATTATTATCCTTATTATTACTTGAAAAAAAGCGTTGGCGATCCTTCGCCTTCTCTAGCTTCATCGACATTATTCATTGTTCAAGTTCGTCTATACAGGATCCACTTTAGGGTCACTGATGCAGATGAAACTGCTGAGTGATACCGTCGCCCGTCGTGTAGCTGTAGATGATCGGCGCGTCCGAGGTGGCCGCGTCACCGGCCGACGCGATGGTGAATATCTGATCGTCGTAGGTGACCGACTGCTGGCTCTGATCGGTTTTGATGGCCTGCACTACCGCCGCTGTCGCGCCGCCGCCACTGCCGTCCTCGCCGCCGGCCGGCAGCAGATTGATGGGCGGCACGGGATTGTCGCCCTTGGTCGCCTCCCTGTACTTCTGCAGATAGAGCTTGAGCGGCTCGACATAATTGTCGAAGCCCAGCGTGGTCATGGCAAAGAGTATGTCCTCGCCGTTGATGGTCTTGCGTTTCTCCATGTGGCAGCGGTCGCTCGCCTCCGACGTGATGAACGATATGAACTCGGAGACGCACTCCTGGACGCACTCGCGCGCGTCCTTGGCAATCTTGCCGGCGTCCGGGATGGCGCGCTTCATGATCTTGGCGACGTTGGCGATGGGCAGGAAGCGGTCCTGCTCGCGCAGGGTGCCGCCACCGCCGCTGTGGCCGCCGTGCAGATGGTCCGAGGCGTGATTCGAGTCGTCCGTGTTTTCCGGATCATCTGTCAAAGATTCGAAAAACATCGGTATATCAACGAAGCTGTCAAAGTGTCATTCGCCATTGTATACATACACGAGGCGGTAAAAAACTAACCTTCCATATCGTCGGAATGGATGATGTAGCCGCTGCTGATGTTGTTGCCGGCCAGGAAGGCCGCGGTGCCGAGGGATCCGCTGTCCTCGCCGCTCTCCCCGCTGTTCTCCATGCTGGCGATCGGTGGCTTTAAGTACGTCACTTTTGGGATTCGACACGCGCGCGCTTGCAAATTATATGCTTACGACGCACTACTTATATATTTTGTTTGTTTATATATGCGTGCGTGCGGGAGTGAGATATAACGGAGTTATACACGATCAGCTGTTGCTGCTGCTGCTGCTGCTTGTGCAGACGCGACGCGACTGTGTTCTCTCCCGCAATATCGCGCACACAACAACAAGTGCACGGAAATTCGGAGTTTGGTCGCGCGAACGTCAATAAAGCAGTTCTCTCGGCTCGAACGATTCCCCGCGAGATGTCGCTAGTCGTTCGCTAGCGCGAGCGAAATTCTGCAATTCGCGCGCGTATATGTGTGTATGTGTTATATACATAGCGGGTGGCGCACACCGCTAGTCGCTCTCTCTCTCTCTCCGCGAAGTATAATACGCGAAAGACTCTTATACTCCGGAGCTGCTGCCTGTCTCGCTCCGCGCTCGAATCTCGGAGTTCAGCGCGGTCAGTCCCTACTGGCTCGTCGTCGTGGTTACAGTCTCGCGTGCACAGTACAAGTGCGGTGGTGTGGTGATAGTGCGGAGAGAGAGAGAGAGAGAGAGAGAGAGAAAGATTGAGACACAACTCGCGTGTTGGTGTTATTATGCGTACCGAGAGTAGAGTCGTTGTTTATACATAAATCGTCAGTTTATGTATAGATAGAAAATTAATATTGCAAACGTCTCTCGCTGCAGTTGATTCAACTTACATAGTTGGCTCGTTTTCGCGCGCTCGGCGCGGCCTCACGACAATATATAATCATCGAAAAATATATAAACGTGGTGTGGCCAAAAGGGTGCGACGAGTGTTTTGTTGTTATTGTTGTTATATATATATTTGTTTTTGTTTGTTGTCGCTCGTCGACGGTGCGTGAAGCGTGTGTATATAGTTCGTAGTGTGCGCGCGCGTGTGTGTGTACTGGTGCCGAAATAATCCATTGAGCAAAGCACGAATTTTTATTATTTACTATACGTATGCATAGCAAGCAGCAACAACTACACGCGCTGTAAATCGTTGTAAATCGACGACGTACGCGTGGAATGCACATAATATATGTATAGGAGGATACGTACATATACATATTATATACATATACGTGTAATTGAGGAAAAGAGCTCTGCAGCTGCACACGGAGAGTAATATCTATCGAGGGATACGTATTATTTCTGTACACATCGATATATGTATACGCGAGCGCGAGTGCAGGATACATAAGTATAAGTTCTGGTGCTCTGCTGCTGCTGCTCGTAAAGGATATATACACACACGCATACGTGCACTCACACACGTACGCTCGCAATCCGTCAAGGATACGTATAAAAGTGCTGCTGCTGCTGCTACTTTAGCAAAAGGGGAGGCGCCTAGGAGATTCTATACATAAGCTGCCGCTGCGAAATGTGAGTTTGCAATGTTGTATATTTTATATGTGTAGCCTTTTCTGCTGTTGTATTCGTATACGTGTGTTCACGTTCGCGATATATACAAAAGGTATATATGCGTACGAAAGCACGAGATGTTCAAAGTCCAGGAAGTTTTCTGTACGAGGAATATAACGCGAAGCCCGCTGTCAATCGTAGCAGTAGGATGTACTACACTACTACATACCGATGGCACAACACCCATAGCATATACAGACAGACAGACACAAGCGGAGAGCAGAGCGACACACTGACGCAGAGACGAAGAAGGCGCCCAGCGCGCAAAATGTGAGGTTAATTATGCGGTTTTGTTTACGTCCGTGTACACTACTGCTATATGTAGCTGGAGTTTTCGCGCTCTTCGCGGATCTCTCTGGCGCTCTCTTTTTTCACCTGTACCTACTCTTGACGATCGTCTCGCTTCGTAGGTACTTTTTTGAGTTCCGCGTACGATCGTCCTCGAGACGAGTGCTGCTGCACGCGGGGGGTCAAGAATTCGGAGTCGTGCAATATATGTACGCCACGAGCAGCGCACCCGCACACACACACACACACATACTTACACAAAGCACAAATATTAACTCGTGCGTCTCCGGGGGATTCATCGTATTATTATAGATAATGCATTTGCGAGATACGCCAGGTATATCGGTCTCACGAGAACAAAAAAAAACATTTCATCTTTCTTCTTCGCGCTGTGCACGAGCAACGTATACTCGTGTTATTCGTGTATGTATATGTGTGCGAGTGCAAAATTCCGTGTGCTGCGCTGCACTGTAATATACTACACCTCGCGCGCGCCACGCGCTGCGTCAAACTCGCTCGGCTCTGCAGTCGCGATCGCGCGACGTATATATAATACGCGTGTGCAATTGCGACGATGATGAATATATCGTTAAAGTATATATCGTACGAATGTAGCATGCTAAGACTGCGCGTGTGCCCGCGAGGACGGTCGAGTCGTTGCTTGCCTGCTACATATATATATATAATAACAAAATGCAACGTTTCCTTTCCGTGCAGAATTTTTCCGAGTGCGTGTGCAGCAGTATATGTCGTGGACGCAGAAAATGGAGCCTGTGTGTGCCCCGTGCCGTGCGTGTATGCAATGCAACGCACTCGCGCACACACACACGGGGCGCACGCGTATTCTATACACATGCACACACACACACACACACACACACACACACACACATTTATAAACGGATGTTCGCGCGCATGGCGAGAGTTGTGAAGAGAGAGAGAGAGAAAGACGACGTTTTACTCTCTGAGGCGCGCGTGCCGCTGCTCCTAAACCTCTTCTATATACGTGTATTATAATACGAAGCCAAGGACGTGTATGTGTTGTAACGTGTATATTATAATAAATATGTTAAAGCAGCGATGCAAGTTTTGTAATAATAATAACAAGACGATAGCGATGTTGCTGCTGCTGCATGAGTATATTATATTCGTGGAAATGTTCGCTTCGAAGAAAATCACACGAGAGCTGCTAACAAGTGGAGAAGAGTGAAAAAAAAGTCGTTGATAATTTCCTCCGTACATAAATGCGATACAGGATTCGTGCGTTCAATTACAAAGCCGTTGAAAAGGTTTCGAATTCGAAACTCCTCTGCGCGTGCAAAAAAAGCTCTAACGAGCTTATCATTTTGCGATAAAAGTGCGTTTTTCTTTTCATTGAGAAATCGCCTCGGTCGGTGCACGACGAGCTAAGCGTATATGTATACACAACCGCGAACGAGCTTATAATATCAAAAGTATATAACCGATCGATTTGACCCCCCTCGAAAAAAAGGCGCGCTCGTCTCGGTCTTTGGAAAACACGCGATTACGCTTATGTGATATGCTTATGAGTATACGACTCTCTTTTTGGAGAGAATCGGAAAAGAAAATATTTACGTATATGTATGTATACGCCGTCTGGCAGTTGCCATCGCAGTGTTTATAGGCACATTGATCAGCTGTTCGAGTCATATGCATACACGCGATTTATTGGGATTATACATTCTCTCGTATTTTTAAAATAATTGTCATTGGAAATCCCGTATACGCGGTATAGCTAGGTGCTGGGAGCTGTCCCGAATGCGCGCGTGCTCGGATATCGTGAATACAACATTTTTGGGTTTAATTTATCGATCGTAATGACGGGAAATTCGAAAAAACTAAAACGAGGTATTACACCCGGCTGCATGCGTTGCGTGTGTATATCTTCGATCCACGTCCTTATCTGTTTTAGATATTATACACACACGCGCACATCGAGATGCGTGCGCGCGGATGCTCGATCGAATAAAATAAGCTGCGAGATACATCGAGACACGAGAGAAGAGAAGAGAGAAAAAAAACCTAAAAATACTCGCATGACTCGTTAGCGCTTCTCTCTTTCTCTTTCTCTCTCGTTTCTCGATACCCAAATAAGAGGATCTGCACACGAGCTTAGCAGCAGAGTACGAGCTTAGCAGTGCGATACACATAAGCAGACGAATTCACTCTCTCTCTCCCTTCTCGGCTTTTTGGACGAGCGAGAGAGACTCCTCCTTTATTTTTAGATCAAACTCGGCTCTCGTACGTTATGTAGCATGTGCTGCTGCTGCATGGCTAAACTCTGCGCCGGGCCGACACACACACACACATACGTACTAACACGGATTCGCGAGCTCAGCAACGACACACGACAACGTGTTCCGACTTTTTTGTATCATGTCTCTCTCTCTCTGTCTTTCTTTTTGCTCGTTCGCGAAGCATGTAAGTGCCGTGAAAAGAAAACGAGATCGGTATACACACACAAATACCCATTCGAATGGTGTAGGAAAAAAAAATAAGAAAAAATTACAGTCTATCTATCGACCCACTGTAATTTCATTATGTAAGCCGGGGCAATTCAGTTCTACAGCTCCTGTCCGTATAAAACAAATTTAAATGAAAATATAATTTTGGTATTTTCGTCATTATATCACACTGGATAATAAAAAAAAAAAAAATTAATTCCACGCCGCGAGCTGCCTTGGCTCGCGCGCGCAAAGAGTCATCGTAAACTGTAAAATTACGACGATCGCTCGCGCTTAATTACTCAATACGCGATTCGGCTTATCTAATTTTTGTGTTCGTTGCGTCGATCCAGAAAGAGAGAGAGAGACGAAATAAGGAGAGTAGCTACACACAAATTTCAAATACAAATTCGACTCGTTTTTTTTTTGTGATAATATCGAGAGAGTATGTAGTTCTTGCAGGCACGTCGCGTGGTGCTGCAATAGGCTAAGGAGCGATAGAGTACCTATTCGTGTCACGCTTGCTTCACATATAATAATGCTCTGTACTATGTAGCTGTGTGTGCGCGCGCTCGCGAGTAAGTCATGTGCTTCGGCTTTGAAAATGTGAAAGCGACGATTATTATATTATTATATATGCGCTCGAATTTTCGGTTATTACTCGCGAGAGCATTACGATCTCCTTGGCCGGCATAAAAATTCGAAAAATCGATATGACACATAAAATAATTTTGTGAGTTTGTTTGGTGTTTTTTTTTTTGCTTCATCGATGACGATCATCATCGCGCATTATCGTAAACATTGCGCGCGGTATATACCCAAAAAATTACGAGTGATAGGCTGCGTACGTTTATTTAAAAAAAAAATTCGTCTTATCTCGTCGTCGAATGGCTTCGTGAGCATATTAGTATTGCACATTCGATATGGCCCACGAGCGAGGCTCTTCGTATAACAATGCAGCAAAACGCACGTTACATTATTACGTCGCTCACTTTTTATTCTCTCGATACTACTAGTCTCTCTCTTTATCACTACTGTCCGTATCTAATCCTCTCCTCTCCCAATTGACCGCGGCCGGAGTTTGCGTGCCTTTTTTTTTTTTATTCGACAGAGAAAGATTATCTCGCGCACTTCAAAGCTCGGTTTCTTAACTAAGCGGCTGCTACATTGATAACGTTTATATACCACCGTGCGCTCGTGTGCAAACACTAATCTGCACTTTATTATAGCTGTCAATGAGACTACTCTTTTTTTGTTTTAAATTTTTTTTTATTTGAGCTCGCTAAAGCCGAGTAGTTTATTGAATGACCTCTTGCTCGTGGCTTGCTTTCTGCCGTTCGCCGTCGCCGACAACGGTATATTTCGCGCTGTCTATTCGCGCGTACGACACCTTGCACACAACGACTGCGACCGACATAAAATTGAAAAAAAAAATGTTCACGCACCGACACCGATAGAGAGTATCTATATACAGTGTAAATGATGTATAACCATGTAAACACAATCTGTATATAAATGTATATTACGCGAACGAATATGGAAATTTTTATGGGAGCGGTTGAGAGCGACAGGGTTCATGTGGGGCCCGGTATAATACGTATAATTACAACACACGTGCAGGAGAAACATCGTACATATGCATGCGTACGCTGCGTTTTATGCGACTGCGTGGGCTCTCCTCTGCATTTTTTTTCTCTCTTTTTTTTAATAATGTTTCACCGGACACCGTATATACAATATAATGAAATGCGAAGCCTGATGCTCAATACTTCGCAGAGCGAGGAAAGAGAAAGAGATAGATATTTTTATATCGGCTTCGGTATTTCCGAGAGAGAAAAAAATAAATAAAAATGTTCCCGAACGCACGCAGGGATATTTAGGTTCTATTTAGAGCTCGACGTTATACGGTGTGCCTTGGACGCGCGTGCCACACCGCCGCTGCCGCTGCTGCTGCTGCGTGTCAGTAAAAAGTCAAAGCAGAAACTACCTTCTTCTCCTCGAATCGCGTGAGAGAGAGAGAGAGAGACGAAGAGGAATTATTTCGTGCAAAAATGTTGCACCCGCGTTCTGACCGAGAGCCGTTGTTGGCTGCTGCTCTAGGTGTGTAATGTAACATAACATTGAATTAATTAAAACTGTCATCGAGTCGTATGGCAGCAGCAGCAGAGCTCGAGGTGTGGCATCGACGACACAGCAATTTGCACTGATGAGCGAGCGCAGCATCACTGCCGTTTCTAACGAATCCAATCGGCGTAAATAAAAAAGCTGCCAAAATTGAACGATTTTTTCATCGTCCGGTAAAACCCAAGTCGCTGCTTTTAATAATAGAAGACAAAAGCTGTACCGGTGCACGACACTAATCGATACACATTGCCAAGTATGTATCGGACATTGATTTCTGTATGCACCAGCCATGCGCGTGTAGCACGCCAATGATAAATAATCATCGTAATGAAGTCGATAATTATCGTTAGCTAATAATATAAGTAATAGCTATATGTGTGTGTGTGGCGTTGCAACAATTACCATGTGCAACGGCGCGCCGCGCAGATATGATTTTCACACTTTCTATGCCTGCACTTTGCATATATGGCCCCTGGCGCAGAACGCATATACATATAAATGTATTCGCTCGCAAATACTCAGCTGCAGGTATATATAATACACATAAGTACGAGACACAAACGCAGAAAGAAAGAGAGAGAGAGAGACAGAACAAATCGATTTATTCAAATGTCTTAATTTCTACATGGAATGCTGTTTTACGCGCGCCGCCGCCGCTGCCGTGGCGGTACGTATCAAGATTGACCGTATATGCGTATAAATAAATGCATTACCTATATACGCACAAACACCCAACGCCTGCTGCTGCTGCTGCTGCTGCTTATCCCGGGTGTACATCAAAAACAGATATCAATCTCGACGCGGCTGTATATAACATAATAACATAATAATATATTTATTGCATAACGATTGTCTGGGCGCTGCTGCGTGCTGCACGCGGCTGCGAATTGCTTGTGCGTGTGCGTATATGTGTATAAGCAAAAGGCAGAAATATATAAACAATAAATATTCTGCTTAGTGTCGAGGCTGCTGATCGATGCTTTATTAATTCTAGACGAGTCTCTCTCTCTCTCGTCTCGCGCGCCCGATCGGGCTCTACGCGTATTACAATATTATTCGAATAAATATAAAAGCTCTTGCTTATGTCCCCGTGTTTGTGTGTGCGGACGCGTGTGGTTGCTGCTGTTCCAACGCATTGCCGAGGTATATAACCTTCGGCTTGTTTTTGCAGATAATATTATTGTATATCTATACTACGATTTGCCAACTATAACGGTGCATTGAAAAAAAAAAGTAAAAAAGAAAATTATATCAACGCCGAGAGAGATGACTAATAAACATCGCGATTGCGGCGTTATAGATCCGATAATAATATAAGGAGCGAGAGAGAGAGAGAGAAGGCAAAAAAAAGCACGAGTCGAAGCACGTGCGCTGAATTACGCGATAAAGGTAATACACGTACTTATATAAAATATACGTTGCATTGTATGCTTATAAATGTCGCCGTTCGTCACGTTTTCTCTCGTTAAATGGATTTTTAGCCAACGAGAGCCGAGAAAAAGATACATCGAGCGTGTAGGATTTTTTTTATTCTCGAACGTTGAGACTAATGCGTACGACTCATACAGCGATATAAAGTATTTTTTTCTTTATTCCGCGCGCCGAGAGTTTTGATTGAAATACGTAATTCTGGATTTTGATGGATTAGTCATACAACTCGAGAGCGAGTTTTACGATCGCATCGACATCTCATTACCGAGAATGAAAATAAAAGTCGCGATTGAAAGAAAAAAAAATCGAAAGTGTACGTAATATCTCGTGTACGCGCAAATATAATATCAACGGCTCGATCCGCGCTGCCAATAAAAACACGATATTATGTAAATAAGATCGTTCTATATCGTGCGCGTATTTTTATATGACAAATCGACGAGTAGTGGCGCCTATGGTATTGTAGTTTTCCTTGGACCGTTGCGTTCGCGTGTGTGTTACGGATGTGCGAGTACCCGCGATTTTTCGAGTTTTACTCGACGTGAATACGACACGACGAGTTCGATTCGAGTTCGAGATGCGTCAGAAAAATTCTGAGTTTTTAGGTATTCGACTTTTTCTTGAGTACTCGCGCTTTTTTGAATATCCTCTGATAAAAAAGGTTCAATATCAATAATATGAACAAAAAATTACCATTTAAATGTTTTAAGATACATTACAATTAATTGGTGTGTTTTTTGCAATTTTTCTGTTTTACTTACGTTACAAATATAAAGCCCATTTTAAATGAACTCAAAATAACAATTTTATTATATTGGACAATTTTAAATAGTTTTCAACCACTTTGAATACGATTATATCACTTAAAGCATTCACCGCTAGATGGCGAGTACCTTTATATGTACAAACCTGCAAGTGGCGAAGTAAAAATATTTGTATAAGTCAAACCCACAGAATTATGATCCATGGATGTATCAAAATTGTTGCATTTCTAATAACTAACGAATTAAGCGACGCCGATTGTAATCTTGAGTACGATCCATTCGGTAATGAGAAGATAAAGTAAGGGTCACCTACTACTATTGTCCCTACTTTCCCGTATCGACATTTTCTTCCCATAACCCACACTGAAAAAAATTTTATACCCAAATCCAGCGAAAATGGCTAGCTGGATCAGCAAAAGATATTTTGCTGCCACGGCAAAATAATTTTGCCGTGGGAGCAAAAAATTTTTGTCGCGGCAGCTAAATGATTTTGCTGGGACAGCAAAAGGTTTCATCGTGGCAGCAAAATATCTTTTGCTGATCCAGCTGTCCACTTTCGCTGAATAGACTTGGGCACAAGGACACTCGTATGACGAGTCGACTTGCTTTGAAAATTCAATGCACGGCAGAGATACATATATATGTATGTGTGTGAGTAGCAAAGAGCAACGAACATCGCCGCGAGCCGTCCAAAGCAACTTTTTAGAACGAGTTCTAAATTTGTAGTGGACACTGAACATCGAACAGTCGGAGTCGTTGTCACACTCCTATACACATGTGTGATGTTACTGGCCGACGCCCGACAAGCCTGCTGCTGCGGCACACACACACACACACACACACACAGACACCATGTCGACCTATAGCTCGCTGACGCGGCACAGGCGCGATTTCGGCCTACATGTATGCCGCCGCTGCTGCTGCTGCTGCTGCTGTCACACACGAACTCGGACACGATGTCAACCTACTAACAGGCCGCTGCTGCTGCCACACACACGAACACAGACACCATATTGACCTGCAGCTCGCTGATGCGTCCACAGACTGTCAAGTTAGGCTTCGGGTGGCTATTATAATGATAAAACATGTGCGACGGGTTCAAATGTGCTCGTATACATCATTCGAGAGTGGATCGCGCGATATGCCACAAGTGTAATGTAACAATACAGGACACACGACACATAACCCATTCAATTCGAAATGCTGAGATGGACGAGCCAGAGAGTAAACGTCAGTTTCTTTACAAGAGGACCGTGTACTATCTGAAATTGTCGGATGCCTGTGTCAAAGTGCTTAGGTAATTATGCAGGCGCGTTATCTGATGGTGTTTGTTTGGTTATGATGACGTTTTTTGTAAGCCTTGTTTGTTTGTTTTCGTTTTGCGCAGTGAATGCTGGCTGCTGTACCAGATCAAAAAGTCCACCTCACTGGTTCGATTGATTTTGCCCACGAAAACTCTAAATTTGTAGAATACTCAAGCCCACTATATCTACATCCATGATCTGGGATTTCAAGGTATTAAACCCGAAAATAAAAAACAATAGGTGACATTTGAAAGGAACTGAAAGTATGATGACAAGTATCCCCTACACGCTTCCTTTTTGCTTCACAGATATCTCTATGTTCAATCATTTTGATGATTTGGAAAAATTCGTTCAAGAAAAGCCAAAAAATATATCCTACATAGTGACCAAATGACAACCAAAAATTAAAAGCCTTAATTGAATTCTCCTATTTTTATGAAGCATTTGAAAGGTGAGATTCAAAAGGTCAAGATTTTTCAATCTATTCAGATGAAAAATTCAAGAATACTTTAATTTCAGATTGGCATTATAATACTTTTGCTCAACAGCTGAATTAACTGCAGTTGCATTGGCAAGAACTACACAAGCCAATTTAAGGTTTCTTTTCCAAAGCTGCCATATTCCTTTGACAATCACAGCGTATATAAAAAGTCTATGTTTTTAAGAGAATATTTTCTTTATGGTACTACGTTTTAAATAATCCTAGTGTTGTATTATTGGCAGGATTGATTGTGTTGATATATATATATCCTACAACAATCCTGCCAATAATACAACACTAGGATTATTTAAAACGTAGTACCATAAAGAAAATATTCTCTTAAAAACATAGACTTTTTATATACGCTGTGATTGTCAAAGGAATATGGCAGCTTTGGAAAAGAAACCTTAAATTGGCTTGTGTAGTTCTTGCCAATGCAACTGCAGTTAATTCAGCTGTTGAGCAAAAGTATTATAATGCCAATCTGAAATTAAAGTATTCTTGAATTTTTCATCTGAATAGATTGAAAAATCTTGACCTTTTGAATCTCACCTTTCAAATGCTTCATAAAAATAGGAGAATTCAATTAAGGCTTTTAATTTTTGGTTGTCATTTGGTCACTATGTAGGATATATTTTTTGGCTTTTCTTGAACGAATTTTTCCAAATCATCAAAATGATTGAACATAGAGATATCTGTGAAGCAAAAAGGAAGCGTGTAGGGGATACTTGTCATCATACTTTCAGTTCCTTTCAAATGTCACCTATTGTTTTTTATTTTCGGGTTTAATACCTTGAAATCCCAGATCATGGATGTAGATATAGTGGGCTTGAGTATTCTACAAATTTAGAGTTTTCGTGGGCAAAATCAATCGAACCAGTGAGGTGGACTTTTTGATCTGGTACAGCAGCCAGCATTCACTGCGCAAAACGAAAACAAACAAACAAGGCTTACAAAAAACGTCATCATAACCAAACAAACACCATCAGATAACGCGCCTGCATAATTACCTAAGCACTTTGACACAGGCATCCGACAATTTCAGATAGTACACGGTCCTCTTGTAAAGAAACTGACGTTTACTCTCTGGCTCGTCCATCTCAGCATTTCGAATTGAATGGGTTATGTGTCGTGTGTCCTGTATTGTTACATTACACTTGTGGCATATCGCGCGATCCACTCTCGAATGATGTATACGAGCACATTTGAACCCGTCGCACATGTTTTATCATTATAATAGCCACCCGAAGCCTAACTTGACAGTCTGTGGACGCATCAGCGAGCTGCAGGTCAATATGGTGTCTGTGTTCGTGTGTGTGGCAGCAGCAGCGGCCTGTTAGTAGGTTGACATCGTGTCCGAGTTCGTGTGTGACAGCAGCAGCAGCAGCAGCAGCGGCGGCATACATGTAGGCCGAAATCGCGCCTGTGCCGCGTCAGCGAGCTATAGGTCGACATGGTGTCTGTGTGTGTGTGTGTGTGTGTGTGTGCCGCAGCAGCAGGCTTGTCGGGCGTCGGCCAGTAACATCACACATGTGTATAGGAGTGTGACAACGACTCCGACTGTTCGATGTTCAGTGTCCACTACAAATTTAGAACTCGTTCTAAAAAGTTGCTTTGGACGGCTCGCGGCGATGTTCGTTGCTCTTTGCTACTCACACACATACATATATATGTATCTCTGCCGTGCATTGAATTTTCAAAGCAAGTCGACTCGTCATACGAGTGTCCTTGTGCCCAAGTCTATTCAGCGAAAGTGGACAGCTGGATCAGCAAAAGATATTTTGCTGCCACGACGAAACCTTTTGCTGTCCCAGCAAAATCATTTAGCTGCCGCGACAAAAATTTTTTGCTCCCACGGCAAAATTATTTTGCCGTGGCAGCAAAATATCTTTTGCTGATCCAGCTAGCCATTTTCGCTGGATTTGGGTATAAAATTTTTTTCAGTGCAAGTCCATGTGTCATTTGACGGAGAAAAATTGATAAACCGACCACCGCATTGTGGAAATTTCAACCGACCGATTCATAGCGTAGATGTAACAATAATCTCTCGTGAAAAATCTCTCGCGTGCAATGATTTTTACGCCAAACGTCGGAGCCGCTTCTAAAATTGGGTGGAAAAACTGTTACTCTACGTGTATGTGTGCTCCGGTGCAGTGCGCGAGTGTAAGCAGAGATCTCGGCGGGGCAGGAGCAGCAGCAGCAGCAGCAGCAATTATCCTAACCGTTCTAATAATTAAGCTTTGGCGAAATTTGCTCTCTCGACCGTGTGCTGCACATACATAGATATATATTATATGCACACGTGTGCTACACGCGTGTGTACACGTGTATATATATGTAGGCTTCTGATTCGCACACAGATATGATAGGCAGATAAAATTTCCAGGAAATTATTATAAGCTAAGCTCTAAGCTCAGCTAAGAGCAGCCAAGAGCAGCAGCAGCAGCAGCTCTCTCGAAACGAAACGAGCCTAGATTATATTTTCGAATGTATATTTCGCGGCTGGCAACGTGTGCTGTTGTGCACTATAGCACGAGAGGCGAGCAGCAGCAGGTGATACTGCTACCTTGCTGTACACGTATATAAAGCTATATAGTGGCAAGAGGACACGGACTCCGTGTCTGTCTGTCTGTGTGTTGCTGCGTTTGTGTATATATAATATGGCCTAGCTCTACTTGCTGCTCATGCTCCAGCCCGTGTGCTTTATGTATATAATACACTTTGCAGTTAGCACGCGCTCGAGCCTCGAGCTCGCTCGCGGACTGTTCGATATATATCGGCTCAAAACAGCTGAGGTAGCTAACGGTAACGAGCATTATCTCGTAGGTAGCTTGGCGTTACTCCTTTTTTTCTCTCTCTTCTTTTCTCTTCTCTCTTTTCTTTTCTTTTCGCTGTGTAATATAAGGCACGCATTGTTATCTCTCGTTGTTAAGAGCCTTGCAAGTATCTATATTTAGGTGCCTGCTGCTGCTCCTGCGCGCTGTAAGTTTTACGCAGCAACTGACATGCCTACTCTCCCGTGTATATAACTCGACTTTTTTGACTGATATATAACATTGGCACTATATACCTACTTGTATAGGATCGATGAATAAAAATCGTATATACACCTGTCACATTATTTATTACGTTTGATTTCGTGGCCGCTGCGATCGACTCCTTTTTTTTCACTCTCCCTCTCTCTAATATACATTCAATTAACTTTTCAATCCTCTCGTTTTCGAAACAAAACAATAAATCTTCGACACGGTCGCTCGCTCGACGACGACGACTACGACTACGACGCTCGAAGAGAGAAACTGACAGGCATATACATACATCTTAAAAACATCGGAGAATCGGGGAAAACTTTCTTATTTCTCTCCAATATATAAATATATAGTATACACTTTGCGCTCGCGTGAGCTTCGCTGCTCGCGTTGCAATGTTTATCCTATTAATTTTCCAAAGCCCATATCAGGCTATAAGCTGCTACTACTACCTCTGCTGCTGCCGCTGAAATTCAACCATCTGAAACGGAGCTATGGTTCCTGCATCGCTGCTGCTGCGCCCATGTATAAAATAAACTTTATTCAAGCGGCGGAAGTAGCCGTTCAGCCGCGCGCCGCGGTATAAAGTACGATTTTTTTTCCTTTATTTATTTACGTTTTTTTCTACGCAGTATAAAATACTAGCAACCTCACGCAGCAGCGGTAACGGCGGCTCGCGCTATTCACTTTCATCGAGAGGAATCCAAGCGCGGCGCGTAGATGGGCTCCCATTCGCGCGCTCTACACGCTATATACAGCTAAATTTCGCGCTGCTCCGCTCCTCCGTGGTGTATAAGAGAGACCACTCTATGCATCAAGCCCAAAGATTCGGATCTTTCGCCTGTTTCGGGCGCACTTCCACGTTATTGTAAACGCGCGTTTTTTTTTCAATTCGCCAAGCCAGCTATAGCTTTTATAATATACCTTATAGGTACACGTGAATGCATAACGAGTCTTCGTGTATAGCGTATAGGTATGCGCGGGCGAACGCCTTCTATCTTGATAAATTATCACGTGCAGGCAAGTATATATCCTAGAAGCTGTAATAAAATGATTATCAATTTTCGCGTGAATTAAATTAAAAAACTATCCGTGCATATCATTATTATTTTTCTTTATTTTTATACGAAAAATGACTTTTTAACTCGAGCTTCAAGCGTCGATCGCCCTCGACCGGAGGCTCCGAGTGTCGTTGAACGTATTTTATTGGTAAATACATAGGAGGCATTATTGTATTGGCAGTTGGAACCGGTTTGCGCGCGCATAAATAATTGATTATTCATATTTGTATGTGTATGCAGCGACGCAGATCAGCGGCAGCAGTCATCATGTATGTATGTATGTTCTGGCCTAGGCGTATATTGCCGATGAATTATATATAGCTAATAACCGCGCGCAGCGCCAAAGTTCCTCGAGATATCCGATCGATTATTTCCATAAATGCGCACTGCGTCGGATTTACGTGCTACATACGTATATATATGAAATCATTCAACTCGAAATATCCATACATCAGCGAATACATACGCAAGGATGGGTTCGGTGTGTGTTGGCCGTTTACGCGAAATAATCGTTAAACGGAAAATACACACACACAGAGACGCGCGAGTACAAGAAAGAGAGAAAAAGAGAAAAAACCGTTCGATATCGAGCGTTGCACTGCTGTGCAGCCAGTGCATGTGCGGTGCTGCAACTTGCACTGCGCAGCTCATTGAATGCCAGAGTAAAAGTTGGGCGTGATCGGCGTCAGCTGACCGACTCTTATGCTGCTGCTACTCTTGCTCATGCTCACATGCCAAGGCGCGCATAAATACGATTATCTCTCGCGTGTAATCGCTGCTCGCGAACGAAGGGCTTCGCTCCCGCTCTTTGCTGCTGCTGCCGCTGCAGTTGCTGAACAAGCGTATAAGACACGTCAAGGAAATATGATACATTTCGGCGCGGATTTTTTGAGAATTTCTGCTGCAGCTGCGCACCTGATTTTATTTTACTTATAATAAATGCTACTTTTATAATTCGATTGAAATTTCTACGCGACGGATCGTAGAGTAGCGTTGCCGCTTTCGATGCGCGCAAAAACGTGTCGAGGTAATATAAATTGATTTTCATTAAAACTCGTTAGAAAGTCTCGTGCGGTGCTATTTCGTGCAAGTAGCAGTGGCAGCAGCAGCATCTCTCAAACGGCATTCTCATTTCGGAGTCGCCTCGCGAGAGCGAGAGCTGCTTCGAGACGACGACGACGACAACAACAAACCACAGACGACGACGACGACAACGACGATATATAACGAAGGAAGAAAGAGAAGCAGAAAAAAAACCCCACCTTCAAATTCAACTCTTCAACTATTTGCGAAATTTCACGTCTAGTGCGCGGCTTACTCTTAACTACATGCCGCTCGAGCGCGCACAGTCGCTCGTGTGCACGCGGCAGCAACCACAGCAGCAGCAACGAGACGGGATCCTTAATTAAAAATCTGCACACAATTTTTCCAGCTCCCAAAGCGAGTTATAGACTTTGCGAACTGCGCATATAATCCACCTTGCGCTGCAATAGACACACACACACACATACACACGTATGCATGCTTGGCTCTCGCTCGGCATGCACAAGTGTCTTTTATGGTAGCAAAACTCGTTGGAATTCGCTTGCATATATATATCGACGTGTGTGCTGCTGCTGCACTGCTCGCCCTATACATATAGATATATATATAAAATGCGAGTCGCTGCACTGCCTACTAGAAGGACGAGAAAGGCGAACGATCATTGCTGCCACTGCTACTTCGTGCCTCTCTCATATATATAGCTCGAGACGCATATATATGTATGTGTGTGTGTGTGTGAGTGCGCGAGATAGTACTCGCACTCGAGCTCAATACGGTATGTAGTCGAGATTCTCTCTTTTACTCTCGTCGCTAAGAGAGGGACATCGAGAGAAAGAGAAAAGTGGGTACATTTATTTCTCGAGAGAGAGAGGACAAAAAAAACGTATATTACGAATTTCACGAGCGCCTTAAATTTACGCGTCGTCTCCTACATGCGGAGATTGTATATATATGTACCTTGATTAATGTAATCGATAATTTACTCAAATCGACTAGATATTTAACGAGCCGAGTGCACGTGGGTGTGAACGAGAGAGAAGATTACACGTGCATAAAGCCGGTGGAAGTAAACTTTTACTTTCGTATACTTATGAGCTTAGACGTCGCAAAAAAGCTCCGTTGAGATGATTTTCGAGTGACACTTACCGCTTGAAATGTAAAAATAAGTACGACCGAAAAAATAAAACGCGTAATAGTCTCATTCGCATCAGTCATATCCGATCTCTGCACAGACGTCGTTTATTATTATTTTAACGCAAGTCTAATATTGAGCAATAATAAGCCTAGTTAGCGCTCGTTAACACACGCTCTACTACTATCGTATGCGGTCGCCCGAACGAATTAGTCTCGACACGCACTTAAAGCAAAAAGAAATTAAATGATTTTTAAATGCCCGTACGTGTGCGAAGTTACGAAAAAAATACCAAAAATCATGTATTCGTATATTTTCGACTCTATACGTTATATATTTCTAAAAATGCCCGCTAATTATATGTGCTAACCCGTTAACCCACATAGCAGTATGTGCTCGTGGTACGGAAACGATATATATATAGGATATAAACTCGAACGATCGGAGCGCGTATATACAGCAATTTTGATTTTTTCTTTATCCGCGAGACACACCCCTGGTGTATAGATCGGCTTTCGAGACCTCGTGTTGTTGCAGTTGCGATTGACCTCGTGCCTCGCACGTGTATACAAAAGGGCACAGTACGTTGCAAAGTCATGGGAAGGGTCGCATCATTGCGTGTATGTGTTTACAGGCTCGCGCGCGCGTTCCAGTGTCAGGTGTGTATATATATAATCGTAGTAGTACAACTTGTGCAGCGTCATCTTTGCCTCCCGTTTTAACCTTATTAAAACGGGATCCTTGCTTTAGAGCTTTTCTTTGCCCCGCGCGCGTAATCGTAGGAACAAAATGATTTCTCCGCGGGTAATCTTTCATTTTGTTTATTGTTGTTGCTCTCTTTTTGTTGCAAAAAGGATAAAAAAACAACAGGCAGCGTAATGAAACAAGGACGAGAGAAATATAAAAAGTGCATCGTGCCGTAAAGCAAAGCTGAAATCTAGCTGTTATTTTTTCTCTCTCCCGCGCGAGTTACAAAGCTGCGCATCTCGTGCTGGCACTTTTTATTGCGCGCGATCCGTTACTGCACACGGGGGCGCTTCCAATTTTACGTATATATATGAAAAAAGGCTTACATAATAATATAAAGAATGTGTCTCGTAAAAGAAAAATCACGATCATTCAAAGAGTGCCATTCATGGGCCCCAGCGCAGCTTTTGTTGCCGGCTTCTTCGACAATATAACATAAGAATGCACACAGTGCTATACGTTTCAGCGTCTCTCAAGCTTCGATGTATATCCCCGGGCATAACGCAACACAACAGAGATATCTTTGGCACTTTTGTGTGAGTAGTACGCCCGTAAAGATTATAAAACTCGCTTGAAAAAGTCGTAAAAGCTCTCGCTGTTCGCGAGGAAATAAATACCTCGAGTGCATAATATAATAAATATAATAAAATATAGTTGAAGTGAAAAAAAGCAAGGAAGGAGCGAGAAATAGTCGTCAGGTGTCAAATGCTCGGCTCGTGTTATTTTGCTTGTACAGCGCGACACGAAATAAAAAAAAAAAGGCGCAATGCGCTGCGCGTGTACAAAGTGGCCTCGCACGCGCGGACAAATTGCGTTGAAAATAGCTTTATACTTTAACGGATATACTTAACGCGCATACAACGTGTATATAAACACGCGTTTTCTTCAAACAAAGTCTCTCGGGCTCTCTTTTTCCCTCGCGGAGCCGCGTGTATACGATATTTTCAATCTTTATAGCTTTAGTCTCTCTCTTTCTCTCTCTCTCGGTTATGATCTGTCTCGCGACTTTTCCATTGACAAAGCCCGTGTATTATTATAATGTACTCGAGTGAGCTGCGCGTCCACCACCACGAACAATGAATAAATCGCGCGAGTGACGCTTTTTTTTGACGCACGTGCGCGCGCTTACTCACTTTTCAGACAGGCAGAGAGAGAGAGAGAGAGAGAGAGAGAGAGAGAGAGAGAGAGAGAGAGAGAGAGAGAGATTGAGTGTGCAAAAAGATGGAAATATTCAAGCACGAGTTCAAAAAAAAATTTTTTTTTAATGTTCATCTTGGTGCACGCTTTTTGAGCTTCGTTCTCGTCCAAATCGACAGTGAATGCAACGCATACAGACATTCGTCACAAGTATTCAATCTGCTTGACAAATGTGTAAACGAAATTGTCTTACGACACCTGGTTCAAAAATTCGTTTACGAGTCTATATCACAAAGCTTCCTCTAGAAAGAAGCACAATATACACGTGTGTGTGCGTACGTAGACCCTCGTCAACGGTGGAGGTACAGCGGCTCATTGTGCTGCTGCTACGCGAGTTTGCTCTTGGTGTTAATCCGACGTACAGCTTATACACGCGCGAATGTCAGTCAAAGGCGCGCACACAAGCGTGCCTGTATCATATAGAACTTGCACTCGTACACACACAGGGGCTTTTATTGCGTCGTCAAAGAGACGTGTTTTTTTTTTCATTTCGTCTCGCGCGCGCGTTATGAGCTTTGTCGTACACGGAATCGTTCGCGCGCTTTTATATTATTATCATCATGAGAGAGAGAGAGAGACCAACGACACGGACGTAAAGTTCGAGAGACGAGAGAGAAGATATTATTCAAAGGATCGTGTGTCGCGAGGCACAAGAGGATTAACCGAGAGAGAGAGAGACTTAGTTATGCGATCCTATTCAATGATTAGTGGTTTTATCATCGACTGCCTCTGTGCGTTCTTATGTATACGAGACGCGCGTAATTCAGACGTAATGTCAAAGACCTCCTTCTCTTCTCGTCTCGAGGAAACCAGAAAGCTATATAACCATTCGACCATTGGTACAGCCTGCGTGTTGCTGCTGCACTATAGTCGACCGACGTCGAGCCACGGCCACTTGAAAATTACCTTTGCGTGCGGTGGCGGCTGCAGCTCGCGAAAAAAAACAACCAAGAAAAGATACAGCTCACACACACACACACATACATCTCTCTTTTCTCGAGTTTATATAGTGGCATAAGTACGTAGTCTCGTCGTTCTTCCGCATGATACGTATACGGAACTCCATGAGTCATCGCACCCTCTTATACCGCTCTGCGTACGGTGCGCGGCTTATGTGTGTTTGCAGTGTACATTCACGCGCATATAATAAACGATAAAAAAAAAAGTACGATATGTCGCAGAGCTTCTGCATACTTACTACACTGTGCAGCCCAGTGTATCGGGTGAAAGTGCGCATCTTCTTTTCTCTCTCTCTCGCTCTTTCGTTCGCGTCCCTGTATATAAGTACGTGTCCGTGTGTGCAGCTTTCGATCGATCATCCTCTGTCTCTGGTGTATATGTATATATTTACGTGTTATGCAACGCCGATGTTACTCGCGCGGAGCTCTGCACAGTCGCGTGTTTATAATCTCTCTCGGAGTGAGTGAGAGAGAGAAAGAGAGTCGTTGCTTGACTGGCTGTATACATGCCGTAACGCCGGGTGCTGCTGTTGCTGCTGCTGTGTTGTTGCTGCAGTTGCTGTCGCTCGCGCGCGATTGTTCGCGAAAATCCGCTTCCAATGCCTTCTTATAAGACTCGTTGTCGTCGTCGTCGTCGTTGTAGTTCGACGCTATGTTTCTATATACACATTATAAAATCGTGATGTCGTGTTGTAAAAGATGCCATGACACTACTACTACTACTACTACCTAAATAGCCAAAGCTCGCGAGAGAAAAGAAAAAGATGATACGTCGCTGATATTGGTCCCATAGCGCAGTAGCTTTGAAGAGACCCAAGTTATTTCGACTATGTGTTTACGGGTGATTGAGAGAGGAAAAAAAAATTGCATCGCGTTGCTCGACGCTGCTACACACATTTGTCAAGCTCTTTGTCAAGATTCGAGCTCTCGATTATTTACGTGTGTTATACACTATATATATACGAGAGTTGTTTGTTCGACACGTCGAACAGAAGAAAAAAAGAAGAAGAAAAAACAGCTTCGTCTAAATTGGATGAGCAAGCTTTGGCGCAAAGAGAGAAGAACTGCGCCGAGCGCGTTTAATCGAGTTCGTTGTACCCGTACGCGTGCGTGGTACAAAAATAAAGCTATGGAAAATATAATAATAAAATCAAGCTCGCCCTCTCCCTCCCCCGTGAAAGGACGCTTCGTCTCTTTGCTTCTCTTTTTTCCGTTGAATGACCAGGCAGACATGACGATGATGCACACGCCGCTTGAGCATGAAGCATACACATGTGTACGCGCGTCGACGTCTACATGAAAAGCCACCCTCTGGTGAGCTCATCTCTCTCTTTCTCTCTGTTTACACAGAATCCATAATTGAAGGAGAGGCTCGACGCCCCGCTATACGTACTATATACAGATATATGCGTTGGTGCAGAGACCGCAGCAGCAGCAGCAGCCGAGGGTCACTTTTCTTGACTCGGCCTTGCTTCACTTTGTCTCTTCTTCTCTCTCCCTCTCTCTCTCGCTATATATCTCGGTACAACTGCACTGCGGCGGTGGGCTCTTTTTTTTTTTTTTGAAAAAAAAGAGAAAGAAGAAGAACGACGTATATTTTTGGCTTACGCGCAGTCATGAATAATTTTAATTGCTTTTCTCGGCACCGAGAGAGAGAGCTTTTGATTTTGCCTGAACTTGACTTCAATACTGCGCTCGAGTATCGAGATTTATTGTGATATTAGTCTTTCGAGTATTATACACCGTTATCTACTTTTTCGTATTATGCGGTCTTTGACTCTACGATTAAGAGTTCGTTCTGGTATCAGTTGAACTTTCAAAATGCTTTACAAATTGATCGTGAGATATGACGCACGTTTATACAAATTGAAAAATAATGAGGAGAGTTTAGAAGTCTCGAAGATCTTGGAGTGCGATGAGTGTCACACTAGACATGAACAACAACAACAACAATTTCGCAATACACGCTCTACTTAAATTTGAAAAAATAACGATGTTACCTAAAACTAAAGTAAAAATTTATTTATAGTTCACTTTGATTTAGTATTAAAATAATTTATCCAATTGAGAGTTGAGAGTGAGTTGAAACATAAATTGGTTCAAATTCTAATTTCAAAAGCAATAAAATAGTGAGATGGTCAACGGTTTATAAACGATGTAAATTTATTTTTTTTGTTCTACGAATAATTGCTCGTTCATGTAATATCTAAGAACGAACTTATGTACTAATTAGCGCTTTAAGCTTTTATCTTACATATCTTTGATGTTTCATGATATTTGATCAAAAAATTAGCTATACTAGTAAAATTGTAGCTGTCTTTTTGAGGACAGTCAAAACATCACCTGCAAACACGTCATTATTTTTTTGCTGCGATATTTATCGTTTTATTAAGTTGTTCTTCTAAATAGTCAAGGACATTTGCTAATAACTTGACTTATTGCTTTCTGTAACGCGAATCGCCTCTTCGGGTTCATCAATCATAAAAGAGAAACATAAATAGCTCCGAGAATACTTTAAAAGTCTATACTTATAATAAACTAAAACGTTTAACAAAAAAATAAGATGTTGAACCCTTTGAAAATAAGATCGCTATTCATTTAAGAATACCTCATTTGACTGTACTGAAAGAAGAGTCTGTCCTCGAGCAAAAGGTCATACGAGACCACAATGGAAAATAGGATTGGGGCATTCAGTTTTATAGACCTTCGAATGGGTCGATTTCATTGTTTACGAATACAAAAGGTTGTTGGTAAATATTTCGAAATCCAAAATAGTTTTAACGTTCTTCTTTTCGTGCCTATAAACAATCTTTAAATTAAATACATAGTAAACGGATCACGTCTTAGTATGAGATCCCGCCTCTTTCGTTTAAACGCGATTGTCATCTCTTGGATTCTTCTTGAAATATGTCTAGTGCAAAGTGCCATAAAAAAAAAGAATAAGCCCACATCCGACAATTTATTACAGCGGCATAAATTGGCATTGTATCTTTGTTATTATAATATTTCACATTTAGCCTGGACCACGTCCAATTAGTCCGTAAGAAATGATGATTTTAATAAACCGAATCATCCTTGTACGATTTTAATGCCGTGTTATATATTTCGTCTGACAGATGACGCGCACTTATCATTATTATTATTATTATTATTATTATTATTATTATTATTATAATTGCCTCGGTAGCTTAGAATAAGACGCGTCCGATTTTCATTATACAGTGATATACAGCGCTATATCTCATTCTGCAAAACGACGAAGAGTTGAGCAGAAAAACTTTTTTTTTCTCGCTCGAATATAAATTTGCATCTATTATCCTCAGCAACCATCCAAGACGAAAATGCACCTGCATAATGCACGTCGATGTAAAAGGGCATTTATGCGTAAACCCGACAGCGCATAATGTCGCTCGTTCACGCTGCAACGATCCTAGACGCGTGCATGTTTGTAGAAAACTACAAACGGTGTACGATGCTCGATGATTTCTTAATCGACGATATTTTTCAATTACACGACGATTGACGTTTCGTAGAAGAAAAAGAAAATTATGCAAAGGATAGAAATTGTGTGCAACGCTGCGTCTCATATACGTAACGTTACACACAATGGAGAAATGCGCTCCCCGCGTGCATAGGGCATAGTGAGCGAGGGAAACGAGCCGTCATTGCATTACGGAGTACCAGTATACGGATATTTATAACGGTTAATTGAATTTAATAGTTTTCAAGCGTGCGTGCTCGTGCGCGCGCGTGCTTGTGCGTATATATGTAACGCCGTGAGCACAACTTGTTAAATCACAAAAGCGTAAAATGATTTGAAGCTTGATTTGATAAACATCCGTTGCCGATCGTAAAAGCTTTCATCGTCGTCGTTGCAAAAGCTTATCATAAAAACACCAGAACTGCAAGACAATTAATTTAGTTCGAATTTAGTTTGAGTTTGGTGTTCACGTAGTCGTTGAAACATTGAGATTAAGTATGGTGGAGTTCATTTAAATTTACTTATTCTATACAGTGAGCTATACAATTTAAAAATTAAGCGACATGTCATGTTCACAATTTAAAAAAATACATAGAATATGCAAAATAAAATACTCATACTCCAGAATGAAAGAAAAATTAGATATACGTGAATTATACAAGTTATATTAACATATTATTGCTAACAAAAGGCATATCACGGTCATTTATTACAATAGAAATGAAATTATTTTCATTTTTTTTTTGTAGAATCATTTAAAAGCTACAAAAAAATGCTATGAAATCCATCAGATTTGTTCAATTTAATAGAAAAAACTATAAAAGACATAATTAATTAACAAATGCACACAAACGAAAAAAGATGTCTCCGCCCTATAATTAACAGAGGTTGATAAATTATCGCAAAATGTTTTCATTCAGCTCTGGTTTTCATTGTCGCTTAGGCAATAAAAAGGTAAGGAAAAAATATATCGCGATTATTAAGGAAAAAGGGTGTATAATCATCTAGTAATCGTTGAGTATAATAAAAAATATGGTCTGTCGATATAGGCTTGTCCTGTGAGAAGTATCATTGGTAGTATAGAATTCAATACTTAGACTTTAATAAGGGTTCGCGTTCGACAGCCGGTAACATAAAAAGTAGAGTCTTTAACTAACAATTAGAGTTTTGAGCTAGTATGATAAAAAATACGAACGTAGTATAAAAAATCAAAAACCTGAATAAAGTTACATTTAATTTTGATCCACTCAGTCGTTTACTTTTACGTGACGATTGACATTAAAGCAGTGATATAAGACATTGTCAAGCGTATAATCTAAAAAAATTCAAACGTTAAGTCGAGAAAAAAAAATCAAGTAATTTGTCGAACTTACAGAGGTGCATGTTTCAAAATTGAATGGTATATTTGGTGGAATAAAATCAATCACGGTTGATTTCATAGATCTCATCATCATGTTCTGCAAAAGACCCCTTACATTTGGAGAAAATCTATACCATTCAGTAAAGTAACTGTTGAAATACAAACATGAGTATTGATTAATGTTACAATACAATTCGTAGTTAGAATTGGAAACTACCATTTTTTACTACGCTTCTTTTTTGAGTATATAATTATAATAATAAAATGATATAATAATAAAATGATAAAATATCAAAATGCAACTATAAACTGATATTTACCAATTAAAATATATATCATTGCTCGCGGTTGATAGTTCTTGAGTCGGAAAGGTCATTATAATCAAAAACTGTATTCCAACTATTAATGCAGAGCCCATCTTCAATGCAAAATTGAAATTACTTTGCAAATGTACAACCATCTATATGAACATTAAATTATAAGTTTAGTTTTGCCTCAAAATATAAAAATATAATCTGTATTATTGATAACATACCATCCCACCATTCAAGGTCAAATTGCATGTTAAAGTAAAAAGGCCAAGACGATAAATAGGTTTTATATGAATGAATCAACTGAGCTGAAAATGATTAATATATAATAGCAGATAGGGAAATGATAAATTTAATCATTTTGATTTCATTACAAATTATGGAGAAAAACATTTTACCTTAACACACACTGATGTTTATGAGCTATCGTACATAAGTGATTATAAATTGACTTTTGATCTTGCTTCACAACAAACTTGTTTAATTGCGATGTACCGCGCATTTGTTCAAGAAGATGTCTAAGTAATAAAAAAATGAACCGTATAAATTAAGCAATAAGAGGTCAATTCATAAAAAATAGTTTAAATCGTTATTACTCTATATGTATCTGAATTTTGCAACGAAAAATAAACTCATCGATAATACTGTGTAAGTGCCTGCAGAGAAAATAATTGCAACTCCACTCATCAATATAAGGTATATAATGAATAAATGAACTAGATATTCATTTTCAAAATTTTCCGTTGTTAAATGAATTGCCAATTGCATTTTGTATGTATCGACCCCAAGCAAAATATTTTCTAACAAAGGTAAGACTGCTGGCACTGTCATATATGCCATAAGGCCGATGACTATCAAAGCCTTCAAAATATAATTAATAAAAAATAATTATTTGTACTTTTCAATGTTCACACTTACCACTAATAATGCCTGAAATAAACTTAGATCGGTGAATATATTCTTTTACAAATTCTCTCTCTTGGGGACTAGATTTTAACCAAAATTCAGCCATTTCGCGATTAATGAATCTTACCTTTAAAAGTGGATTGTAAAAAACAATGGTAAAATTTAAATGTACAGGGCTGAAACCGTTTAAATTACCCTAGTGATGAATTTTTCGTTGTACCCATACCAATACGAGGTAAATATGACAAATAACAATATAAAAAATTGAAGACTGCAATTAGTTATAACGTTGAGTCTTCCACCATGCATTAATACTTCTGATATTAAACACCAGAGCTGCAATACCATTCATTTTTAGGTCAATTAAATTTTTACGCTACCAATACATTATCACCTTTTGAGAATTTAAGATTTCTTACGCTTAATACCATACATGATAGATATATAAAGAATACTATTTTAACCCATCTCATTTTCATTTTTTTGTTTCCAAAAGGCCAATGACCAGCCATACTTAAAAGTGTAATAGGAAGGTACCAATTTTCCCTGAGTAGGATTTCTATGTCAGAATCACTAAGTAGTGGATTTTGATGAAATTTATTTATTTTTTTAGCGGAATATGACATATTGAAAATGGAGCGACGTATCATGTTCGTTTTGAAAAAATACTTAAAATGCGCGAAATACAATACTTAAATTCTGGTATGAAAGAAAAATAAGATACATGTAAATTGTACGAGTTTTATTAGAATACTACTATTAACAAAGTAGATATCAGAGACGTATATTACAATAAATATAATAGTTATTTATGTAACAAGTGCCCAAAAGGCGTTTTTGGGCACGAGTGTGCGGAAAAAGACACGAGTGCCGGCCATGCCGGCACGAGTGGGTGTTTTTTCCGCACACTGTGCGCAAAAAGCTGGGCACGTGTTGCATACATTATTTTATGCAATAGTAGGCGAAAAATACGTTCATTTAAATGAGGCGTTTTATCGCACACCCGTGTCCAAAATGAGGCATTTTACCGCACACAAGTGTCCAAAAACGCTTTTTGCGCACTAAAAAATGTCTTTTTTCGCACATTTTTTAGTGCGCAAAAAGCGTTTTTGGACACTTGTGTGTGGTAAAATGCCTCATTTCGACACTGGTGTGTGGTAAAATGCCTCATTTTGGACACGGGTGTGCGGTAAAACGCCTCATTTAAATGAACGTATTTTTCGCCTACTATTGCATAAAATTTTGTATGCAACACGTGCCCAGCTTTTTGCGCACAGTGTGCGGAAAAAACACCCACTCGTGCCGGCATGGCCGGCACTCGTGTCTTTTTCCGCACACTCGTGCCCAAAAACGCCTTTTGGGCACTTGTTACATAAATAACTATTCATTTTTCTTTTCATAGAATGGTTCAATAATAATAAACAAAAAGAGCTACACAATAGTACTACCTACTCAAGTGTAATATATATGCCGTGTAATCCATCGGTCATGCCATGAATTTGTTCATTTTAAAGGAAAAAATTATAAAAACGATAAATTGTATAAATAAATAAAAAAGTTACATTTCATTTCGATCCACTCAGTCGTATCTTTTTATGTAACTATTGATATTAAAGCCATGATATAAGACATTGTCAGGCGTATAATCTGAAAAAATTCAAACGTTAAGTCGAGGAAAAAAAAATCAAGTAATTTGTCGAACTTACAGAGGTGCATGTTTCAAAATTGAATGGTACATTTGGTGGAATAAAATAAATCACGGTTGATTTCATAGATCTGATCATCATGATCTGCAAAAGACCCCTTACATTTGGAGAAAATTTATACCATTCAGTGAAGTAACTGTTGAAATACAAACATAAGTATTGATTAATGTTACAATACCATTCGCAGTTAGAAATGGTAACTACAATTTTTTACTACGCTTCTTATTTAAGTACATAATTGTATGATAGAATATCAATATGCAATTATAAACTGATATTTACCAATTAAAACATATATCATTACTCGCAGTTGATAGTTCTTGGGTAGGAAAGATCAATACTATCAAAAACTGTACTCCAACGATTAAAGCAAAGCCCATCTTTAATGCAAAATTGAAGTTACTTTTCAAATGTACAACCATCTAACCGAACATAAAATTACAAGCTTAGTTTTGCCTTGAAGTATAGCATTAGATTCTATGTTATTGATAACGTACCATTCCGCCAGTAAAAGTCAAGTTGCATGTTAAAGCGAAAAGACCAAGGCGATAAATAGGTTTAAACAATTTTACTAATGAATCAGCTGAGCTGAAAATTTTTACAAGGCAATAGCCGAACAATAAAGCTATAAATTTAATAATTTTCATTTCATTACAAATTATGGAAAAAAAAATAATTTACCTTAATACACCCTGATGTTTTTGAGCTATTTTTGATACGTGATAATGAATTGATTTTTGATCTTGCTTCACGAAGAATCTCTTCAATTCAGACGAATCATACGGTTGTTCAAGAAGAATTCTAAGTACCATAAAAAAATTAACCTTAAAAAATCAGTTAAAAGAGATCAATACATATGAATTAATTTTGCATTTCTGTTACCCTATGTATCGAAATTTTGCAATAAAAAATAAGGTCGTCGTAATTATTGTATAAGCGCCTGCAGAAAATATAATTGCAACTTCGCTAACCAATATAAGGGATATAATAAATAGATGGACTAAATATTCATTTTCAATATTTTCCGTTGTTAAATGAATTGCCAATTGCATTTTGTATGTATCGACCCCAAGCAAAATATTTTCTATCAAAGGTAAAACTACTGGCAATGTAGTATATATAATAAGGCTGATGGATACCAAAGCTTTCACAATACAACAATATAGTTCATGAAAATACAAGAATTTTTAATTTTCTATGATCATACTTACCACCAATAATACCAGAAATAAGATTAGATCGCTGAATATATTTTTTTACAAATTCTTTCTCTTCGGGACTAGATTGTAAACAAAATACGGCCATTTCATGATAAATGAATCGTACCTTTAAAAGTAGATTGCAAAAAACAATGGTAAAATTTAAATCTACAAGGCTGAAACCGTTTAAATTACCCTAGTGATGAATTTTTCGTTGTACCCACACAAATATAAGTCAAATGTGACAAATAACAATATAAAATTTTGAAGAGTGCAATCAGTTATAATATTTAGACTCCCACCATGCTTTAATACTTCCGATATTAAACACCAGAGCTAAAACATAATTCATTTTTTTAGTTCAATTCAATTATCACTCTATCAATTTAATAATTTAAGATGTTTTCTTACGCCTAATACCATGCATAAAAGATATGAAAAGAATAAGATTTCAACCCATCTCACTTTGCTCGCCCTGTTTCCAAAAGGCCAGTGACCTGCTATTCTTAAAATTTTAACAGGAAGGTTCCAATTTTCTTTCAGTACGTTTTCTACGTCAGAGTCACTGAGTAGTGGAGTTTGATAAAATTCACTCATTTTTTAGTGAAGTAAGATATTTTAAATATTAAGCGATGTAATCACATGCTGATATTGTAAAGCACAGAATCCGCAAACTACAGAAATCTACTACTGGAATTGAAAAAAGTTGGTTTTATATACATAATACAAGTTTTATTGAAGCATTAATCTATTGTTATTATAAATAAAGTACGTGTAAGGGCAAGTTATTCGAGTATAAAGAAAATTTTTTTCCTTTTTATTTTTGTTGAATAATTCAACGATAGCAAACAAATCGAGTTACACAATAATGCTGCCTACTTATTTTAAAAATTCTTTTAAGAGAAAATGTTAAGCAACCGAAAATCACTTTAAAAAATTATATTTATCGATAAAATTTAAGTAAAAAGCTTTGTTTTTATTTAAGAAATAAAAAACTGTGGAGATCTCAAATTAAATGAAAAAATTAAAAAGTTATATTTAATTTTGTGTTTCAAAATTGAATGATATATTTGGTGGAATAAAATAAATCACGGTTGATTTCATAGATCTGATCATCATGATTTGCAAAAGACTTCTGACCTTTGGGGAAAATCTATACCATTCAGTGAAGTAACTGTTGAAAGACAAACATTAATACTTATGAATGTTACAATCGCATTCTCGGTATAGAAGTAAATACTAAAATTTTTTTAACAAGTCTTTTTGATGTACATAACTGTATTATATATTATAACGTTGCAATACTACATTAAATTCTATTCTATTTACCAATTTGTATGTACATCGCAGCTGGCATTTGATAATTCTTGAGTAGACAAGGTTCCTAGAATTAAAAACTGTAACTCAGCAATTAACGCACCTTCCATTTTCAGTGCAAAATTGAAATCACTATGCATATGTATCACCATCTAAATCAGCATGAAATCACAAGTTTACTTTTGTCTCACATTGAAAAATTCTAATTATTCTTAACTTACTATGCTACCAGTATATCAAGTATATCAAGAAGACTTCAAATCATTAAAATTTAATTCAAATTTTGCACAGCTATTCATGGTAAAATTTATATTTTTTATGATCAAGTGGGTTAAAATTACACGCTTTTTTACATTATAGAATGGTTTATACCTTCAAGAATGAGCCCTTAAAATTTTTTTGAATGATTGAATTCCAAGCTTAAATTATTTTGGATATGAAAATGGTTTAAATCGTACCTTTTTCAGCTCCCAAAAGTAGAATTCTATCATTAAGAAAAAAAGTGTACTTTAGCACGTATTGATGTTGACAAGTTACTGAAGAAAATTGGTTATAAATTGATTTTTGATCTTGAATTACTAAAAATTTGTTGTCCAATGGCGAATCATGCGTTAGTTTTAGAAGAAGTCTGAGTCATTCAACGAAGATAACCGTAGAGATTAAGTTATTAGTGATAAATTTAAGTAAAATAATGTATATCACTATTACCCTATATAATTAAATTTTATAATGTAAAATGAACTTGAAATTATGATGATAAATGTACTCCTGCAGACGTTACAATAGCCATTCCAGATAACGCTACGATGTTTACAATGAATACATAAAAAACATGTTTCAAAAGTATCTGATGTAAAATGTAATGAAAATTCTGCTTTTTTGTTTCAGTTCCGAACAATATTTTTATTACCGAGGGCATGACTACTGGCAATGTAATATACACCAAAAGGCTGACGGTTATGGTACTTTTCAAAAATTAATCAATTAAAATAATTATTACTTCAATTTTTTATTGTCATGCTTACTTGCAAATAATTTTAGAAATAAGATTAGAACAGTGAAAATTTTTGTCGAATAATTTTTTTTCTTCGTGGTTAGATTTTAATAAACTTTTGGCAACTTCTCGAAAAACAAATCGTATCTGTTGAAGCGAATACATATCTACAATTAGTTTAAACTGTATAGTATCGAAATCATCCGTGAACTTGATAGATTACCTTGTCGACATTTTTTTATATAATCCAAGTACAATAATTCCACTAACGATAAATGATAAAATACAAATTTGAAGAATGCAATCAGTTATAACTTTCAGACTACCATCATTCATTTTTACTTCTGATATTAAACGACAGAGCTGTAATAGAAATCGTTTCTGATTTAGATTTTTAAGTTATTAATAAAACATCTTTTGAAAATTTGAGAATTTTTTCATACAGTTAATATTTGTTAGTAAAATGTAAAAAATCAATTGTAGCACAGCCCCTATCAGTTGTTTTTTTCTATTTCCAAAGTGCCAGAAACAGGATAATTTTAGAAGTATAACTGTGATGTACGCAACTTTCATAATTACAATTTCTACGTCACGGTCATTAAGAAGTCGTGATTGTTAAAATTTATTTGATTTAGCTGAGTGTATGATTTTGAAAATTATGCAACTCTCACGGAAAAAGTACTAACAAGGACAATCGTCCATTACCCTTTTTTAGAGGTTTCTAAATTTTGCAAGAAAAGCATCAGATTAGCGTCTTATAATATTATAAAGGGGATAAAAAAATAAAGAGTAAAAAATTATGAAAAAATTCAGACAGATTCTTTGAAAAATTTCAAAACTTTTGATCGGTGCATTTTTTGATTTAAGTGCTCCTATCTTGATATAGACAATCTCAACGATTTTTTAATAAAAGAGAAAACCCCTTTTAGCATAGGGAGCTTTATTATTAGGTTCCTGGAGACCCCAAACATTTTTTGGTAAAGATCCGGGACCCGAAGGTGTGAAGGTCTCCTTGTAAGCTATTTTGAACTTGAGTCTATAGTACTGAATAAAAATCAGATACATATAAATCATGCAAATTGCATCGAAATATATTTTTATTGTTATGCACAAAGTAGAAATGAATGTCATCTATCATAATAGAAGCAAAAAAGTTTTTTTTATTGAATAATTCAATAACAACAAACTAAACCAGGTACATAATAATATTATTTTACGTCACATTTATTTTTCCAGGTAATTCTGTTATATAATGTTAAACGATTTAGATTCTACTACACCAACGAGACTTGTTAGGATCTTCATTATTTTAATAAGTCTTTATTCGTAGCAAGTGACGCAAAAATTGTTCTAATTACTGCTCTTATTGAATTCAATGAAATTTGATTCATTTTCACTCATAAACCAAATATATTCCTCTAAATATTCAAACATTTTGTCCACGATAAAAGTTTCTTATAGGATCATAGAATTGTTCAATTATTTATTAATCACACGATGATTAATATATAATGATGATCGTTAAAAGTGAAATGATGACCTGGGTCGATCGCATGCAAAGTCAGCATAAGTATATAAAAAAAATCTTATCGATGACTCTGTTTGCCCAGCCACTTTGATCAAATTCGATACTACCCTTGAAATTGCCATTAGGAGTGCGATGTGCGCTTCTAGATAATACAGCACGCACTCTCTCGATGTTTATATGATTGATTTTTCAATCACCGCACGTCTAGCCAATCGTTCCCGGCTTTCAATAATAACCTTTTGTATTTAATTATTCTCGAAGCTCATAATGTAACGCACATACGCCTATCATACGTATAATCCTGCGCGCCGACAATGATAGTACATATGCCGCTGATCTCGCGCGTACCAATGTGTACATGCGCGGGTATTTTGGCCGAGCGTCCGATTGATTTATAATAGCTTTTGACAATGAATGCAGCCAGCCGCACACGTGCGCGATTTCGTATTCACGATCGCGTATTAACCTAGATTTTGCCCGCCTGGACGATTCCTCCTCGCGTTGCAACGACGACGACGATCTAGTTCGAGAGAGAGAGGCAGCGCGCTCATTGTGCATAATATCGATTTATCCATTGTGTGTCTGTATATGCGTTATACGTATTTAATATGTAAGCGCGTTTGTGTGTGCGGTACGTGATTTTGAATTAACGAGCCGTTGAAACGATAAAACTATCTTGACGTTTCGATAGAGAGAGAGACATTTGAAGGTCGGTATTTCGTCAGCAAAAAGCCTCCACCTCGCCTTATATATATATGGGCTCGTGCGCGCGCGCACACCCTTTTAAGCGACGAAAATAGTATTGTGCTGCGAACGGTGCAACGAATGCGTATGTATGTATTGCAACGCGAGCTTGGATAATTTTTTTTTTCTTTTTTTATTCCTCCCAAGGTGGATTGAGAAATGTGTTTTGATAGAAAATCGAATCGACGGCCAATGCCTTCATTGACGTCTCTTAATAAACACGTGGTCGAGTGCTGCTTGCCTGCCCGCATGATCAAGTGGTTTAGCACGTCTAACCCGCGCGCGCGCGGCCAAGAGACTTTCGATACACGACTCTATATAATTACTGAAAGTACTTTTTGTCGTGTGTATTCGTTTCGTAGGATAAACAAGCGGACCGTTTATATGGAATGATTTACGGTTTGTGTAAATAAAAAAAAAAAATGATAAAATTGCGACCGTTCGAGAGTGCGAAGTTGATGCCGCCGTGCCGAATAGTGAAAGTGTCCACTCGGAGTATTTACATACATATAATATATTATAAACATGCATAATATTATATATCTCTTTAATTCGGTGAAATTGCTCTTCACCTAGATCCGATATTCGATTTTTTTGCCTTCGGAAATTCATTTATATACACGCGGGTAATTCCTATATAGTTTTTTAATCGTCCAAGCGTGTCGCGTTATAAGCACTTATATGCTAGTCGTTTAAATTATTATCATCATCAATATTATTATTATTATTTTGTACATGGAAACGTCGTCGCGCAAAAGAGACAGCGCCATACATTACACGCCGTATGCGAGAATGAATTAAAGCTGCGAAAGCTTTAATAACAGCTGATCGATCCTAAATATTATTACTTATATTCGTATTACGGCTGCAACGGCAACAGCAGCATATAGATCTCTCTTTGGGATTTAATCAACAAACTTAAGTAGACTTCGTTTTTATATTATATATATTTTATAAAGACAGAGAGAGAGAAGAAAAAGGATAATTGCCATCAAAACATTATACATTTTATACGTAGGCGCACTCTCACTTTCTCGTTTCACTGTCGCGCAGCTGAGCGTACACAACACACTGCATACACACGCGCCTTTGCAGCGGCAGCTTTTGACGTTTACACTCACACATAAGACGCGTATAGCTAGCTGCTGCTTATGTGCGATCTCGCTCGGAGAAAGAAAATCGCATTCTCGTGCTGTACGTATAGGTCTGCAATATTATCGTGCCGTCGTCGTTGGTATATGAGCGCGTCCAGCATAAGTCGGCCACCCTGCGCGATTACGGCATTTTTGGCCGAAAGTGTCGTATGTTTAGCTCGCTCGGAAACGTTTAGCAAGAGTCAGAAAAAAAATCCAAACACATAGATCGATAGATTTTTTCCTCCTATTTCTAGTGGTGTAGCTTAAAAAATTCTTAAAAATTGATTTTGAGGTTAAAACTCGACTTGAATGTTTAAGTCCATTTTCCCAAAAAATGTATCCTCCGATTGCAATTTAAACTGCACCAATCGAAAGAGGAGGCAAAAATCTATCGAAAACGATGTTTTCCAGGATGGAGAAATGATAAGAACTATTAAAGATATCGAGATGAATAGCGCGGGACGGCGCGCGCGGACCTGTTTTCCGTGCGCCAGCGGCGGCACACGCGCGGCGCCGTGTCTTTGTCTTTTCGACTCGCTCGTAATCGCTTAAAAAAGGCTAGAAAAATGATGTGAACACGTAAATCGATAGATTTTTTCCTCCTCTTTCTGATGGCGTTGTTGAAAAAATTCCCAAAAATTTTTTTCATAGTCAAAACTTGACTTGAATTTTTAAGTCAATATTTCTTCTAGTATTTTAGTATTTTGACCTCAAAATTAACATTACCAATCGAAAGAAGAGGAAAAAATCTATCGATTTACGTGTTTAAATTATTTTTTCAGCATTTTTTTAGCGAGTCGAAAAGACATAGGCAGGAAAACAGGTCCGCGCGCGCCGTCCCGCGCTATTCATCTCGATATCTTTAATAGTTCTTATCATTTCTCCATCCTGGAAAACATCGTTTTCGATAGATTTTTGCCTCCTCTTTCGATTGGTGCAGTTTAAATTGAAATCGGAGGATACATTTTTTGGATAAATCGACTTAAACATTCAAGTCGAGTTTTAACCTCAAAATCAATTTTTAAGAATTTTTTGAGTTACACCACTAGAAAGAGAAGGAAAAAATCTATCGATCCATGGGTTTGGATTTTTTTTCTGACCCTTGGTAAACGTTTCCGAGCGAGCTAAACATACGACACTTTCGGCCAAAAATGCCGTAATCGCGCGGGGTGGCCGACTTATGCTGGACGCGCTCATATATGCGCGCGTATATATATAATAAGCGACAACTTGCTATACACATACACACAAACACGCAGGCCAAGAGAAGCGACGGCCTCGGGTTATAACCCTACATGCGCTGCTCCGACTTGTGCACGCAGGTCATCGTCCGACTCCCTCCGATGTGTGCCTGTACTTCATGCGCGTATATGAGTCGAAGCTCGGTACAACGACGACGACTCGTCGTAATATCTTCTCTCTCTCTCTCTCTGTGTACTGGCTCTGCTCCATATAGTCGCGTACTGTACTGTAATTAGCGCAAACCTCTCTCGTGCAGATGATCGATCGTCCCGATAGCAGAGAGTCCTATACTCGCACGAGAGACACACGAGTGTGTACGCGCATATATGCACGTGTTGCATTATGTTATTCTCTCATAATGATAATAACGATAATAATAATGCATACATATCGTATACGATATTATATAGACTGCGCGTTACGTACCTATATCGTATAATACGTGAGCGAGCGTGTGTGGGTATATGCGTTTCTGTGCGCGTGAAAAAGAGCGCGACTCTCTTTATACATACACATAATATTACCGGCGAGATGAGATATCGATCGTGCGACGACTACGACACACGAGTACAGCCGCACGAGTTCACTTTTGCTCTAACTCTCTGCTGCTGCTGCTGCTGCTGCTGCTTCAAGCCGGCCCATGTGAGCCGCGAGCTAGACGACGACTCGTTATTATTATTTTATAATTCAAGTGCTGCCAGCGATTCTCCGCTGCTGCTGCTGCTGCTGCTCTGCCTTCTTGCGTGTCTGTATGGGTGTGTGTGTGTGTGTGTGTGTGTGTGTGTTATGGGCGATGAAAAGCTCCGTAGTAGGCACCTAAATACACATACCTATAGAATGTAAGTGTATTATAAGTGGATGGCGGCGGCGCGCGAGAAAGTGTGTAAATATTATGAACGGCCCCGGGTTAATGGGGGATGATGTTCCAGAAGAGCAGAGCGGCTCGGAGAGGTGTCTGCGGCTCTTCGAGCTTTTCGACATTTTCATCGTTGTAAAATTGAATTCGGAGCTACGTGTACACACTACACACTTGTTATTACATTGGACGCGCAGTCATCTCACAGAGGAATTACGAAATTTACCCGAGCGTGGGATGTCATTTCGTCGCATATAAGCGAGGCACTAACATCGTTTCTCTGTACGTCGACTATATCGATGTTCTATCGATGTTCTATCGTTGCCGTCGACGCAGCGAACGACATTCGATATATTTTACGCAATTATAACGAATCCCAAGCTGTGTTTCGTCAGAGTCGTACAGAATCACGCCTATAGTGAATGTATATATACTCGACCGCTCGAGAATAATAACATTGATCCATCAGTACTATATTTATATAGTTTTGGTACTGACTGCGAGTGTGTCCGACTCTGCTCCAGTATAATATACTCAAACACATTCCGCGCGGGATACAAACATTATTAAGCTCGATACGGAGGTGAAAATATTTATACATGTTGTATATGGCAATGGTCTGTCTCTCTCTCTCGAGTCGACTCCGAGCTATGCCCATACGATATTATACAAAAGTTACAAAACTGCCTATGGCAACCGACACCTGGCTCACGTTTGTATAGATATGTATAGTTATAATATATGCATGTATGCACTCGACACCGTAAAGCACAGTGACACACACACACACATACGTATAAGAGCACAAACGAAGGCGCAAACGTCGCCGCGTCGTGCCAATATAATCAAGCCATTGTATAATAATTAATCGATGAAACGGAATATTTTTACATTCAATATCTTTGCGCGATTGCGGCTTATATACGTATGCGGTGCACTACGACTCTCTCGTCGGCGGCGGCGGTGACGACGTCGAAACAATATTCCAGCATAATATAATGACTCGCAGGCACATACATACACACACACACACATTGAAAATCCGACGCTGCTATTGTCTTAGCCGCGTTCGCGCTCGACGATGAATCGAAGCTCGCCCACCTGAAAAAGAGACAGTATATGTGCAGCGATATATGCATGCTGCTGCTGCAGTCACATGATATTATGATATCGAAGCCGCATTGGTCGCCGCCACCGCCGAGCCATGTGCGAATAGCAAATTAGCCTCTCTCTGTCTCTCGCTATGTCTTGGGTTATATACGTGCATATAATGAGCGCAACACAGCCGCTCGCGCGCATACACACACGTATTATATGGTACTACGTGCGCCATGCTTGGCTTTTACTTTTGGCTCGGGCAAAACAATTTTATATCTTTTTTTTTTTTTTTTTAGTCAACCATTCTTTTTCGTTCGTTCGCTCTTCGTCCTCGTCGCGTTATTGTCTGCTGCGATGTATACGTATGAGTAATGCACTCGCGAGTACATAGTGAGTTCGATAACCGCGCGACAATCAATGAACGTTGTATGTATGTATATGTAGAGGATACATCTTGTTATTTGCGCGCGCACGACGACGACGACGACGGGGCTATAAACGACATCAGATATACACAATGAGAGAGTGTCGTGTGCCGTGCATATATCTACTTATATAAAAAAAAAAGAGAGAAAGAAAGAAGAAGCGCGACTCGAGTGTATATACAGAGAACTTATACGCGGACATCTATGATTGGCCGCGATTGTCATCTCTTTTGTCCGATTGTGGCTTGCAGCGCACAGCACGTATCATAATCTATACGCCGAGTTCATGACTCGAAAACTACTTAGCTCGTAGTACGAAAATGTCGTGTGGATAATTTCGCTTTCTCGTGGCGATCCTAGAGTGTACGACTGGTACGTATACGTACACATGGTGTATGACCAAATTTATTTCAAATTTCCCGTCATTACCTCTCTTTCTTTTACTCTTACTTCCTTGTGCAGCACACTTATAATATATATCTCTGCTGGCCGTGCTGCACAGTTATCGAATATAATACAATAGTCGTGCAGTGCAGCAGAGAGAGAGAGAGAGACTATACATACTGCCGCGTGCGCTCGTTACGCAAAATTGCTATTATTTGCGCGTGCCGTTTGTGAATCGCGCGGCTTACTTCGATATTATATATATATATCTATGTACGAAAAAAGGCCGACCTTCGAGCCGCGGCCGCGATGCGCTGCTGCTGCGTTATTATAAAGTTTCGAATTGCATATGCACGCGGCCCGCGCATCTAATAAAACTTATCATCGCGTTCGCGCTTGACGCTGCAATAATATATCAAAGAGAAGGTCGCGTAGTCGTCGTGTGGCCGGTGTCGTCGTCGACGTGAGCTCGAAGGTCGATATGAGCAAAACAGAGAGAGATGATGGCACGAAGTGTAGTCTTTAATTATATGCAAAGAAAAAAAAATACATCTCTCTCTCTCTCGTTCGGCCAATTTTCGATGTACAATATACATACAACGCAACGCTACCTCAGCCTTCTGTGTATACAGCGATGAATTAAGAGCGCGAAAAATAAAAGTGTACCTTTCGCACGACGCAGCGCGCAAAACGCACACGAGCCATAATAAACGTCTTACGTAAAGATCGTATACGTACATATGCATGTGTTATACACATTCGACTACTTCATGATTGGATGAGAAACAGAGAGAGAGACTTATGAAACTCATATACAGTATATCTCGCGTGCAGCGCATATATGTGTGTGTATGTGTGTGTAAGTATTTCGATTGAATGCAGTTTTCGACACGATTAGAGATTTGGTTTTTCGCGTTGTAAGGCCTCTCGCGTAGTGCTACCAAGAGGCACAGATATATATAATGCCTGTCTATAATAATGTGACGTGAAAGTTTGGGAATTCAACGAGTGAGAGAGAGAGAGAGAGAGAGAGGATAGAAAAAGATGGAGATTATACGATTGCTGCCGACTCGTTATTATCTTCTTTTACAATTGCTCTTTCATTATAAACGAGAGGGGCTCCCCTCGCCACGTACATTACATAGATGCGGTTATTTGATTAGCACAGGGGTTACATACAGAGATTTCCATTTATTTTCCGTCGCGCGCCGCGATCCTTTCTATTCAGTAATATTCCGCGTGATTATAATTTCGAGCGATTCGGCTGTTGACCCAGCTATTGTAATGAATTTTCATACATATACTATTATACATTAATTAAGGTTATAGATACGGCGGATATAAAAAAAAATCGTTCCGTCGTTATCAAACACGACGTACGTGTGTTACGCGCGCTCGATCTTTGAAAATTTCCGTATAAACAAAATCGACTTGTTATACTGCCGCCGCCGTTACGTAAAATGCACCGCCGCAAGTTAATTGAACGATAATACATAATATATAATACTGTATCTAATAGTCAAAGCTCGGGCGCATAGAGAGCACCGGCGTATCATTATTATATTGCGCAAATGGCAATCGACAAAAAAAAGTTATATCGGATGTGTTTGATATAATTGTGTATAGTTAGATCACTAAATAGACACTGGCAAAGCTCGTATATATATGTAATTTAAACTTTGTTATTTGCCTTTCACGTAATTACAATTATAACATTTACATATATGATCCATCCCCCTTCTCGCCTGTATCCGTATACCTATTTAAAGTAATAACATTGCGCAAGAGTCGAATACATTCACACAACGCAGAGAAACAAAGTTCGAGCTCGGGCGGGCGTGAGGTTCATTACAATCGTGACGATTTTTCTATATATTGCTGTACCGGTCGTGACTTAATTACGCTAATTCGGAGCACAGGCAGGCGCGCTTTGACTCACGCGCGCGCGAATTTCGATCGTGACGAGTACGACCCCTCGAGCCCGCGCTTATGCTAATGCATAAATGGGCACCTGTCATTTTACTCTATCTCGGGGGCGGGCGACCTTCTCTCTCTGTATATAGCATGTTATCGTGACGTTACACATGGAGAACGTAAAAAAAAACTCGGTTTTACCCGCGAATTCTGGAGCAGGAGCAGCAGCAGCAGTCGAGGAGTGACGAGGAAATCGATGTAAAAAAAGAAACAAGAAACAAAAGAAAAGACACGAAAAGGCTTCTCGCTTTCGTGCTGTTTTCTCGTGCGCACCGGCTGTACGCTGTGCATTATGTATCACGCAGTGCGCGGTGCCTACTACTACTACTACTACTACTACTACTCCTACTCCTACTAGGCAAGTACACACTGAGCTATTGACCTTATGTATCGCGTTGCCTGCACTGCTGCACGCCTAGCCGAGCATACCGTAATCGCATTTTTTTTTGCTGTGTCTTTTCTTCGTTTAACAGGGCCTATATGCATCGGTATGTGGGTTACAAGGTGTCGCACGACGATGACGACGACACGCGTTACGATGAATTTTCATGTATAAGCAAATCGACAACGCCCTTCGCGACTTCTTTGCTATAACTTTGACACAAAATCATGTGTAAGAAGAAGCACGCAAAAGGGACGAAGGAAAAAATATTCTCTCGCTGCGCAGGTTGTTTTTTTATTTTTCAACTCCCCTTGCCACTGTTCGAGCGGTTCATTGACTTTCTCGCATGTGGCATGATGGCAGCAGCTCACGGAACACACTCGCGCTTCTGTGTATACGGTTGAGCATGTGCAAATCAGAATTTCCCCATCGATGGCAGAGAAAGAACAGCAGCAACAACAACAACGACTCCTTCCGCGAGCAGCTCGTGTTTCTAATTAAGAGAGCACCAGACGCACACATTTAAGCGAGTCTGGATCACAACAACATTGCACTCACACACACACACACACACACACACAGGTGCATACAGTGGTTGTACTCTGTAACTGCGCTATATACATGCGCGCACGAGGCTTGTCTGGACAGTATTAACGGCTATCCACAAATAGTCTGGCATAGAAGAGATAATATGAGAGATAGAGGCCTAGTCTTAATCGAGGCTCGAGGAGGTGAGATTATTTGATTAAGGCCTCGTAATTTCTGAGAGAGAAAGAGATAGAGAGACTGTTGCATTGATATTATAGTGCGTTTATATTATGTATAACGTTAGATCGCAAAGCAAAAAAAGACCTTACATTCATCACGATTCTCAGCACGTAAATTACTCGTTTGGACTAATACTAGTTCGAATGGTTCGTTGGAATTTATCCAACAACATATACGAGATCGAAATATCACCAAAAGAACCATGGTTTGCAGCAGAACCAAGACCTGTAAAAGGACTAAGTCCTGTAAAAAAAACCATAAAAACAAAGCGATTTTAAAGCTAAAAAGCTCGTCGTGTTGGTGCATGCACCTGCGCGGTTACCACAATACGTTCTTTCTTTTTTTAATAATAAAATTTCCTTTACAAAAAGTCAACACTTGAGAAATTAGGATTCAATTACAACAAAAAAATATTAAAAGTTATGGAACAAAATGTTTAGCCAGTTAGAAATTTAACGATTTCGCTGAATAAATTTGTGCGAGTTGCTCAGAGCTTTCATTAGTAGAACTATCGTCCGTCGGGCGGCGCAGAGTCAGAATAGGCAAAATCCAAAAACAAAGTAATTTCGGTAAGTATACTTATATCGACGAGTTTTCTAAATTTTAATAGATTTTGTAAATTTAGCAGAAATACTTTTTGTAGCTGTCCACTTTTGTTGGACTTGCCTCTAAGATTTTTTTCAGTGTATAACATTGACGAAGAATCATGCGAGATGCTTATATCGATAAATTTTTTCCCGAACCCAGTTTGTTTCATTCTCGGACGTTATGGAAGACACAAAAGTCCAATCGATCGAGATATGAATAATAAACGATACTTGTGTACACCATATCGTTGTTAAAATGAACCAGTTCATGCTCGGGTCGCGCGGATTCGATCGGTTCTCGCACGTCGTTCTTGTTGTGTCAGTAGACTCGGCAGAAGCTAAGGCAGCAACAAACAAAAATCGATCTAAAGCCGACGAAAAAGTACAATACACTCGCGCGCGCCCCGATAGTGCTTGACTCTCGCATTAGTAGTAATCTCGTGATGACACTCGATACAGTATGTATTGGCGAGAGTGAGAGACAGAGATGGCGCTCGAAAATGTGCACTGTATCAAACGTACATCGATACTTTTTTATCTGCTGTACACTCGAGTGTCGTGTTTACACTTGCGAATTTCTCTGATTAAATCTACAAAAAAAACGTTTCCGAATCTCCAAATCGATCGGTCGTAACGTATACTCTATATCGTGCCGAAAAAGCTCGACACTCGGCTTTTGCAGCCATTATCGAGCAAAGTAATCCCCCTGCAGCAAGAATTGCCTATAGCAGCGTAACACACATAGCAGCAGCATCCCTTGCTCTCGCTTGAATCGATATGCGCACAGGCCTCGTTGCGTTGTGTTGCAAATGAGAAGTAAAATATATATAGTTCGATGTATAACCTTGGCAACGGATCTTTACACCAGCAGCAGCAAGTCAGAGGAAACTTTTGCCAACAACCCCCTTGTTGTTTTTGCGTAAATACGTAGCGTGTATATGAACGCTGACGAGGCAGGAGCAGCAGCAACCCACGCGTGATGAGAGAGAGAGAGAGAGGGAATACTGTATAAGAAGTCAAAGGGAGAGAAGCCGGGAACATGATTGGCACGTTCGAAGCTGAGCTGAGAAACGAGAGAGAGAAAAAGATCGAAAACGTTTCCTCGACACTGAAACGAAGTTATACACGTATACTCACTTCATTTTCACTTAATCTTCTTAACTTCATTTTTATTAACACATCGCGCGCGCGCGCCGCGACGATCCAACAATTACCCTCTCACGTATTTTCCGTACAACGTCTCGGGCGATAATAATCTTCTTTCTCTCCTTTCATTTTTTTCCCTCCTGCTCGCGCTTGAAAATAACATATAATCCTTCGAGTCTCTCTCCCTTTTGCAGTCATAAATTCATACCTGCGCGTATTTATGCATGCATTACGTCCCTCGCGCGAGCTTCGTATACATACAGCACGACACGCAAAGCGTATACACGTGCTGCTGCAATAATACCGGCCGTGAAGCTATATTTTTTTCTTCGAGTTCGATGTCCTTGCGGTGTACAGCAGTGGCGCAGCAGCAGCAGAGTTACGTATAGGCGCCATACGTATATATACGCACGACACACGAAGTGTGCAGTGCGAAACGCGCCGCAAGTATATCGCGTATACTTACTTCACCTGTTTCGTTGTTGTTTTTTCGTCGCCAGTTGCTTTTTATTTAATGAAATATGAAAAATGTGTGCAGCTCGCTCGCTCGCTCGCTCGTTGGTCGATCGAAGCTCATCGCGCTAATTGTTGGAGACGATCGTGTGACGCGATTCGCATGCGCTCGCGGACACAGCATACATCATTATCATTTTATTTTACGTACTCGCGGGTATATAACGAGAACGATTTCATATCATAAAACTGCGTACATTATAATATAATGTATGTACGCGTCGCGCGAGTTCTGCGCGTTCCAAAAAGTCCAGTTACATTAGAGACCTGTGCGCCCGAGCTGACTACGGAATATGCATATACGTATGCGTATACGCGTTGGCGCATCTTTGGCTCGCTATGGTGCACGAATAAATCTTCGCCTTATTTATGAGAGCTGCCGATGCTGCGCGGCTTGCTCGCTGCTGATGCTGTCCCTATGTGCGTTCGTTCGTGCGCGCATGAAAATTATCGAGTCATCTGCACGCGCGTGCAAAACAGATACGACACTTTTATTATAAAACCGCTAGAAAACGAGATCTACTCGTTTCCCTGCGAGCGAGCGTGAAACGTGTTTCGCGTATGTGTGTGCGCGCGCGATAGAACTTTTTTTTTCTCTCTCTCTCTATCTATCTATCTCTTTCCCTCTCGCTCGGCGCGCAAGCCCGATCGAGCAAAAAAGGAGAGAACAAAAAAAATATATTAGAAGAAAAAAAATAGCTGCGGTACTCGGCCGGGGAAAATTATCATCTAAAATATATTAACCAGCTCGGCCCGTACACATACAAGTGCTATTAATATGGAACATTATAGAAAGTGCGTAAATATGTAGAAGCTAATAAGCGGCCCCGTAATTATTATATACGTATACGCAGCTAGCAGCAGCAGCAGCAGCAGCCTGGGCAATTATTAGAAAATTCGCATTTTCCATATAATGCTGCTGCCGCTGGACTCGCGTGATCGCGATAATTCACGGTCTAAGCTCGACGGCGGTGGCGGTGGTTTACATTTCCTCGAAATGGCAAAGGCATCGATTATATACGTACGTATGCCCCGCGAGATCGTGATAATCTTATTGGTTTATATTTATAGAAAATAAGCAGCCTGCGCGTAGTGTGTGGATTTTTCTCTAATCAACGTTCTGTCTCTCTCTCTCTCTCTCTCTGAGATTTTTCTTCGATCATTTTTTCCTATACACAAGCAAAGAGAAAAACGAGTGTATGGAAGTTGTGCGTGCACCGCGCGGCATATAGAAGATATCGCGTGCGATCTGTGGCACATAATACAGTCGCCTAGCGCCTAGCTGCACATCTAACGCTCGAAGAAGAGGCTATATAAGCTACTATATATAGCTCCGACTAATTGCGCGTCCGCATAATTATTATGTAAAAGTCGCGGGGCTACAGAGAGAAAGAGAGAGAAAGAGAGAGAGAGAGAGAGATAGAGTCACGGCGTGCGTGCGAACGCGCAGTGCTATATAACCGCAACACACACGCACATATTGGAATAGGCTCCTCATTGTCTCCGCTGCTATCTTACCACTGGGTTACGTGATTTTATTACACCCGTACATACATACATGCTGCTGCTGCTGCACATGCATATATACACACCTGCGTGTATATTGTACGTGTAGTACACAACTAAATGTATACACATGCTAAAATTGCGGAATACCGGATGCTCGGCTCTGTGTGCGTATCTAGGCTCTCTAGCCGCGGAGCGATTGCTAATACACAACGATACAATGTAACTTGTGGTACTTTCTCGACGCGCAGCCAGACGCACCAGAGAGGAGTCTTCGTCGTCGTCGCGTTTCTTTTTCTCAAATTTAAGCCGATGAGTAAAGCAAATTAGCTATATCTCTGCTCTGGGCAAGGAGCGCGCGCGAAAAAGAGAAAACATATAACGTACGCGCGTGAATCTTCGCGCCTTATATACCGATTACATTGCCGATGCTGTGTACTTGTGCGCAAAATGTGCCGATTTTCTATACACGATATTGACACTTTCCACGCGCTGCATACACACGTCGCGTATACGTATATACCCATAATTCACACGCTGCTGCTTCTTTCTTTTTTCGATTTATAAAAGATTATATATATATACACTGCCCGTCAATTACTTTTGCCATACCTGAGCGAAAAATGAGTAAACTTCAAAGTTTCGTAGCTCAGTCAAAAAAAGTCGGATTGACATTCTGAACCCGCCATTCGAAAGGTATTTACTAGCACTTTAAGGCTATATAAATTGTTATTAGGTTTTTTTGTTTATTCATCAATTTTTATTAACAATTAACGAATAAAAAATATTGCTTTTTTTTGCCTCCGCTATTTCTCTTGCCATTTTAGTTAGAAGGGTCGTAGAAACATTTTGAACCGATGGATTTGTAGGTTTTAACGAGACCTTTAAATCCTTTTTTTAAAAATTTTCCTACGAGCTTTTTTCACAAATATACAGCCCTTTTAGTGCAAAAACGACCCTTTTTTTCGTTTGCATGTACACCGCGTTCAAGGGGTCGTAGAAAAAAATTTTATATACAAAAAAGGTTGGTTTTTATGTGTACAATAAGAAGCAATAGTTACAATCCGTTTCTGAGAAAATTTTTTTTTTTCGATTTTTTTATGCATGTTAACTCACTTATTAACACACACAATCTGGTGAGTTAACATGCATAAAAAAATCGAAAAAAAAAAATTTTCTCAGAAACGGATTGTAACTATTGCTTCTTATTGTACACATAAAAACCAACCTTTTTTGTATATAAAATTTTTTTCTACGACCCCTTGAACGCGGTGTACATGCAAACGAAAAAAAGGGTCGTTTTTGCACTAAAAGGGCTGTATATTTGTGAAAAAAGCTCGTAGGAAAATTTTTAAAAAAAGGATTTAAAGGTCTCGTTAAAACCTACAAATCCATCGGTTCAAAATGTTTCTACGACCCTTCTAACTAAAATGGCAAGAGAAATAGCGGAGGCAAAAAAAAGCAATATTTTTTATTCGTTAATTGTTAATAAAAATTGATGAATAAACAAAAAAACCTAATAACAATTTATATAGCCTTAAAGTGCTAGTGAATACCTTTCGAATGGCGGGTTCAGAATGTCAATCCGACTTTTTTTGACTGAGCTACGAAACTTTGAAGTTTACTCATTTTTCGCTCAGGTATGGCAAAAGTAATTGACGGGCAGTGTATGCGTACACTCGCGGAGCTCGTCTCTGAGCTGTGTGTACGCGAGCTATACGAGAGATGTGTCGGTTTCGAATTGTTTGTCCCACATACCGCAGCTGAAAAGTTTCGGAATTAGAGAAAAACACAAACTCGCTGCAGCAGCAGCAGCGGATGCGGTAGCCGCGCGCATATTTCCCGCGTTCGTGCGTCTTATACATATCGAATACTATACTCCGGCGCAAAGGGAGAAATGAAAAAAAAAACACGCGTACACAGTACTCGGCACGAGTTACGAAACTACGCGAATACCTGAGCTATCTGTTCGTCTACCCCCTTTTCTCGATTACATTCCCCGGACTATACGTGTACAAGTGTAGTGTCGCTGTATATATCCTAGATATGATAAAACGCGCAACACACCGCTTGCGCTTGGAAATAGTAACGGATCGATTATACCGAATAGATATTCGCAATTTTTTCGATATTTTTCTGGACACTGTACCTATATAAGCCAGCAACAGCGACAGCAACGCTGCAGCAGGTCTTTTAAGAGCTGTTTATATTATGTGTGCCTCGGCCCAGCCTAACCTACCTAATGGATATATATGCTCTTGATCTTATGCTTCTTCTATTTCGCAAACAAGACTTGTGTCTGTGTGTGCCTCGTATATAGCACGATAAATGACCCTTACAGGCTTCGCGCTCTTTTGCCTCCAAGCTCCAAGAGAAGAGGCCTTTCAATTACGGGTTTTTCTTTTTCTTCAAAGACGACGACTCGGCGCACGTCGACGACGACGACGACGACGAGAGGAGATTCGAAAAGGCAGCAGCTAAGTCTTTTCAACGTCGCGGAAGTAACGTAAATGACCGACTCTCTGTGTATACGTATGTGTACACACATTTATACGTGCTCGCGCGAGAACCGAGCCATGCCAGCGAGCAAGCGAGGGAGAGAGAGAGAGGCTTTCATTCGGGAAATCTGATGAGGTTTTGATGTACAGTAGGCTAGTGTGTGAAACTCGAAGAGATGAGAGAGAGTAAGAGAGAAGAGACCCCGTGCTCGCGTGTATGTTTACGGCTCGGCGAGCGCACGCGGTGCGTTACATTCGCGTATAAGAGTAAGAGAGAAAGAGAGATAGATAATGGAGATGAGATCGAGTGGCGCACAATTTTTTTCGCAAACTCTTTCTTTGCCGCTCGCTGCTGCTGCTCATTTTGCACTTATCGTATGTACGTATACCTCGAGAATGTGTATGGCGAGCTTTGATATACGCGCGCGCGTGTGGCGCAGCATCCCCGCGCGTACGTATAACTTATATTCGCAGAGAAGATGATGGTCTGCGGTATGTACCGAGAGTACCATACAACCGAATTACGCGCACCGTATACGTACAGTGGTACTATACGTGCGTTTTCATTGCCTAGATGAGAAAGCGGAAAAAAAGGAACTAGGAGGGAAAAAAGGGACAACTGCGCGGGTGGCCGTTTATAATAATGCAATGCGCCGCTGCAGTGTACGCGCGAGGTTTTCCCGCGTGAGCGCGAGATTAATGACACTTATTTACAAAATAAATATTGCACGTGCCGCAGTGCTAGTGTCGGGTTCGTTTATATAATAATGATACTCCTGTGCGTTAAGCTGTGTGTATAGGATACGCGGATGAGACGCGCCAGAGCTATTATATACGAAAAAAGAAAAAAAAAAGAGAAAATTAAAACTTGGTTAAACGAATTTTCGTGCGTGAGAATGTATCGTATCTTTTTAACTCTTACTCTTGTTGCACGATTTTGTAGAAGGTATGTGACCTGATGTTTTGAGTTTTACCCGACTCGTCGAGAAGGTGATCCTATCAATAAATAATAATCGAAGCTTTGTTTTTTTTTTAATTTATTTATTTGAATTATTATATGAAAATATATTGCATAGTATACACCACACATTGCAAATGTGCTATTAGCCCTCACGCATTTCGATCCGCAGTGGCCACCAAGCAAATGTGATACAAATCTTCGTTCATCAGCTGATCGAGAATCATATCGCAGCAGAGAATCGGCAGTCGAAAATCCGTCAACTCCATGAAAGGATCCAGCGCCCACCTCTTGAAAAATCCTCTCGACATCGTCTCGCACACACGCACCAAACAAGACCTGCTGTAGCCTCGGAGAATAGGATACCATAGGTCCTTGCGCTGTGAAAACTTGTAGCAGTTCAAATGAGTGACGAGTTTTTTCGCCTCCTTGGGTCGCAACTGCATCAAATCGTAGAGCTCCATAATTTCATCAAAGTAATGAACGCGAGGTGAAACGATGTTAATGCAGTGCGTTTTACGGTCGGATTTTTCCGACTCCAAAAATCATTACATAGATCGTAAATTAATGTCTCTATAAATTTTTAATGTCTCAAGTTGAAAGGAAAAATCATCGTTATTAAGCTCCCGAGCGCGGGCCGCGTCGAGTACAGCCCAGCTCCTCGTAAAGTAAATAGAGCGACAAAAGCGCTGGGTAGCAGGCACAAAGCGCAGTTCACAAAGTAATTAGAAAATTTAGCGAATTGCTTTGTGCTGAGGTACTTCCCGCATTTTCGTATATTAATATAGAAAATCGAACTGTCCCGTAAACTGCGTCACGCCCCTAACACAATATACCCATATCCATACACGATATCTAACGCGAGTAGAGCAGTTAATGCGATTTCGCAATATCGAATATACATAATAAGTATATCGACTAACGCATTTTGGTTGTTGTTTCTCTGTTACAGATCCGATCGATACACACACGCCGCCGACTTACGAGCCAAAAATTGTTGTAAGTACATTTATAAAATCGACATTAGAAAAATAAAAATATCAATTTTCAATTGTAAAACACGCGATCAAATTGAGTATATGGTGCACGCGAGAGGCCCGCATACCGTAGTAATATATTCGAGCTGTATAGCGAAGGGATTGGAGGCTTGGCAATTATATTTTAGGATACCGGGCGCGAGTGCAGCGCGCGGCAGCCACAGCCTATATGGGCGAAATTAATGATTCAAGCGTATAACAAGACTCTCGGGCTCTCTCTCTCTCTCTCTCGATACGTACACGCTCGTACACATCGCTTACAATTAGAATTAGAGAATGTAATACGTGTACACACACACACTGCTAAACGCGTGGCCACCGCCGCTTATGTGCACACGCGGCTTTCGTATAAAATACACCAGTAACCGATATACTTATGAGCGCAATATAACATATCCGGGTATGCGTGTGTGTGTTTGTGTACGATTAAACGTTCATTAACCGCAAGTGCGGCTATTTTTCTCTAATTTTCTTTTCCCCTCTTCCTTTGTTCAAAAGCTTGAGACCAGTAAAAAAACTACGACGAGATCGTCGATGTTGGATCCTGTTGGGTACATCCGATTATCCTCGAAAACGAAATTTTTCACCCGCAGCTTTATAAAGTGTCCCGGTACATAACGGCCCCCCGTAATAAACATTTTCGTGAGCTAGGGCACTATACATACTCTCTTGATACATTTACAGGTGCACGCATGCGTGCGCGCGGATGACGCAGGCTCGGAGAAATTCGAGACGCGCTGCTGCATTCGTAATCGAGCCCCGCACTCGCGCGAATATACGTGACTCTAGGCAAAATTCACTAGTGACACACACAGCGCGAGATCGAGTTAAATGCAAACGAGAAACTTTCGAGCTTTTTATACGCCGCGATCCATATATATATTATTATTAGTGGGTAGGCAGGCACACCGGGCGTAAACATGCCGCATTAAAAACTCGTTAATTCCTACATACATAAATAAACCAGTGGGAGGCTAGTAAGTCAGGGAGAGAGAGCTCGTTGAACCGAATACGAAACGCAATGATTGTTTATTTTTTTTAATTTATTTATTTTTTTTTTTGCTGACCGATATCTTATCCCCCACAGGCCGGTTATCGCTTATCTACGTGACAATGAGTCGAATAAAACAATTGAAAAAAAAAAGTACAATTACGAGCCACGCAGTGTTTAGGATATACACGCGAATCAGTATCCGCGCGGCGCGCAGCAAGTGTAAACGTCCCCGTTGTCATCGCGCGCATATCGTCGCGGACAGGTCGTCCGCTGCTCAATAAAGGTACGTCTCTGGAGCGTCTGTTTACACGTCTGTACGCCGACACACACACACGCTCAAATATATATAATATCATTATAAGCTCGGCACTCGCGCGGGAAAGCCGCGAGAGAGAGAGCCAAGAAAGACGACGCGACGAAGAGAGGTCGACAAAAAAAGTCGTCGTCTTAGTGCAGCAGCACACTGTATTACAAGTACGCCGAGGCGGTGAAATCTTCTCTCTTTCTCTCGTCTCGCGAGCTCGAGCGACTCGAAAGTTTTCTCCTGCTTTTGTTATAAACTTCGCTGCTCGTGCGTTTATTATAATAACATCGCCGCCGCGCTGCGCATTTATACGTGTGTGCGTGCGTGTATAAGCGGGACGACGAAATCAAGTTCTCGTTCTCCGCGATTATAATTCAAAAATATACGCTGCTGCTGCTATACTGCTGCGCACTTTAAAGGCCGCTGTATACGTGCGCCGCGGTGTACTTTATATGCAGTCCAAGCTGCTGCTGCTGCTGCTCATGCTGCTGCTGCAGGTCAGGTGTCTATAATTAAAGCGGCCCGATCGGTATACATATACGTGTGCTTGGGAGTGTGCCGCTCAGTAGTAGTAGTAGTAGTAGTGATACTCTACTGTGCCGCTTGTGTTTATATGGTAAGGCACGACGCGATCGAATGGCTCGAAAGCACGCCAAACTCGTCGGCGTATAATAAATGTACGTATCGATCTCTCCTTTTCTCTCTCTCTCTCTCTATTTGTGCCTCTCTCGTTGTAACGTTATAAGAATGAATGCCGATAGCCGCTGCGCTATAGGCCTCTCTTTGTGTGCGTGCACGTGTGTCATATTGTACACGTGTGTGCGAGATGATGGACGCGAAAAAGTAGAGCAAAGGACATACTTGCATTATCTATTTTCGAGGTTGCAGCGCACATACAATTGTAAACAGCTAAGCACGCGCGCAATTTATTTTTAATCCAACGCGGCGTCTCTCGCAACATCATCGATCTAAAAGATGTCCGTTCAATGATGTGCGTCGCAAGCTCACAACGAGTTAAATAGTAAACGACATATTACAAAAGCTGCGCGGCATATAATATACGGCACATAAAAGTTAGCGACTACATGGGTTTTTCATTATTTTCGCTTTACGCTGTGGAAGACGTGGTCTATTGTTTCTCGACGCGTTAATGTGCTTTGTGCGTAACCATGCGGAGCAAAGACCCCCGCAATCTCGGAGACCCACGACACATCTGTTGCATTCGTCATGAAGAGATTTCTCGATTATTTATTTTTTCTTTCTCTTCGAAGAAACACATTCGTTCGCGCTTGGTGCGACAGTTGTTGGCTCGATATCAATGCCTCTTATATACTGCATTTCGAAAACAAAAGGTCCTTTATGTATGAACTCAGAGTTATACATAATCCGGTGTTTGCGATCGATTCGTCATTCATTGTGTATAATTTTCGATAAGATTATACATTTATTGAAGCGCGCCGCCGTAGACGTCGTGATTAATCGAGCATCTAGACTCGAGAGTTTAAATCACTTATGAAGGCGCATTTTAAATTCGGCCGCGCGCAAATAGCATACATCCGCTGGCGCTGCTATACGTGTGCGGAGTGTATAATATCACCTCGCCCACGCGTGAATTTTTCAGGAAACGGCGAAAAAAAAAAGATCGTTTCACTTTCACCTCGTCGTTATAATACGATACTCGTGCCGTGGCGCCAAGTGCTGCTGCTGCTGCTGGAAACGAACGAATTAAGAGAGAAACGAGAGAGAGAGAGAGATGATAAAAAAAAGCTCATGCACACGGGCAGAGAGAAATTCTGGATACTGTGTATTATTGAGAGATAGATTTTTGCGCCAGAAGCGTGAAATCGATTCCAACGAACTGAGTGAGCGGCCGCTACCGGGGCTTGAATTCTCCGTGTTAAAGTTGTAACAAAAAAAGAAAAAAAAATAGCCAAATAAAAAAAAATCCAGAAGCACCTCTGTGTAACAAACTGCTTTAGATCTGTACACGCTGATTTTTACCTATTTCGTGCTTATCGACATTTCTCTCTCGCTCTGTGTAACTTGTGTTCATATACACATTATATACTTATAAACATCTCGTATCCAAGCTTCAAAAGTGAAAAGCCCCGCGCGATGGATTTTATGATCGATGGCGTGACCTCCTCGCTGCATTGTAACGCCGCAGTGCGCCTCTGGGTATTTTTCGACTCTGTAGTAGTAAGGTACGATTTGCCTGCTGCTGCTGCCGTTGCTTTATCATTATCAATGAGCTTTTTTTCTGCTGTTTTCGTTGCGTTCGCTCTCCATCGTTCGCGCGCGGGCGCCGGTGAGAGTTTTCTCGTTCAGATTATTGGATTATAAGTAGGTATGCGGCATATATAACAACAGCGGCAGCAGCCTGCCCCCGCTCGCGAAGAGAGGTGTGTCCGAGATCGCGACGATCGACGCGCTCGCGCTGGCTACGAAAGAAAAAGTTCGAGCAACGAAAGTAGCAATTTTTCAAATCCCGATATAGCCGCCGCCGTAACAAGCCGCAATAAAATTGATTTTGTCGAGTAGTAGTTTCATGTGATTGCACGTTTATAAAGAGAGCTTTTATTTCGACTCGGCGGTAAACGCGTATACGTATAATTCGTATAAAAATAAAAACGACGACGACGACGTGGCACGCATTTACACACGCGCACACGCACGACGCTCTAGAAAATGACGACTTTTATTCTTCTGCGTGCGCACTGCCTGCACACAATGCACAATGAATTTCTCGATGTAAAAAAAGACATTGCAGCCGGTTTCGGTCACTATAAATATAAACGTGCCGCTGCCCGCGCGCGTGTATATATTTTCGTCGTGCATAAAAGGGTGCACCACCTAAGAGTCGTCGTTGTCGTCGGCGTCGTCATCTTTATTGTGCGTGCCCCGACTTCTGCCGTTTATATTGTACGCGTCGCATATAATACGAACGATGACTAAATCTCGCAATTCGAACCCAGAAGAGAGAGATTACGAGCGTGACCGATAATTTTCTTTTGTTTTGGTTTTTTGCTTCATTGTTTTATTCTTCTTTTTTTTCTTTCGCTCGAATGTACAGGTGCGCGTAATTCGTTCGATTGCGCGGCATTAAAGATTTATTTATATACGCCTTTCGAGAATTGCCAATCGAGCTTTATGAATCGATATTAATAGAGTAAACAAATTTCAGCGTGGTTTTATATAGTCCCTTGGAAAGCAATTACACGCGCTTCGGGCTGTCTCTCTCACTCGAAAAAAAAAAGAAGAGAAGAGAAGAGAAAAAAAATACACGCCAACAACCTACTCCCCACGGCAACGGTATAATATTTTCTCTCTCTCTCGCGTCTGTTCCACGATGATTCAATTGAGGCTCGTTATCGGGAACTTCCTTTTGTAGACGTAAAACTGGAAAATTACTCTTATAGCTGGGCTCTCTCTCTCTCTCTCTCTCTCTCTTCATCCACGACTCGCGGCTTTGAACTTGACGCGTTTTTTTGTTGTCATCGTCGTCGTCATAGTCGTCGTCGTTGTGCTTTGATCGAATAATTGCACGCAGCAGCTCCGGGGAGACGTACGTCGCTCGACGGCGCTCCGACACACTGATAACGAGGGTAATTGCCTCGGTGTACATTAATACACGCATGCAGCACACGCAGTTTATAACTCCGAAATGTGTTTCTTTTATTGCTTAATAAGCACGGTGTGTATCGTAATAAGCTGCTGCTGCGGCGGAACGATTGATATTTGGCCTAATCCATAGATACACGCGCACACATTTGCTGACCGATGATGGAGATTTTCACTTCTGCTGCTGCACTTGTACAAACGTTAATTTTTTGTGTACACAATAACGCATTGGACTTTCTATTACACTGCGCGCGTGGGGGAGGTCTGTAAAAACTCGGCCAATCCATCGATCCAATCTCTCGCTCATTTGTCTCAATCTACTCTCGGCTTTAATATGCGTTTAAAGGCGATTCCTTCCTTTTTCTACCTGTTCTACGCGGTTTATCATAACGCACCAGCACCACTACGCGCGTCGCAACGCACACGTATCGTTATAGTATAGTATATTATACCGCCGAAGCACACGAGAGCGCGTATTAACATCGAAAATAGAAAACTCGGCGAGCGCGTATAGTAAAATACTACTCGCGTCGAGCGAGTTTTGCTCTTAAAACACACACACGCGCGCGCGCGCGTAGGTATATTATCCGACTGTAAAATCGCGAGAAAAAATTTTTTGTAATTAATTCGAGCACAGAGCCGCAGCTGATAGCTGGCGTCTTAATAAGCGTTTAAAATTATAACAACTTTCCATGAATATATATAACCACTGCTGCTCTCGGTGTTTACGAAGCGAATCCGAGATTTTTTTTTCTGCTCATTTTTCGTACTGTTAATCAACGTTGTACCCGTAGACACACCTGCAGACGCGCGAAACAATGAAGGAAATCGGACATTAATCGTACACGCGCGCGAGGCAGAGAGTGGCACACACGTATTATAGACATATATCATATGGGTATGTTCTCGAGTGTGCGGGGAGGGGAAAAATCGGTGGGTAAGCAAAATTGGTCGCTCTGCTCGTTCTACTTCCATCTGCCTCGGCACGAACGGTGCTGTTGCACGGCACACATATATCTATGAAACACGAAAGACAAAACACACACATTTACCGCACACGTATAGGATATACTCATGAGGATTGGGCTGCCTATTAATAGAAATTAAGTCGTGTGTCGTCTCATCCCCACACACACACACACACACATACACACGTACATACACACAAAAGTGTCTTTCTAATCTTCTTTAACTACGCCAGGCGAAGTTCGTTCAGTTGGGCGCTAATGTTTAGACGATCCCTTACACACCAAAAGCGCTCGCGGTGTACATATACGATAATAATATAATTTTATATACACGCGATCGAAAAAGTCGCGCACGGTGCAGTTTTGTATATATTAAAAAATAAAAGTGTGTGTGTGTGTAATACGTAGGCCCGGAAAAACATGAGGCACCGAGTGTCGTCGCTCCAGGTGCCCAGTTTTAATGATAAAATAATAATACACGAGAGTGCGAGAATTATCCTCGTCAGTGGGATCGTCAGTGACAGCAGTGGTGTTGCGATAATAAAGTCATAACAGAGAAGAAGAGAGGGAAAAAAAGCAACATCGTAGTGTCGTTTGCAGTTTTATCCATTTATAACCATAGGTACCTATATTACCACAAATGATATTACGTTGTGTACGTTCGAATTTTATTCATGCAAATTTAATGACGATCAAGATGATGATGTTGGGCATACGTGCAATTTTGTGTGCGTGCGCGCGGAGGTGTTGCTGCATTTTTTGGCCTCGTGCGTGCCACTGCCGCCACCGCTACCGATGTATCTGGGTCGGGCGGTTTAAAGTCAGCGCTCGCGATTGATGCTCGCGATTACACCCACGTAGTTTGCGCTGTGGCGCGGCGCAAAGTGAGGACACATTTCGAGCTTCGATGACATTTTAATTTTTTCCTCGTATGCTTTTTTTTTTAAAAAGGGATGATGGAATAAAAATGTAAAAAAAGGCAGACGCACGGCGCTCGCGCGAGGTTTAATTAATGGTTTTTGAATCGCACACAAGAGCGCGAGCTTTTTTTTTTTTTTTTGCTCGCGGCGTCTTTTTACGACTGTGTGGAGTACGCAGCAACAGTAGTAGCAGTAGGTACATAGCCTTGAGTTAACTCCACGCCGCGAGAAAGAAAAAGAGAGAAAAACGAGAGAAAGACACATGTTCAGGAAGATTATTAACCTACATATTTGCCGGAGAATTATTGCAGCGCGCCGCGCGCCGTTCAGCTCTATGGTTCCGCGCACTGCGCGCGGACCATTTCTAATTCGCAACAAACGACGCGACGTGCCTCTATTATGTTCTTTCTCTCTGTCTGTTTAACTCAGCATCCTGTTGGCTTTGAAAAAAAAAACTAAAAAAAAACATAGTAAACAAAAAGAGTACGTACAACGAAATGATCAATTTCTTCGCGTACCAATGCGCGCGCACGTGTCTTTACGAATACGATACGCGTCTAATAAGAAATTAATGCACGCGTATATTATTATCAGAGGCGCGCGTACATTCAAATGTGCGCGGGATATATGGTATAGGTAGCGATCTCCACGGAGCAATATATATTCAATATAATAAAAAGAGGTCGTCACAGGCCGAATGCCATTAGAGCCGAGTTGCGCTTCCGCAGGTATATGGCACACACACACTACACACTACAGAGCGAAAAGTATATTTTCATATTATGTGTGTTTGCCTATATAGGTTTTGCCGCAGCCGTTGCCGCGCTCACGCTAAGCGAAATATTATATTTATACATACGTGTTTACGTCTGTGTGTGTGTGTGTGAGTTAACTCGCTGCGTCGAGCTCTTTTATATGTATAATATAATGTGTGTGTGTGTGTGAGAAAGTCGGCAAAACGTTAATATTTTAAACGACACGCTTTTCACGCTGCCGCGCGCCGCTCGATTATCATTTGCCATTGTCGAGGATATAAATCGTGAAACACGGGTGCGCAAAAAAAGCTCTAATATCAAGAGTCTATACGGGTTATACCACTCGCGCATATACAGAAGCGGAGCGCGCTGTACACAATCTACCTACTACACCGCGTCGAGATATTAAGAAGAAAAAAAAAGAGAAAGAGAAAGAAACGTTCCGATAATTATTCCTAATTTGCGGTAACAACTTTTTAAAACTCTCGACTGTATACAACGTTATGCTATATTGTTTGTATGTGTATGTGTGTGGCAGCTGTAACAAATAAGTGTGGGAGCGAGATAGCGAAAGAGAGTACGAGAGAGAAAAGGAGAGAAAGAGATCTAGAATTAGAACGCTCGTGACGTGTTATTATACGGCAAAGTCGTTGGCGTATAGAAACAATTTGTTCTAATGATCGTGGAATAAGAGCAGCAGCAGCAGCTCTAACGCATATAGGTATACGTACATGGTTGTGGTGGTGGTATGTATACGGAAATCGCGCGCTACCACACGTTTATTACCTGCGATTCGAGTCTCTTCATTATTTTTATCTTTTGTTTATCCTACATAACTTGCGCACGCGTACTCGTATTGGACTATTATGTTAACGCATATAGTGGATCGTTGAAAAGTATAATAATCATCGTGAGAATGTTACAATTTTTCTTTATCAATAGCAGTTGCACACGTAGTATATACCGTAGATCCGATTGAATAGTTCGCGCAATCGTTTGACAAATTTATTGCCTATCCTATACAGCTTCTGCATCTTCTCTTTTCCTCTTCTTCTCTCTGTGTAGTGCAAGAGTTCACGAATGCGTGCGTGCCGCTCGTTGCGTTGCGTATTAAGGCCCTGCACGCAGATCGTCGACGACGATGGCACATATCCAGTATCTCGATATACATCATTGTACGCGCATTGCCTAAGCGCACATAACGTGTGCAAACGTGCGCACACACACACATACTTATAAGCGAGCTTGGCATTGTCGATTTGCAGCCGACCAGGAGATCGTCTGTTTATATATATCGTCGTTGAACTTTGATGCGAGAGGCCGCAATGAATACACGGATGGATCGGAACTTGAATTTTTTTTGTAGCGACGCAGCGTTTTATTTTCGTTTAATTTGCCAATTTTCCAGGGCGATTCACACGTTACTTTTTTTTTTCGTTCGCCAATTAAAAGGGTATACATTATAAATATAATACGCACTAAAGCGCCGTCGAGCTTGTGTGCTGTTTGTGGTTAAAACACGAGAGGATAGGATAATAATTAATTCGCGAGCGCAAACTCTTTTCTTCGGATAATTAACGAACTTCTCTCTCTCCCTCTCGACAAAAGCTCTCCCAATCATCGACCGTACGCGGCTGGTTTTTCATGCGAGCTGCTTTGCGGGTGCGCGCACACAAACGCGCAGTCTGGCTCTATAATTACTCCGGTCTAGGCAAAGGCTTTGTTGAGTACATATCTCGAGTTGGGGCTAGCTGCACAAGTATAGAGAAAAAAAAGGACTCGAAAAACATTTTCACTGCGCGGTAGCAGAAAAAAAAAGAGAGAAGGAACGGAGCAGATAATTCCTTTTAACGCCGCGCGAAAAACTTTCCTCTTTCTCTATCGCGCGCTCGCTCTTTTACGTTTATAATGATTGTGTACAATGGAGATTGCGTTTTTCATTATTATACGCGGAGGATATAAAAAAAAAATTATACGAGCTAGATTAGGACGGATGAAGAAAAAAAATCGGACCGCGATCGAATGTAAAAATTACGTATTACACGTACATGCGTATAATTGAAAGCGTGTGTGTGTGCGCGAGCGCGAGCGAACCTGTAATACATTTTTTAATCTATAAATAGAAGTGCTTGTGTACGAACAGAAGCACGTGATGTGCACCATAGCAGAAAGGATAAGCTTGAGTACCTGTATACAAGATAGATACGCTGTCGAGTCTTATCCCTCTTTTGGTGCTTCGTTTAATGGGCAAGTGATCTACAAAACTATTAGCCTATGAGTTCAAAGAACCTGTCGTGGCAGATAGCTGCCGCATCGTAGCGCGAGAGCCAGGCCCTCTACTACTAGCAGACGTAGACTCTAATCGTATTACATATTACAAGTGAAATACGCACAGATTATTAGAGTGATTGCAAACTCGACTACATCTTGACCCTCTGTATAATCGTAATTATAATAATCGAATCGTTGACCCATAAACCATAATTTAATTTTAGGATGTTACATACACTTATGATTTTGATTTCAAAAACTTGAACAAGTTTATGACAGTACGACGTTAACGTGGTGATATTATTACAAAAATTAAAATTTTCCCTGTGTAATGTAAAATAATGTAAAAATTCTTTGATCGATATAAAACACTATAATGTCCATGAAAACTTGGCAAACTGCGGTAGAAATGATAAAAATTTTAATGTGCCATGAAACTTAAATTTAAAGCCTTCAAAAAAATTCATGCATTCGGTTTACAACATATTACCATTTTGATTTTTTTTGACCTACATTATTTTAGATACAGTTTCTAAATGTAGAAAATTATAAAATCAAGTTTTGAATTCAGTGATTATCTTCATTTTATTCATCTTTTTCTCTTTTTCCATGAATCAAGATTTTGCATTTGTGCTCGGCGTACTTATTGTGCCAAATTTATTTGTAAAAAAACAATAAATCTTCAAAACTACTTTGGAGAAAGAAAAAGATTATAATGAAGTGTAAAAAGATCTAAAAGCTGCTGCATATGACATAGAAGATTTTATTGTCTGAAAACCATAGTTTGAATTGAAATTATTACGTAATATCTAGAAAATTTCATGTAAAAGAAAAGAAAAAAGGCTTACAGTGCTGCAGGTTTCTAAATTCAATTCTATGGTCGGTCCAGCAGTTAAAACAAAAGGTTTCACAGTCCTTACCATTATGAATAATAACATCTTCCGTATTTTCGCAGGGTAACTTTGACGATTCATTTTATAGCTAGAAAAGAATGATTATTTGCTGAATTGAAATTTGAAGACCAGTAATTTGTATAAAACTTACCAAGTGAACATCAGATCGTCACTTGCATTTTTTAACATTTGACTTGGAAAACAAACAAAAGTTATAGCACACATAGTTACACAAAACGCAAATAACATTTTCGTTGACCCTGTCAAATCTGTTTCCATTAAAATGATCATCTAAAAGATGAACATATTCTAGTAAATGAATAACTCAAATATATCAAACGATTTAAAGCATACCGATGTAGCCGTCAAGACAACAATACAAGTTGCTCCAATTAATATACCAAATATTAAAATGTTACTTATATCATGAACAATATTGAAAAACCTAAATCCATGCGAATATAATGTATCAATTTTCTTAAGCTGTTGCAATTAATTAACTATACTTACTCGATACAAATTCGATGCGTGTCAACAAAATACTTGAGCTGTTCATAAATACATTTGTTTCTCTTCTTCTCATCAACCAAATTTTTGAATTTGTACTCCAAGTACATTTTATGTAATAAATATCTATTAAAAAAGATAGACAATGAAAACTTTACTCAGTTAAGGATAAGTTTTTTAGCCATCACATACTCCAATATACGTATTTCGCCAATAATGTATGCTACACTCAAACATTGAAGAGCATTTATCGCGCTTATCAATAAACCATAAATAAATAATGATGTGAGTTGGGCTGCAAAAATTTGATAAAAGTATTCATCTTCACTCAAAAGCATTTCTGTATGGAGAGGTAAATTTATTTCATGAGTCTGATTTCCTGACAGTACCCTGTTTAAAAAAGACGGAATAGCTATCGGTGATATTCCAAAGCTAGTGCATAAAATAACCATCGCCACTAAAAAATTTCGGATTAAGTCAATTTGAGCATACCGTTGAAAATCTTAATGCTAACCTGCTTGAAAAATGCTAATACGGTATCCTTTTTTCAATGGTTTGAACATTATTGCTTGGGTTTCCCAAGCATTAGTGTCACACATTCGACCCATCAATAATGCACAAGTATGAATCTTGTTAAAATTAATCAAATTTCGTTCTCTTTACTACGCATAATCTTTATATTTGCATAATAATCATTTATGTTACTTACCTTTTCTTTGCATACCATCATGCGCAAATAACAAAATATTATTATGACAAAAGATAGTAGTTGAAATATACATTCAACCATAGTCGAGTTGAGCGTTGGATTTTCTCTTAATATTCCGATGATTTTCAAGATCTTAATTAATGATAATTATTTTAACACATCATGCAGCCAGTGAAATCTTTCAAATACTTACTGTGACAGTGAGTGAAGCCAATAAATACAAACTAATAGAAATGTTTCCAATTATTTGTATACTTCTATTTTGAAAAGGGTATAAAAAAGTAATCTTCATGATTCTCGTAATCCACGTTAACTTTGTTTCCCATAAAGCTTTTGCTGAAATTAAATAATCTTTATTACTGCGTATATTGATCCAAACTTCAGTCGACATGATTGAATTTTTGTGGAATGAAATGAATGTAAACTGAAAAATATTCGCTGTCGTCCCTAGTTTCGCTAAATATTATAAAATCTGTGTTAATACATTATATTATGGTTTAAATCAATATGTACCTTGCGGTATTGAAAATAAATTTTATATTACATTTATTCAAACTTTAATGGTTACGTACACACTCGCCACAAAAGTATACTTTTATAAAATACTTTTATGAAAGTATAAAATGTTAGGTTTTTACTATTAAAAGTTTGAAACTATCATTTTATAGTTTTAATATTAAAAATGTTAACATTTTATACTTTTATCAAAGTAAAAATTCAAATTGTCCAATGAAAGAATTTAAATATGCCTATTAAACTAACTTTTAATCTATGAGATCAAAGACGATTCTGCTTAGCTTCTGCTATCATGGATTTTCAATCTAGTTTCAATTGATTCAAAAAAAAAATTTTCTGAATAACCTTGAGTCAATTTTTTCTGGTTTGTTGTTTTGTTATTCTTTTACAAGATTAAACAAGATTTTTCAAAAAATATTTCATTTTACGATGTAACTACATTGAAATAGCCAACGAATCCCTTTTTGGTCTCAGAGCTCAAAATTTCTTCACTAAAAAATAAAAAAAAATCGCAACCGAAAATTGAGTCACCGCGGTTATAATTGCATTTGGCACGAGTCAGAGACACATCCTCCACACATACACACACATACATACACTTGTCTGCGCGCTCAAACATTACTCATATCGCACTTTTGGCATTAGTACGTGTAAGCGAGACTCTGTACGTAGACTCACGAGCGCACTCGCACACACGTTCTCTAAATATAAATTATTTGTAAACATTGACGCGATTATATTTATCGTATACGTGTACGCGATGTTTAAAATTAATCCCTAATTCACCTACGCGCAAGTGCATACAAAGCCGATAATTCATTGCACCGTTTACCCGCGTATATAATGCGTATGCGTACGCGAGGCCAAACCTGGCGCTAAAATGTCACATTGGCAACAAAGTAGTACTTGTAGTAGTAGTAGTAGCAGCAGCAGTTCGTTTTATATACGCGCGTGAATTCGTACACAAGCTGAAGCGTTATCGAGGGAGAGAGACAGCTGTATCCGCGCACGCGGCTCGCAATATTCGATTCGCGCTACCTACTATATACGTGTCCAGCAGCAGCAGCAGCATTCGGAGCCGCGCAGTGACGTTGATTTACGGGGGAGTACGTACTAAAAGCGGCACGCTGTGCGGGTGTACAACTACGCGTAGTTTTCACGCGCAAAGACCTGCTGTTTGCGCATTTTCCATGTTTTCGTATCTCGCGTTATAAGCGAGAACGAGAGAGTTCGTTTTGTAGGACGCCTCGAAGCGCGTATAAAATTTATGAGATTATCAACCTTCGCTACAGGCTCTCGCGTATAATAATAAATTAGACTTTGAGCTTGTTAAATACGGTAGCATTCGAGAGATAATGATTTAATACTAAATCGTCGTTTTGCTTTCTGCTTCGCAGGTAATGACAGAGAAGACTGTCGGATCGCGCTCAAGTCCCCGCTCAAGAAAGGCCGCTGCTTCTTCGACGGCCGCCTCGACGTCGTCGTCCAGGAAGGCTGCTGCCCGTCTTCTTTTAATTTAACTCCTCCCTCGTCCTTATCCCCTTGAACCCGTACTCTCGCGCGCACGACCCACCACGCAATCTCCATTATCATGGATCATCGCAAGCAGATGGTCTCGCCCGAGGTGGCGATGGCCAGCGACGCCTTCGACCAGTTCTGCAGCGCCACCACCCTCAAATCGATCCTCGGCCACTTTCGCCACCTCTGCGACCTGCTCAAGATCAAGCCCACGAACTTTGGCCAGTTCTACCCGAAGCTCAAGTCCAAGCTGCGCTCGTGGAAGGCCCAGGCGCTCTGGAAGAAGTTCGACCAGCGCGCCAATCACAAGTGCTACAATCGCGGCAAGGCCTGCCCGGGCACGCGAGTCCTCATAATCGGCGGCGGGCCCTGCGGCATGCGCACCGCCATCGAGGCTCAGCTTCTGGGCGCCAAAGTCGTCGTGGTGGAGAAGCGCGATCGCATGTCGCGCAACAACGTCCTGCACCTCTGGCCCTTCGTCATTCAGGATCTGCGCAGCCTGGGCGCCAAGAAGTTCTTCGGTAAATTTTGCGCCGGCTCGATCGACCACATCAGCATCAGGCAGCTGCAGTGCATCCTGCTCAAGGTGGCGCTCATACTCGGCGTCGAGTTTCACGAGAGCGTGAGTTTCGAGGCGCTGGTGCCGCCCCCCGAGGACCAGGAGGGCGGCAAGATCGGCTGGCGCGCCAAGACCGAGCCCGCCGATCATCCCGTCTCGCAGTACGAGTTCGACGTGCTGATCGGAGCCGACGGCAAGCGCAACACCCTCGAGGGCTTCAAGCGCAAGGAGTTCCGCGGCAAGCTCGCCATCGCCATCACGGCCAACTTCATCAACAAGCGCACCGAGGCCGAGGCCCGCGTCGAGGAGATCAGCGGCGTAGCCTTCATCTTCAATCAGAAGTTCTTCAAGGAGCTCTACTCCGAGACGGGCATCGATCTCGAGAACATCGTCTACTACAAGGACGACACGCACTACTTCGTCATGACGGCGAAGAAGCACAGCCTCATCGACAAGGGCGTGATCATGCAGGACCATCCGGACACGGCCAAGCTCCTGGCCAAGGAGAACGTCGACCGAGAGGCCCTGATGGAGTACGCCCGCGAGGCCGCCGAGTTCTCCACCGAGTACCAGATGATGGACATGGAGTTCGCCGTGAATCACTACGGCCAGCCGGACGTGGCCATGTTCGACTTCACCTCGATGTACGCGGCGGAGAACGCGAGCCGCGTGATCGAGCGCCGAGGCCATCGACTCCTCATGATCCTCGTCGGCGACAGTCTCCTCGAGCCGTTCTGGCCCACGGGCTCGGGCTGCGCTCGCGGCTTCCTCAGCTCCCTGGACGCCGGTTGGGTCGTCAAGGGCTGGGGCGCCGGCCTCACGCCCCTCGAGGTCATCGCCGAGCGCGAGTCCATCTACAGGCTGCTGAACCAGACGACGCCGGAGAATCTGAATCGGGACTATGCGGCCTACACGATCGATCCGCACACGCGATATCCCAATCTCAACGTGCACTGCGTGACGACGGCGCAGGTGCGCAGCCTCCTCGACACCGACGACCCGGCGACGTTCAATTTGGCGCCCGTCGCCTCCACGACGACCGTCGATCTGCCCAAGAAGCGGCGCAGGCGCGACTCGCAGGTGCACCCGGACACGCTGCTGCACTGGCTCCAGCGACAGGTGGCCCTGTACGACGGCGTGCGCATACACGACATGGGTGTGTCGTTCAAGAGCGGTCTGGCTCTGGCGGCGATCGTCAATCGCTACAGGCCGGATCTGCTCGATTTTCACGCCTTGAAGAAGGACGATCAGGTGGCCAACAATCAGCTGGTCTTCGACGTGCTGGAGAAGGAGCTGGGCATCACGTCGATCATGACCGGCGAGGAGATGGTCCAGTGCGACGTGCCCGACAAGCTCACCATGTTCTCGTATCTGACACAGATCTACGAGGCGTTTCGTGGCGAGATCCCACACATCAAGCATCCTAAATTGGTACGTATTCTTCATGTATAAACAATCGACATTTACAGGAATACAATTGATATGCTAATTTTTTTGTTCGTTATCTCTCTCTCTCTGTACAGGAGCCTGAGGCCGACGACAGGCCTACGTACCACCACCAGAAGAAACTGAACGAGCTCACCCCCGAGCAGAAGGCCCAGATACTCGGCCGGATAGCCAAGAGCGAGGGCTCGACGAGAACGACGAGACGCTCGCGCCACTCCAACGAGAATCTGCTGCTGAGCACGAGCGAGAAGAAGTCCGACTCGATTTCGCGCAGACACGCCCGCAAGCGTCGCAGCAACGAAAAGATGGGCGCAACCGTGGTAAGTTCCTCACATGCATTTTATCGATTTCCTAAGACCACTGCCTCGTACTACTGTGCCGTAGTTTGTAGCTGCGGTCACGAGATCGTATACGAGATTATCCATTGATAATATACTAGTTTTAGGCACAATGAATGGGCTATAATTAGTTTTTGTTATTGTTGAAATAGTTGTACGACTATTTTTATTTCAAAAGATCAATCACAAAGTAAAATGAAATATTTTCGAACTTTATAGTGTTACAGTTTGATAGATTGGTTAATCAGATGACAGATTAAAAAAAAAGCCCGACTTTCATCACAATTTTGTAATTGAATAAAAAAAAAAAAAGAACTCGATGTACTTGTTACGAACTGAAAAACTAATAGACAAAAGAATAAGTAAAAAAAAGTACATTGGACGAAAAAGGACGTGAATAAAAACCGATAGATATTGTTATTAATTTCATTTAGTCCAAGTGGCAGGCGATGGCGTCTTGGATAACCCGAGCATTATTGATGTACACGTTGTTCACTTCTGCAGGAGTACTCTTCATTGCAATTAGCGACGGCACTTATTAGTTGCGAGCTATAATTCACAAAAAAATCAAAACCGCCTACCTCTCTATCACAACGCATCTTTATCTCTCTCTATCTATCACACATTCAAAAGCATAAAAAAAGAATCTAAGTTAAGCTATTTCATATATTTTATTTTCAATGAAAATAAACAAATCACTTATAATCACTTTTTTGCTATGTATAAAACTGATATTAATAATAATAATGCAGTAAGCAAGTTTGTCGCATTCAACGAGTGCTTGAATATTTTACTTATTATATAATACAAAAAATAAAACGCATTATTGTTTGACAATAAATAAAATCTATCAAAAAAAAAAAGGACATATATTTATCTTTCTTTCGACGGCTGCTGTCTCTATATAATACCGTCTTATATCATGTTATCGTCCGTTGTGTGATATGTACGAAGTGTGCCTCTGATATTATAATCATAATACGTCGACCGCCAGTTAAAAGCCTCTTGAAATATTACTGCGCAAAATTCATCTCGATATAGATGCTCTGAAAATCTCGTATTACCGATGCAGTAAAAGTTTTTGTGTTTTTGTTGCATGGCCAGACACGTTGATATTAAAGAACAGTGACACATGTGCTCGTTCGATTAATCGCTTGTGTTGAACGTGTAATTTTTTTCTTCTTATTTTTTTTTTTTTACTCTCGAGCGCTCAATAGTTTAACAATCGACTCGTAGATACTATCATAGATTTGTTTAACACTGAATGTTTTATTTTTTCACTGCGCATTGGTGCGGTTGACTTATTATTTGGTTTTTTTTCCTTCAAATATTATCACGGTGTAAAACGAGAATGCAACTTCTTAAGAACTCTTGTTGTAACAAAATCGCAAAAGCTTTTTAACAAGCATCATCTTACGTAATGCAACAATTATTGTGACGCATAGCTGAAATCATTGATGAATCAGGTTTGTCGATTTTACAATCATACCATGGCATTTTATCACGAGCTTTTTCATTATTTTCATTTCCTCATTTTTTGAATCATATAATGCTTTTTCTTGTACATCAAAAGTGAATTTATTATAAATATGAAAAGAGCAGATTTGAATGTAAAATCCACAAAGCCTCTTTAATAATGCGGAAAATTAAAGGTGTGAAAAGTCGCCTGTTGTAAATTGAAAGCAAAAACAAAAAAAAACTACTAAGCAGGAAAATCTGATATCAATGCTAAAACAAAAAATTCGAACTATACCCCATGACACGCACCATCGACAAAAAAAGGAGGAACGCATGCAGCGTCTTATGGACATCGAGACGAATCGAATCGAGCGCATGTTGCGCCGCCAGCAGCAGCGCAAGAGGCAGACCGAGCAATTCTACAAGAGCTTGCGCATGCTGCAGGCCAACGCCAAGCGCGACAAAGACGAGCCCTTCGAGGATTACTCGATATTTCTCTATCGGCAGACCGCGCCAGATTTCAAGGACCGCGTCAAGTGCCTGGAGCAGAAGATTTTGTATCCAGTAAGCGATGGCAAAAACAATAACAAAACAAAAAAAAAAGCAAAATGCAAGCAGTTATATGCCAATGCTCGAGTGTTGTGATGTGCCAATATTACATGGACTTTACGTAACATCAGCTAAAACAAAAAAAAAATCATAAACAATAAAAATTTGTATTAATCGACAGCTCGAGTTGACGACGAGAGCGTGTGTGTTGGGCGTGTTTTGCAATGCAATTATGAGTGCAGTGTGCGTGCACGACTTGATAATGTGCGATTAATTTGTATAACTTTGATTATTAACCGACGCCATTTTTTAGCGATTTTTAGCCGATCTTAAGACCATACGTCAACAATGGAACGTTGAACTGCTTTCTTCAAGATCAAAAAAATGCAACTAACCATATAATCAACGCCTATCAAGCGAATGAATTAATTCGCTACTCATTACTACTCGCTATATATAATTGACAAAATAACGTGAATCATTAATCGTTTTTTAAGCTTTTTTATTTATCACGTAACGAGTGTTCGTCTTTTTTACAGTGTTTTCGTCTGGAGTGATTTTTCAAGCTTATATTTATTTGTGATAAATTTGATGAATAACCGACTTTTTTCATATTTTTCAGGATCGAGAGGCCAAACTGCACGCCGGTCATCATCGTGGCAGCGTCGACGAGGACTTCTCCGGTAGAATAAAAAATATCGAGGAGAAACTCAAAGGAACTGTCGCCACGGATAAGAAACCCAAAGACTTGTTAAGAGCTATCGGTTCGTATTCTTCACAAGTTTTTCCAGACACCAGTTCGGCTGCTGTGCTGGGCAGATTGGTCAACATTTTTTTCCCCATTTTTTTTTTTTGCCAACAGGTAAAATCGAAAAGACAGACTGGAATGTGAAGGAGATCGAGAAGAAAATTGAAGAGAATAAAATGGGACGCGGCGTGCGCCACGACAGAGTGGAACGAGTGCCAAAGTGGAGCCGGGAACAGGTTGATTATTATTTTTGTCAAAAATAGACTCGCTCTATTGCAAATGCGTGCGCATTAACATTTCAACATTATTAACGCTCGTCGCTCTCCGCTCTTCTCTCTTTCGCAGTTTTTGGCACGGCAAATAAAAATGGAAAAACGCGGCCGCGACCCGATGGAGACCGACAGCAAGTACACGGACATCGACACGACACTGAAAAACATCGATCGCAAGATCAAGGAAGGCAATCTGCTGGGCCACAACAAGGTGTCGGCGATGGCCGAGCAGTTCGCCAGCAAAAATCAGGACAGCGCGTCGGCTTCGAGCGAGCCGAAAGTTCAGAGATCGGTAATTATAATGTGGCAATTGAATAGGGAGAATAATCGCATCACAGCCGCGCCTTACTGCGTTTGTTACACGAATCATTCGCTGTGATTATGCGTACGTGGAGACGTGATTGTGTTGGGCCGAAAAAAGAGGGCGGGGATAATGGCGAGGTGTAAAAGTATGTGATAATTTCATGACTACAAGTTTTTTTTTGGGACTATCCGTTTCTAGTCCATAGATTTAGTAAGCCCCGATCGAATTATTATTGAAAAATTATTTGAAACTTAGAGTTAATGAAAGTTCAATACATCACATACTTACCATTGAAAATATATTTAAGTTTCCCCTGTCAGACCCACGTGTTAAAGACTTTTTTATAAGATAGGAAAAAATACATGTTGTAAGGTGTTTTCATAAAGGTGTCATTATAAACTGTCATTTTTATGTACTTGTAGAAATAGTGTAAAAGTTAATAAATTTTATTGTAAAAGTCATAATCAAAAAGCATTTGCTTCCATGAATATATTTCATATATCATTTGTTATGTAATGAAAAAGTCGTCAAATAGAATCGATAGTCGATTTTTGAAATGAAAAATATATTCTTATGAGCTGCTGAAGTGACCCGATGAATCTTCATAATGTAATCAATGTACCTTCGATGATGGACTGATTTTTATTGTTCTGGTAATATTATTTTTCAATTACTTTGACTTTGTTTTTTGTAATAGCAGTGTCTTCCTAAACCCCTAAAATATGTGGTACATTGTACCACTATTGAATTATGACTAGTCGATCGAACTAGCAAAACTCAATGTTTTTCATTCAACAAACCATCTGTAACTTTAACAAAAGCATCATTTTTTACCGTTTTTAAATCGATTGTATATGAAATGTATTCATTGTCAAATAATCATTTAAAAAATTGACTAAAAAAGTCATTGAATCATTCCATCGTCAGTGTTAAAAAAATAATCATGTTAATGAAAAAACAAAAACACCTGAAATAGAACCGATAGGCCAATCGGAATCAAAGCATGATATTTGTATCATCCCCAAAAACTCTGTGTAACCAGCGTTTGTTCGGTTGCGTTAGATTAACTACCCTAACGTTCATTTGTGTTTGTAAAATTACGAAATTGTATTTTTCATCATTACTTTCAGAACTCCAAAGTGGCGTTGGCGCTGCCTGCTCAAGGTGGTTCAGAAATGTGCCATTTCTGCGAGAAACGAGTCTATCTAATGGAAAGGCTTACTGCAGAGGGTAAATCGTTTCACAGAGGATGCTTCCGGTGCGAGTACTGCTCTACTTCGCTTAGAATAGGTAAATTTACTATTCTTGAGTTTGGAATTAAAATGAATAATTACTATAATAGAATTAACGTTTTATTATTTTTTTTAGGAAATCATACGTTCGATAGAGATAAAAATGGAGGTCGCTTCTATTGTACTCAACACTTTGGTTTGCCTGGAACGATGAAAAGTCGATCTGAAAGGCGGAAACTCGCTCTTGTCAATAAAGAAAACATACCACAAACGTCGAATACTCACAAAACTCCGGATAAAGTAAGTCGTTTTTAGGTCTATTTTACGAAAATAAAGTCAATTATAAAATATTAAATGTTTAAATTATTTACAGCCGAAAACTTCGATAGAAGGTATATCGGGTCTCGATTTGCTCGATCGGGGTCAAACTCCCGAGAGAATCGAGTTTGAAAATCTTGCTGGTGTATCGGATAACGACGACGCGCACAGCATAATGGATGAGGATGAATGGACCGATAGGAATTTCGGCCAGTCCGCCGCTGAAATGGGATCCAGCGACGATATCTCCGATTTGAGGTAAGTTGAGATTTGTAAATACATTGAGTTAAAAAAATTTCTATTCGATTTACAATATCGCAAACTTTGTCAAATTTTTCTAGTGACTCGGAAGACGACAATGAGGTGTACGAAGAGGCAATGGATCAACCCCTCACCACCGAAGGTACTCTGGAGTTGGCGAAAAATTGGACTTTGAGGTACTCGCATCCTCCGCATCCAGCTGCTGGAAATTCCGACACTGGTAGCAACGAGTACGAGGATTCCAGTGACGATTACACAACTTCTGGTAAATTTTCTCAATTTTAACATTGTAAAGTGAATTATTTTATTCTTCAGTACTGTCGTAAAGATAACATTGAATTTGTCATTTCAGCGGAGGAAGACAGCGAGACGGCCACCGACGACGAGGAGGACGCCCGAGCCCGTGAGCTGCGCAAACAGGAGGTATACTTGCCTGTGCCGCTGCGAAACTCCGACACCGAGACCGGCTCCGATACCGAGGTGAAACTTCTTCTAGGAAATAATGTAACGATTGCGAATGGCAACGAAAATTACGACGGCCCACCGATCGATACCACTAGTGTCACGGTAAACGACTCCGATCTAACTAATAACGGTGCTGGTTTCAATCCTAACTTACCCGATCTCGTGACGACGTCGCCGAAATTGAGCAGACGCTCGTCGCGCTCCTCCCTGTCGTCTTTCGCGTCCGCGGAGGAATCGTCGCGTAAAAATTCCAACAGCAGCAAGTCCCTGAAGCTCATCATACCCACTGCCGATCATTGCTGGTTGGAGGTGGAGAAAGTGTTCAATAACAGAGAGATAAGCACCGATCATCCGTTGCTCATGTTGACCGCGCCGACCCCTACTACCGAACGGCCCGGAGACGGTAGTCTGATCGAAGCCGAAAAGTTGACGGTGCCCAAGGAAAAGTCGCCCATAAGAGAGGTCGAGGCTCAGGAGAGTCCAACGTCGTTCGACAATCTGATCTTGGAATTGAGACAGAGAAAGGCGAAGAACAAAGCCGAAGCCGAGAAGGAGGCTTTGAAACCCCTGAACACGAGCATAGCCAAAGTTCACATGCAAAAATTCTTCGTCCCTGTGGCTAGCTGCAAGAGTAGCGACGATGAATCCGAAACTCATCACAAGGATATCGAAGAACGTAAATACAACGATGAATCGGGTGACGAGGGTACGGGTTTTGAGACAAAAAAAGAGGAACTGCCGATCACCGCCAGTAGGTTGTCCGATAAAATCGAGAAGAAGGACATAATGAAATATTTCAATGCCAGGAGTACCGAAAAATCCGACGATTTCATTGTACAGAGCGCACCGCAAATTTCATACGCACCCAAAGCGACTAAAGCACTGTTCGATGAAAATATCGACGATATGGAGATCGACATACTCAACGATATCGATTTGAACGACATCGAGGCTGAGTTCGAAGCTCTGGAGCAACAGACTATAGGTAATAATAAGCTGGATCTGTCAAAATCTTTCGAGGATCTTAAGGATCTCGGCATCACCAAGCCACTGTCGGAAAACGACGCCTTGCAGCTCAACGAGTTCATCGATTCTCTCTTCGATCCGAGCATAGAAAATAAATACACCACGGTCGTGGAGGTCAACAAAACTGTCGATAATTCAAGGAAAAAGAAGAAGGAAGAGTCGCCACCGAAGAGCGTCAAGGAACGCGCCAATCTGTTCGAGGTCGAGCAGCACGAGAAATTGATGCGACACACCGACGAAGGGATCACGAAGATCCACGTGGAGTTCGAGCCTAAGCCCGGCATGAGGGTACTGGACAAAGTCAGCTGTTTCGAGGACAAGACGGCTGACGATGTACCTACGAGTGGCAAAGCGATCCTACGAAGAAGATCTACCTCGGCCGTCTCCAGAAATACCACCACGACTGAGAATAATTCGTCGCGGGCGGAGGTAATGATCGCTAAGTTCGACAAGAAAGCGGCCTTGCGTAGACAGTCCCTCTCACCCGCGCCGAAGAGAAAAGAAGTCGTCGTCGAGGTGACGGCTCCAGTGAATCAGAAGACGAAGAAAGTCCTTCCGGACACTGCCCCACGCAAATCTTCGACGCCGAATCTCACCAACTTCAACGTTTTCGATAAGATTAGCAAATTCGAGAACAAAACCAACGGGGACACGACGCCGAATTACCGTCGCAGATCGCTGTCACCGGCAGTGTTGAAGTTCGTCGAGCCAAAAGCTAATAATAATTCAACGGTCAATCGCATGCAGACGGTCGAACGAGCGTCGAGCACGAGAATTTCTAGGACTTCGAAGAAAGAGGAAATGATCAGCAAACCGGTGCGTCAACAGTCTCTGTCGCCGCTGCCGAGAGTGAAAACTGACGGGCAAAGATCATCGAGAAGCCGAGAGCCAAAAGGTGACGTGAAAATCGATGCTCGTCGATTGACGAGAAATAAAGAAGCGAAGAGTAATGAACAAATTGCATTTAGTCAGCAAAGAAGTAAATCAACTAGTCAAAAATCCAACTCGAACTCCCAGCCGAAACCCAGTCAAAAAATCAACTCGAACGGTCAGCCGAAACCCAGTCAAAGTCCGCGTAAAGTCGCCGCGCCACAGCCACGACCCCGCAGTCCCACGATCGATTATCAAATGAGCGAATCGTCGCCTAGTCCGTCGGTGAAGCGAAAAATCGTCAAACCACCGCGTAGCCCCATGGTCGACCATCGTCGTAACGCCTCGACGCCGACGACGACGAAACCCGTGAAACCACCTCGCAGCCCGATCTCGCTGGCCAAACAGATACCCAAGCCGTCCCCGACCAAGCAGTCGATTCAGCGAATCACGGTCAAGCAGCACATCATACATCCGGTCAAAATCGTCCGACTGTCGACGCCTCCGATGCAGAGGGCCCGACTCGATTACGTCGCGCCGAGACGCAGATCGTCGCTGGAAAATTTGCCGAGCCTGTCGCTGTACTCGTCGTCGTTGCAAGCTCCCCCTACCCCGGTGGCGAGATCGCGCAGTTTGCGCAAGGCTCTGAGCATGAAGCTGAAAAAGAAGGACGGCGGCACGTCGTCGGGTCAGTCGTCGGCGGCGCCGTCGCCGCTGCCTCAGAAAAAGCACGCCCTAAGCTCGTCGTCGCGCGTCGATCTCGACTCGAAATCTAGGTCTAAAAACGACAAGTGCGTCGTATCGTGATCGGTGGGCTTTCTTTCTTTTTTCGATCTATGTGAGGCACTATATCTCTGAATTTTTTAGACTACGACCAATGGGTGTTTATTTTTGGATCGTCAACGCTACGATCGTGTTTTCTTCTTCTTCTTCTTCTTGTTTTCTTTTTTTTATGAGTGGATCTCGTTATAGATGTGATATTTCTGATTGAGATTTATAGGAGATGTATATATTGTAATGTTTCGTAATGGGAGGTTTTTTTTACGTATCAATGACGAGAGTTTATCGAGTTGCTTTTTTTTCTTAATCTAGATCAAACGCGAATTGATTTATTCTTTATTACGTTTGAAAAGTCGCGTATTGTACTTTTATATAAATATATCTAAAAAATTTGGAGAGCGTGCCAATGAAAAAAAAAATTATGTAAATGTTCGCCATTGACGAGGCCAGTGCAATCAATTATTACGACATAACTTTACATGAGATTATTTTATCCTTTACTATTTTTATTTTATCACATAACTATATGTATACATATGATTATGTACTTTCCGAAAGACTGTGTGAGAACAAAAAAAAGAGCTAAATAAAACGTTACACAAAATTTGAACTATGGCTGATGGTGATTGTTTCATGAAGCAAAAAATAAGACATTGTATATTCCACTTCCAAAATTATAAATATTTTCATGCAATAATGTCGCTTATGCACGCCGTTGATTGTTCCTCCTCGTGAAAGGAGAACAATTTCGAGAAAAAAGAAATCACGAGAAAAAAGTAGCAAAGGTAAAGCAAAACAAACAAACAACAACAACTGTATTTGAGAATTGCGTGTGCACTAATTTTAAAAGTATGTACTACATTTTTCTAACACCAAAAATTTACTGAAGCAAAGCTAAAAAAAATTTAATACCGTCTGTGTGTTATATAAAAAAATTGTTTACACGTGCATAGATATACATTTACTCGTTTTATCTACTTATTTATATGTATGCATCGATAATTTTTGTAACTGTCTATTGTAATTGTCATTTACCACCAGCCATGATTTTGTGTACATTCTGTGTGTGCTACGCGAGAGAAAAATAGATGTCTGACAGTTTAAAAACTCGATACGGATAATTTATTCTTCTCCCGTGCGTTGTGTCATTAATGCCGTGATTAACGAGGAAAATTCAATTTTTCTTCGCTTAGTCAAAGTGTTTGGAGCGTCTAATTTTTTTTTTCTTAACTCAACTCGTTTTTACGCTTCAGTAATAATCAAATATAACGTGATTTGCGTCTTGTGATGAAATTTTCTCAAATGTTTACCAGTCTTGCGTCCTCGACTATTTTTAATTATGTTAATGTGCAAAATGTTAATCTCTCCTTTGTGTTGTATTATTTGCAGCAAAAAAACAAACGCTTATTGTAAACGCAAATTAACATAGAGAGACCTGAGCGTTCCATAATTCACATAATTTTTTTTTCACACCATAATCATCAAAATTAAACATTACAATTTTTTTTCTCTCGCGATACAGATCGCCTCGGACGATGGATCGTCGACTTCGAGCTCGTCGGAGGAGGACGACGACGACGAGGAGGACGAGAGTATGGAAAATTCGGCCACGGAAATCTCGACGGACTCGGAGTTCGAGCACGACGGCACGACACCCACGCAGTCGAATCACCACCCCTTCGTGCGCAAGACTAGGGGTGATTACGTCGAGCCAAAGAAAGTGCAGATCAAGAGTCGAGTTATCAAGACTGGTACAACCAACGGTAATTCCACGGAGAAGTGCGACAATGGCAGTAATCAGCAGTTGTCGGTGAGTTTTTGAACTATGAATTTGTCTTTTTATTATATTTGAATGGTAGTGATTTGAAATGACATTTTTTATTTTCTATTTTTTAGCGTCAACAGCAGCAGTGCTCGAAGCTCAACGCTCTCAACGAGTCGACGACTTCGCGCTCCATTCGAGACATCAGCAACAACGAGCTCAATTCTAATACCTTAACTACCGTCAATTCCAAAGTCATCAATACGACTCCGCTGATCAATCCGCGCAAAGGCGACTACCTCCTCAATCGTACCCACTCGACGGAGGGCATAGCGTCAAAATTGTCACTGGAATTGAAGAAGCGTTACCTGCTCGGTGGTACCGGTCTGGGTAGTTCCATCTCGAAATCGGGATCAACCTCGAACGTCGACACGAGGTTGAGAAATCTCAGCGACGCCATATCGCAGCATCAGAAATTGCTGAATCCGGCGCCCGAGCCGAGCCCGACGATGCAGGCCTTCTTGCACAACACCGCTACGAGCAAGCTCAGAGTCGCTGCCAATAATCAGCAGGCGCTCTCGCCGCTTTCGCCTAATGCGGCCTTCAACAAAGCCGAGACCAAAAACTTCACATTCGAGAATAAGACTACAAACGATGCCGATCGTAACAATGCCAAAAACGTTCAATTACCGGATTTGATCAAAGAAACGAACAAGCTCAAAGAGCTCGAGATCAAGCTGCCGCCTCCACTGCCGAAATCGGCCATACCCGAGGAAAAACTTTCGCCGATGTGCGAGTCGGCCACGACGGCCAAGAGTCCCGAGGCCACTTCGCCAACGAAAATCGAGACACCTACGCCCACCGTCGAGACGAAGAATTTCGAGCCAGCGTCGCCTCGCGTGAACGGTGCCATCATCGTCAATAATCGTAACGCTGAAAAAATCGCCAGTCCCATCGCCGAGACCGTTATGACCTCCAACGATTGGAGCAGCAAGAAGAATCGAGAGGCGCCTCCAGCCATCGGTAGCGACGAGTCCGATGAAATCGACAGCGATTCCCTGTCGTCGAGCGACGTCGACATCCTCGACGACGACGACATCGAGGCCGTCGTAGATAACAAGCAGCGCAAGAGAGGAGCCCACGTGCCGCCCAAGTTTCAGATTCTCACGAACGAGGACAGTCCGCCGGAGAAGCTCATCGAGGACGTGACGAATTTCGAGCCCGACTCCATCGAGTGCTCGAATCTGCTCGAGGATGTGCGCAGTCTCGAACAGAAGGAGAAAGAGATCGACGCCGTGAACAGTAGCTTGAAGCAACTGCAGCTCGCCCAGGAGGCCGCGGTCGCCGCCGGTCAGCAGCAGCAGCAGCAGCAGCAGCTGCCCAGAAGCGCGAGCTCGAACTCGAGCAGGAACTCGACGACCGAGGAGAACGATCCCACGACGGCTGCCTACACCGAGACCGAGTTCTCCGAGTGGGCGCGCGATGGCGATGATCTCGTCTCCGAGGATCTGCGCGACGTCGAGTACGACATGAATCCCGAGTTTCAGGGCAAAGGCAAGCGGCCGTCGCTGCAGAGCAAGCAGAGCTGCTTGGCCAATGGCGAGGACGATCTCACCGATGTCGAGTTCGATTACTCGCGCGAGGACGTCTGCGTTACACATCCAAACACGATCACCTCGAAGATGCTGGTAAACGGTGGTGACATCGGCTTCATGGACACTGACAACGACAGCAATCTCGAGGAGGACAGTCTCAAGGAGTCATCGAAGCAGGTCAATCGCGGCTACGTTGAGTTCGTGAGCATGAAGAACTCGCCCACAGCCGCCAAAAGACCGACGGACGCGCCCATTGCCAAAGCCGACCGAGAGTACGGCGAAGACTCGTCGGATCTGCAGACCCCCTGCAACGAGAACAACGTCATCGAATTCGATCCAGTGACGATGGACGACGTGAGGCACAGATTGAGGCCGCAACAGCAGCCACCCGTAACGGACATCAAAGTTACCGAGTGCGAGAATATCGACATGGTCAACAAGGACATGATGAGCCTGAGCATGGAGGAGGACAGTTTGCTGATCGTCGAGCAGACGGAGGACACCACGACGAGCGAGGTCGTTACCGTGCTAGCTAGTCCGAGAGATCCGGTGAAGAGCATCGTGAAGAATAACGCCACTCCGGAAGAAACCCCGACCGAGCCCACTAAGACACCGGAATTTCCACCGTCTGACGTGCCGAGAGCACCGCTCGAGCACAACGAGGACACGGATCCGGACTATCTGGAGTACGTGAAACGGCTGCAGGATCGAATCGCCGAGTTCGGCAACGTCAAGGACTCGCTGGATCTGCGCAAGTCACGTCGCAAGACGCCCAGAGCCTCGCCGCTGCAGACGCGCAGCAACACCGTCGATCAGCAGCATCAGCAGCACGAGTCGTCTCCGCCTTCTCAGACGACCAACGAGAACACGACGAGCAGCTCGAACGGAGGTGGAGGATCCAAGTCGCCGGCTACCTCGCGGAAACTCGAGGAGCTGACTCGCGAGCGCACCAAGCAGAAGAGTCTGGTGCAGGATCTGCTGATGGAAAAGCTGGAGGCGCAGAAAGCGAGATCGGCCGAGAAGCGCGCCAAGAGACAGGCCGCGAGGACGGCGAGCTTCAATAATTTGAGCTGCATGAGAGCTCCTCCGACGCCGACGATGATGGCCGACGGTGGACTGGATAATGGAGATATGATGGTCGTGAGGGCTGTCAAGGCCACCGTAGAGCCGAGCGACACAGTTGGTAAGTCGTCAATTTAATTCTAATTTTTCACACGAATTACACGATCAAATGTTTTAATGATAAAAATTGTTACTTTATTTCAGAAGCGAAACCAGCAAGACCGTCGATTCTTCGAACACCCTCGCAGCTGAGCACTGCTGATCTTCGTAACAACGAACGCAACGCCTCGATGACACCCGCCTCTCGATCGTCGCCCAGCACACCTCAAGGTAATCTCGATTTCAAGACGCCCGTAGCACCGATCCGGCGCATCAAGCACGAGGACGCTCTGTCGACCGCCGAAAAGGCGCGTTACGAGGCGCGAGAACGAGCGAGACTCAAGAGCGACGAGGATCTTGGCCTCAGTCCCGAGGATCGATTGAAGCAGCTGCGCATGAAGATCAATCGGCGTCCGCTGAAGCTCGAGATGGATGACGATCCTCAGGCAAAAGCTGCCAAACGATACAGTTTCGGCCTTTACAACAAATCGCCTACGAGCAAACTGCCGACGAGCAAGAGTACCGATAACGTCAAGGCCATTACCAAGAGTCAAGAAATCACGGCGAAGAGTCTGGATGAATTGTTGGTCTCGCCGGACGACGTCGTTGTCAAGCGGGAAAAAAAGAAGTCCAAGGATCCCGAGAGAAGAAAGAGCATTATTCAAGCCGTGTCCGATTTCTTCAAAAAGTCGCCACCTGGAAAAGATGGAAAGGAGGGAAAAGATGGCAATCACAAATTGTCCATGTTCAGACTGACCCCGAAGGGCAAGGATAAGAGCAAGGTGAGCGTTGACACGAAAGGAGGCGAAATTCTGGCAATTGATATTTTTAATGATGATGGTTATCATTTTATAACGGCCAGAATATGCTGCCAAAATCTATAATTTTCGATACAATTAAATTATTTGAAAAAAAAAAAAAAGAAAAACAAACCGAAGAAAACAACAACTCCAAATCCGAGTGCAAGTTTTAACTTATTTTTATTGTCATTTTTCAGTTGTTTAAATCGTATTCGGATGGGTCAGATGTAAGCAATTTATAAATATGTAGTTGTTGACAAAACACACTTTATCTTCCTTATTTGCTCTTCTTCATCATGTGTTGTTGCTCATTTCTTCAAATTTTAGTTATCTTAATTACAGGTACTTTTTCGTTCAGCCTTTTTTATTTTGTCGTGTGTAACCAAATCAACTTGCACTTATAATTAAAAATGAAAATTATATTCATATTTCTACTTAATGTCTAATGATAGATCTGATGATCGATAATACACCTGCAGGAAACTGCAATTTAGCCATTACAAGTATTTAACATTTTTTAATTCATTTTAACTACTGTTTATTCGCAGCTTATGCATACAACTTCTGTTCACGAAGTTGATATTATCTGTAAATACGATTAATAATTTTTTACATTTACAAAAATCACACGACAAAAATGAATTTTTTTTCTTTGCATTTAGCCAAGCTTCTTTTTTTCTTAATCTCAGTTTTGATGTTTCTTAACGCTTTCAGTTCTAATTACTTTTAATAATTTTTTATGCTTGATAAAGTTTTGTTTCGTTGAGTTAGAAAGTTTGTGTGTGCAGAGTTCACCCCCCCTTACCACCCTTGAAATCATTAGATAAACGAGTTTTTTCTTTAATGTAAAATTTTATAAAAAAAACTTGTTGAAGCACCAACACCGTAAAAATATTACATGTACACAATAGTTGTGTCTCAGAGTTTTTTTGTATCATCGCATCTAACCGATTGAATCAGATATACATTTAGTTTGGATTTTGGAAAAATGATCACGTTGTGATCTAGTAATTTTGGGACTCTCTTCGCTGCAAAAGTTTTCACGACTGCGCTCAAAATCACAATTTTTGTTTGACCGGAATCTCATTCGTTCGATTCATTTGTTTATTTATCATCGCATCGAATCAGGTAGTTTTCGAATCGACTTATGAGCGCAGTTCCATCGATCAACAATTTTGCAACGCTAGATTGTCCACTTGGTGAATATTTCGTACGATTTTTAACGCCTCCGGATTTTTATTTTCAGCTTGACAAAACAGGAACATCTCCATTGGATAAACGACCGAAGAGTGTGTGCGAGGGTATGTTGCACATCGGTAACTTCTCGATCGACTCTCTGCCTTCACCACCGCCCGTACCACCTCCGCCGATGGACTACATCTTACCATCTAACGCTTACGGTAAGGGATTTCCCACCCAAATTCCTGTTGATGTTTACATTTCCTCGTGACTACTCGAGTATCTAATCAAATTCACAGAAGACAGTCTATCGGACGAGGACTCGAAAACTGCAATGCTTTCGAGCTCGCAACAGGTGCTGAAAAACGCGAACGGCACCGACGGTTCGAGCAACAGCATATCTCGCCGATACAAGAACGCCAAAAAATTGGCGAGGCAGGCGCAGCTCAAACGTCTGCGAATGGCCCAAGAGATACAGCGCAAACTGGAGGAGACGGACGTCAAACAGCGCGAGCTCGAGAGTCGCGGGGTGAGCGTGGAAAAGTCGTTGAGAGGCGAGGGCGAGTCGTCGGATCGCGAGGAGGCCGATCTGCTGCGCGAATGGTTCGACCTGATGCGCGAGCGGACCGAGTTGCGAAGATACGAGAAGGAGCTGCTGGTCAGGGCTCAGGAGGTGCAGCTGGAGGATCGTCACGATCGACTGCAGCAGGAGCTGAGGGAACGATTGGCCGACGATGGTAGGTTGACACCACCGATGCCCCCACCTGATTAATTCACGCACAATCCTCGCAGGGTAATTAATAATGGGTACAAAAAAAATACAATTATTTTTGTGTGACTGTGCAGATGGGAAGAAAACAAGCGCCGATGTGAAGAAAGAAGGCGAGATCTTAACCGAGATGCTAGAAATCGTTGCGAAACGCGACTCGCTGATAGCACTGCTAGAGGAAGAACGACAAAGGTGCCGTAGACCCTCGTGTCCGACGCATGTTAAAGCGAACTCGACGGCCATTTGGGCTTTCTGGTCGTCGTCGAGTTTCAGATTACTTGTCGCCTACGTTCTTTTGGCCATTTTGCTCGCCTACACGCTTACCACATTTCTCGCTAACTTTGTCGTTCAATTTTACGCTTTTATATTGATTTATTTTCTGTTTCTTTTTTGTTTCAATCACTACTATGCTTATGCATGACCGTTGTACATGGTGCTGTTGTCTATATCTATTTGTAGATACTCTTTGTTACGTAATTTAAAAGAATTTATTTTAATTTCTACGATTCAAATTGTTCAGGAATCGCAACATATTTGTATTGTCTATTCGCGCTCTTTTATATCTATATCTTATGTTATTTATTTTTATACGTATATTTTTTTATTGATAATGTCCACAGTGCAATATTTTCAATTTGTTGTTTTTGTTAGAATTTTATAAAAAATTTTATGGATGAAAAATATTATTATTTTTTTTTAAATATATTTGTTTCACGTATGCACGTCTATATTGACTTGTTTTCTTTTCGCATGATTATTTTGCAAATTCTTTTCAAGATTTATCTCACAGTTTATCACATAGATATCATTTAAGAAGGAACACACATCTTTACGAGAAATTTAACATTTAATATCTTTACTGAAGTTTCAAGAATGAATGAAGTCTGAAGTAGAGTCAAAACTAAATTTATCAATCGTTTTCATTCGCTTATATCGTTTCACTTAACAATTCGAACATTTTTGAAAATCATTCAATTACATTTGCATTTTGAAAATCTATGACTTTTATCCAACTCAAAGTTAAAGGCTTGCTTCGCACACGAGTGAAAAACATCATTCACGGGCAGAGGGTGTTTTATTGGCTTCGCTTAGCATTACACTCCTCTGCAATCAATTGCAGATATCGAAGATTATCGGTAAGCCAAACGCGCTTATCGCTGATCAGTAAAAAACAATGGGATAGGGTTAATAGTTGATGAAGTAAATTTTTCGCGTTGATTATCGTTGAGTTGAAAATTATATTTTATATTTTATCAATCAATTTCTCTGTATTAAAAGCTTTCTTGCACTTTAGTTTTCTTTTTTAGTCTTGTATTTTATAGCTTATTGAATCATACGAAGTATTTGATCCTTGACTAATTATTATTTTTGAATTTAACAGGTATCGGGACGAAGATCGAGATTTCGAATCCCAAATGCAGCAGAAAGGTCTTAGTCTAACACCGAGCAAGATCGGATCCAAGTATTCCGTTTAGTACATTACTCGTAAAATTGTAATTTGTGTTCATTCGACAGAATCGAACTGAGAATAAAATACCCCATATTCATGTTCATTTTCGATTCAGTCCATCATACACCATACTGTGTATTGTCTCGTTGCAATTATTTTTCTTTAAAGGAAATGCGAAAGAATAACTCTACGTCTAAGTAAATTTATTTTTTCACGACGAATTTATTACTTTATATGTTTTGCGTATACGAATGTATTTTTATGTCAAATGATAGCCAGTCTTTAAATGTTTAAGATGAAAAAGATCAATGTAAAGGAAGATGAAAGGTGTTTCATGCTTTCTTAATGAGTGAATTATAAATTAGTGAATTTGTCTGTAGTTTAACACTGTCTCTTTTTACGAAGTATCGCAGTTCGTACCAGAGAATAAGAATGTGTCATGCGTGCAAAACAAAAATGCGGATAAAGAAAAAATATTTTTCTTCCATGATATTGAGCCGATAAATGTGTGATATGTATAGTTCAACGAGAGTGTCTATATTTTTTATGTTCGTTAAGGAAAAAAAAGAGACTGGTAGCGTTATAATAAGATAAGTACGAAGGGATATTGAAACGTTGTAAATTATGGTTCGAAATGATCAATTAAGTCATTGCATAGTCAATTTTTTACGCGAAAAATCATGTTGAGAGTATTTTTAATGATATGACGTGTACCATCCATTCAATGATTATATATCTATTTAAATTTCACGGTACAACCAGCGTATCTATGAAAATCTTATTCCTTCAGAATTTTTATGCAATTAAATTCATTTTTGCAGGTGTGTTACAGCTTGAAATAATCATTTTGCGCACTGCCAAATTTCGGTTTTGCATTTTGTCTGTATTTATTGATTTGAATTATAAAGTTTTTAATGCTAAAAAATTAAACGGCATTTAATTTCGAAAGAGTGCTAGTTAAAAAAAAAAAGAAAAAAGATGTGAAACAATCATGTTCTCAATCAAAACATTAAAATTTTAAGAGAAAAAAATTTACGAACTTAATCATGTGGAATTTAATTGTAATAAAAGATAAATTAAATTTTACTTACACAAGTTACATTGAAAAAATATGTAGCCTTAACGTATACTTATAATATAATTTATAATTCATAAAACCTAGTCGAATGAATAAAAGTCAAAATAGTGTTTTCTTTTATTAAAAATGTATGTGGTTGTATCCCAACAAGATTTTAATCTTCAAATTTTAAAGTAGAGTAATTTATTGAATTAAAACATATATTTGATGCCGAGCTACAGTTAAGTAGTACTTTATACATTAATTCATGTACCTCTGGCACATGTAAATACATACGAACTTTTATTTAACAATTTGCATTAAAAAAAAAACTAAAATATAAGCTTGTATGATTTGTACAAAATAATAAATAAACAGAGTCAACGCAATTGTGTTCTTCTGAGACTTTTCCTTCAATCAAGTATTTCTCATAACTGTGAAAAAAATTATACTAACTTCGACGATTATACACGAACGTTCAACTTTGAGTTGCTTACCATTGCGCTAATTTTAATAAAGCTTTTATATTGAAAAAAAATCAGTAGTATTTATTATTAAAAGTGACATTCATCAAAACTTTTTTCGTACGGTTAACGTAGATGTCAATACTTTTTTTATTAAAAAATAATACATTCAAGTAATCGTATCAACAAATTTTGAATTACCATACGAAATCGTATAAATTATTCAATCTTCTCGTTGAGTCTGCTCTCGTAACCACTCAATGTTCGCATTTTTTTTTACTTTCAACGTAACTCTCGATATCACACGTAATACGATAAATAATTCAGTCGCACGTTTTGCAAATTGGAAAAATACTAGCGTTCGAACACTCGTTAGCAGATGTATTTGCCACCGCGCTGATACCAATCGGGCGGTCCGTCGATTTCCAGGGCCGTTCGCAGCTCGGGTCGCATGTGGTAGGGTTTCTCGTAGCTGCCATCGTTCTGGTCGGCGTCCTCGAGGACGCAGAGCAGAATCGTGTTGAAGCCCGTGGCGAGGAGCGAGAAGACGGGCAGCACGAAAATGAGCGAGCCCAGAGCGATGAAGACCATGAGCACGTTGAGATCCTCGGGCTCGACGGTGGAAGACAGGTAGCCGGAAGTGCAGAACATCGTGAGCAGCGAGATGAAGATGACGCCCATGAAGAGAATCCATTCGGTCATCTGTCACGAACGAATTTTCATTTCAATAAATTATGTTCTTTTTTCTCTTTTTAATAATGATAATGAATAAATCGTACTTTGGCCATGAGCAGACAGCGCTTGGTGTGTCTCGCCAAGTGATCGGCCGCCAACGCGGCGGACTCCATGTAATCCTGGCCGTGAACGGCACACATGGTGATGGCACTGCACATCGTGAATCGCAGCACGACCGCGTCGAACAAATTGCTCACGGTCAGAAGAATGAGCTTGAGGTCGCGGCCCCGTTGGCGGAACGAGTCGATCAACAGCTTGACGATCGTCCCGATTGCCGTTAAAACGCCGAAGATCCAGGCCCCGTGGGTCATGGTGCCAATGTGATACCTACACATCGTAAATGAAAAAAAATTAAAGTCTCGCATTTTCTTGAAAATAAAATGAACGAACGCTTACTTGGCGGCGATCTTGATGAAAGCCGTGACCGTGTCCCGGGACTGATGATGCATCGAGGCCTTGTCGGCGTCCCAGTAGCAGCTGGCGAAGGTGCCGGCGATGACCAGCTGGGCGAAATTCGACACCGACCAGGGTATCCAGCTGCTGGCCACGAAGTTCAGGGCCATCATGAAGTCGACGTGGGCCGGGCGCAGTTCGGGCTCGTCCTCGTCCTCGATCGTCGCGAGGAACATGTGGGTCGTGGCGCCGAACACCACGAGCAGCAGGCCGAGCAAGTAGAACAGCACCGTGTACAGGACGATCTTTCCATTTTGACTCAGTAGTCTGGGTTTTATCAAAAAATAATAAATAAAGGGTGGAATTGTAATTATTAAAAAAATTATGATATTCCTAGTAAAAATGCTCAAAATTAATAAAAGCCTGGTGATCAAAAAATGATTACAATGTTTTATTATACTTTAATTGGCTTGTTTTAGAAATTTTTCTGCGTTACAATCTTGCTTCAAATATTGTGCGAACTTGAAATGACCTAATTATGACAATTTAATTGTTTTAAAAATGTTCAATCACTTTAAATACGATAATCTCATTTTAAGCATCCACCGCGATATGGCGAGTACTTTTATCTCTAAATCTACTAGTGGCAAAGTGAAAACATTTGTATAAGTCAGTTATTGGTTTTTGTCTATATCATGGAGCTCATTTTGCAAAAGGTCATTTGGAATTCGACCGACTTTATTAATCCCCAATAATTTTGATTTAAACGTTTTATCTTAATTTAATTAAAAGCAGTGAGTTTCTTACGCATTTACCGACACGATACATTTCTAAAACTTCTATCTAAAACTTTAAATCCCTTAAAAATACAAATTTAATCGAGTTTAGAAGTGTTGATGACTCAGTAGGGTGGACCGTCCTAAACGATTCACATTTTTGTGGCTTTACTACTTTTTTCAGGAATATAACTATTTTTTTATAACCAAGTGCATGTTTTCTTATAAAAGCTTAGTTTTGTTGCTATCAAAAAGTATTTTAAAAAAATTTTTTCGACGTATGCATAATTTATATAAGCTAACAAAGTGACAATTTATCAAGTAGTTCAACATTAATAAGTCTTGATGATTGGCTTGTTTTTTGTGATTTTCTGTTACAATTATGTTGACAATAATTCAAATGACCTAAAAATGACCCTTTAACTGTTTTAAAAAATTTGAGCCAGTTTTCAACCAAATTTATTATGAGAATACCACTTTACGTTTTTACCGCTAGTTGGCGAGTAACTTGTAACCGTAAATCTGCAAGTGGCAAAGTTAAAATAACTCTATATATAAATTGAAAAATGGAACACTCGGTACTGAACGCTTTTATTTCAAGGTGCTGAAAATTTCTACCAGAGATATGTACGATGTATGGTCAGACTCACTGGCAAGTCTCCTTGACGATGGCCTCGGTCAGGTAGAACCACTCGGTGTGTATGAGCACGTGGGTGAGCACGGCGCTGCAGACCGAGGCGGCGAGCGCGTAAAACGCCCAGACGGTCGGATAGAGGGCGGCCAGGACGATGCAGGTCGCCACGGGCATCCAGCACAGGCCCAACACACCCACGCTGATGTTGCGGAACTTCAGCAGCACCACGACGAACAGCAGCGAGTACAGTGAGGTCAGCAGGACGAAGCCGACGATGATCAGTAGCCTGCGAGAAGGAGAAGAGGAGGAGATAAAATTAACGTTGTTACGAGAATTGCCGTGGATGATATTATTCGCGACGATATACTATAACACACTTGCCTTGAGGTAGTGAGAGCTTGCTCGATTTCATCCGCAACGTCTGGCGGTAATAATTTGCTCGAGTCTCCTGTTACGTAAGCTGCGTGCACGTATGCGTATCGGTGCGCCAGTAGCGATAAATTAATAATAAATTAATAATAATGCGAAAAATGCCGCGCTCGTGAGTTGCAGTTGCGATCGAAATCGATCGAAAAATCAAACTCTTACCGTAAATACCGGTGGCGATCCAGCACGGCAGTACCATCCAAAAAAAGACCGTATAGGCGGTATCGGTCGGGCTCCTTCTTTTCTCCAAAATATTGGGATTGCGCGGGATCAATAGACTGTCGCTCTCCATTTTCACGAGCCTTTTTTAAAGTTCTCTATATAAAAAATTCTAGCGAGAAAGAAAGTAAATAATCGTTAAAAATCTCAATGAATCGTCTCGCGAAATCAAACTCACCTGAGATATTACAAATATGAGCGCTGCAACACCTCGTAACGATCGTCGCCGGTGCCATGGAATTTTCACGCATCACCACTGGAGCCCGTCGACTATAAACGGCGCGACTATTAGACGCGCGCACCGCCACTCTCGTTTATACGCGCTATGCTATACATGCTGTATGTTATGCACTCTCGTATACTTATACGAATGTCATGCAAGAGAAGTTGCAAATCCGAGTCTGTAAGGCTTAAAGCCGATGCTTTTTCACGCATACACGGAGAAGAGGGGGGACGACGATCGCGCGAAGCCGTACGGGCAGCTCGTTGCGTGTGTATGTGCGTGCCGTATGCACAATGTATACATGGCGATATTACGGGGCTTGGATGTATCGTATGCATTCACGATTTTTCTACTACTAAAAGTACACTTTTAATTCACCGTGCAGAGATGCGACAATGTGTAAATTTTCGTCGTCGCTACACCACGACATTTTTTATCCGGAACTGGTGCGAAAAACGCAATTAGATATGACTTTATCGGTAAACGTGACTCACGATCGCGTCGTATAAATACGTACATACACCACAAGCTTATCGATGTACGCAAGCTTTCGTTTTGCTCGGGCAAATAATGCGCACTCGACGTTTTTATAGTCTATATAGCCGACTTGGCTAATTCAAAATTGTTGAACATCTATTTTTTTAAGATGAGAGGAATCATTATATTACTGTATATTACGTTCAAATACTTTGGCGGAGGTAAGAAAAATTCGTAGACAAAAAAACAGTAGAGTACCTTTATTGATTTCAATTCTGATAGTCGACTGTACACCCGAGCCTGCTCGACCTCGCATTGTCGAAGGCCACCACACGTCGATCGCCTCTCACCCTCATCAGGTCTCCATCGAGTACGCCAACCGTCACAACTGCGGTGGCTCGATCCTCGACCGTCACTACGTCATCACCGCGGCTCACTGCGTCCACGGCTTCGATCTCTCGCAGATCACCATCCGCGCGGGCAGCTCGTACCGCGAGAAGAACGGCCACGTGCACACGGTCCAGGAGGCCCACGTCTACGAATGCTACAACCCGTGCTCTCTGGCCCACGACATCGCCATAGTGCGGGTGAAGCCGCCGATACACCTGGGTCCGCGTCAGCGAGCCATTCGGCTGTTCTCGAAGGACGAGCCGCTGGAGGTCGGCGAGTGGGGCACCGTCACGGGCTGGGGCCTCGAGCACGAGAATCACGTGGCCTACCCGGTGAATCTCAAGCAGGCCCAGGTGCCGATCGTCGACTGGGACGACTGCCAGAAGGCCTATCGAGACACGGATGGAATACACGAGGGTCAGGTGTGCGCCGGACATCTGGGCGTGGGTGGCAACAACACGTGCCAGGGTGACTCCGGAGGGCCATTGGTTGTGGCGGGTAAGCTCGCCGGTATTGTGGCCTGGGCTCACGGCTGCGCCGATCCCAAGTTTCCGACGGTATTCACGGAGATCGCATATTATCGCGACTGGATCGATGCGACGATCGGCAAGAATCTGCACTACCGCAAGGAGGACTGCCGATTGGCTTTCATCAGGGAGCAGCAGCTGAGCACCGAGCAGGTCTGCAACAGTTATCTGAATTACATCAGTCCGGATTTCATGAAGGACAAGAACCAGCCATACGAGTTAGAAAACAGTTTTATACAATACAAATAATAATCGATCGTTATTACATGAAATTTCAATAAGAACGTCGTTAATACAACAATAGCACAATTCGACTACATCGTAACATTATTCTCAATAACATTGTCGATACCAGGTGGGGGGTCCCGATCTGGCCATGGCTTCGCGCAGCTCCTCGTTCATTCTGTAGGGTTTGTCGGGGCTGCCGTCGTTCAAGTCCTCGTCCTCGAGGATGCAGAGCAGCAGCGCGTTGAAGCCCGTCGAGAGCATGGCGAAAGTCGGCAGAATGAACATGAGCGAGCCCGCGGCGATGAAAGCGACGATCACGTTGAACTCCTCCGGGTCGATTTCCGGATCGACCGAGCCCAGAGTGAGTATGAGAAGGAGGAAGTAGATGGTCATCGTGCCGATCAGGAGGATCCACTCGGTCATCTGGGCGGGAAGAAAACTCGTTAATTTTGCGTTTATTGCCTTTGGCTTTATTTATTACTATTTATATTATTATACCTTGGCGATGAGAAGACACTTTCTCGTGTGTCTGGTCAGATGGCCCACGGCTATAGCCACGGACTTCTCGTAGTTTTGGGCGTGTATCGCGCACACGCTCACGGCGCTGCACATGGTGAAGCGCAGCACCACCGCGTCGAAGAGATTCGCCACGACGAGCCACCAGAGCTTCTTGTTGCGCCGGTTCTCCCTCAGCTTTTCCTCGAGCACACGAGCGAGCGTCATGAGGCTGTAGAAAGTGCCGAATATCCAGGCGCCATTGGCAGCCGTGCCTATGTGATACTTGCCGACGAGCTTGAAGCACTCGCCGACGACGTTTTTATTTCTATTATCGGCTTCGGCTGGCTCCACCGCTTTGTCGTTCCTCGAGGCCCAGAAACGAGTGGCCATCGTCCCGGCAATGACCATCTGGCCGAAGTTGAGAAACACCCAGGTGACCCAATGCGTGATCATGACGTTGAGCAGAGTCAGCACCTTGACGTAGATCGGCAACTCCTCGAGGCCGTCCTCGTCGAGCACGGTCAAGGTCTGAAGGTAGAGGTGGCCGAAAGTGCCGAGGGTGACCACGAGCAGGCACAGCTTGTACCACATCAGCGAGAACATGACCAAACGACCGTTGGCCCTGAGAAATCTGTCGACAAGAAAAAATGTCCCCTGGAATTAGTTATCGTGGTTTTTCGTGCGATTTTATCCTGCTAGGAGAAATGCTCAGAGGTTAGTTTTTAGCCAGGGAAAAAGTTTTTTGGACATGAAAGGGCCATTATAACTGAATACACTGTACACCACATACTTTATAGAACATACATACATACATACAACCATATAGACTCCGTGTCATACAATTGTTTTCACTTTACCACTTGTAGATTTATAGAAATATATGTACTTGCCATCTAGTGGTGAAAGATTAAATGTTGTCTCATTCAAAGTGGTTGGTTTAACTTGTATGAAACTATTCAATTGTCATTTTTCGATAATTTAATATTCACTCGATATTTGAAACATAATTAAAACAAAAAAGTTGTGAAAAACATACCGATCAAAGTTCATTTATTACGAAAAATTTTAATTTTTCGATCATCAGGCTTTCACTCATGTTGAGCATTTCTACCAGGGTAATAGCTTAAACAAAAAACTTCCTCCCTTTTATACATACCTGCATGTCTCTCGTATTATGGCTTCCGGCAGATAGAACCATTCCGAGTGTATTAGCACCTGGGTGATGATGGCGCTGCAGAGGGTCGTCAGCAGGCCGTAGAGGGTGAAGAAATTCGGCCAGGTGGCGAGGAAGATGACGCTGGCGACGAAGGGCAGCCAGGAAACGCCAAACACGAGGCTGACGAAGTGGCCGACCTTGCGCAAGATCGCCACGTAAGCGAGGCAGCACAGTCCCGCCACGAGCGTGAAGCCGATTATCGTGAAAATTCTGTTGGTATATATAACGTGTATACGTGTATTAGCCGAAGCGTCATTTGAATTGCAAATTTTTGAGCTCTATTGCGTCTCTTGGCGAAACGAATCTTGTTACATTGTAAATAAAAGTACCTGGATACGGTGAGCGTAGCGACGATTTTTGCCGATAAATCCTCCGACAGTATTTTATCGCTGTTGCCGGTCACTCGAGCTGCCATACAGTAAGAATATAATTGTTGAACTCTTCAATGCAGACAAGATCAAAAGTGAAAAAAATTCGAGCTTTACCGAATATCAGCAGGGCAATCCAGAAGCAGACGGTGATCGTCAGGGTATAGATGTAGGTCGAATCGGTAATGCGCCGTCCCTTGCCGAGGATGTTGGGCATTCCCGGCCTTTCGTTGACCAGCAGTAATGTGTCACTCTCCATTTTGCGGACTCGTTCATTAGTAAACGCTGCAGCGATAATTTCACAACGTTGTTGTTATTTTTATGTTTATTATTTTTCCTTCACAATGGATATATTGGCGGCTAATACCGTTGGCGTGAACGTTATATAACGCAGCTGCTGCTGCGCATCGCAATCAACGTACGGTAACGCGTAATGTATCAAAACGTTTTCTCAAACAAAGAGAAATTCAATTGGTTCGAAATGTATTGAGGTACGAAGGGCGGGAAAAGAGAATGTTTGTAAACCACCATCGAATCGAACGATCGATGACCGATAAGAATATAGTGATTTGCTTGCTCACCTCAGCACTTACACTTGGCGAAACTTTGGCAAAAGCTATAATATACGATATATCACAAGCGACTCATGGCGAGATCGACGTTGAAGCACCAAAAGTATACAATTGTCGCAGCTTCGATGTCAATATCTCGCGCGATACTGCGTTTCCACGATATTACGTTTTTCTCGATGCGCTATGTATAACGTTATAACGCGTCGTTCATAACTTCGCGACTGAGAAAAACCTTGTTATGCTCGGGCATGCGAAGGTATGTGTGTGCGTCTATGTGCCTGGCTCTATAGTGCATGCACACACGAGCGCAATGTAGGATTAATAAAGTCACCTGCGAGGATGTATGCATATACGCACGCACGAGTATGTACGTTCCGGTAATAGTGTGAGTGCGCGAATTCTAGAACCGGCTTGACTGCATCTCTATAGCGCGAACGCATCATGGTATAGCAGTTGCGACGTGCAATATGTATGCGTGCGCGTATCTCTTTTCCGAATTTTTCTCTGCATCGGGTAAATCTGCGAGCTTATACGACCACCGAAGAAATTATCATCTAACATACGACCGCATTACAAGATATGTTATGATTATTTTTGTGATATTAACATGTCGGGCCACAAGGGCGAGTACCTGACGCAGGAGGATAAGGGCGCGGAGATTGCCCTGGACCCGAACTCGGTGGTCGTCAACTCTGCGGTCATCAACTCGGCGACTGGGCAATTAAGTGAAAAGCGAAAGGAAAGGTTCATTTGATTTTAGGACGAGGGCAATGCCAATTTTACCAATGCGCTCGAGTTAGATTTCTTTTTATAAATGATTTATTTACCTTCCGCCTGTTTATAAAGAAGCCTATTTTTATCTAATATTAATATTAGTTAAATGCCCAAAAAAAAGGAGACGAGAAGAGCTTTCGAGCGGTATTATAACTAATGAATCTCAAACGTAAAAAACATAAAAAAACGTATACTGATAGAAATTTACGAACTCTGGCATGAAATCCGCTGTGGTTGGCTCAAGAATTATAGGATTTCATGAACCAAGATGACATTATACCTGGGGCAAGAAATTTTTCGTCGTGCGGCAAGAAAATCAAGAATTCTTGTCGCAGGTAAAATTTCGTCTTGGTTCATGCAGAGATTTTATTTGATACTTGATTGATACGAGCGCGTAATAATATGAAATCATACATAAAACGTAGTTAGTCTCAAGTTGTTGTCTCCACGTCGTTGTTTGTGTGCACGAATCATAGATGGAGTCATGAAGCATTCACGCTGTTTTGTCACGGATAGTGGTTGTGACCATGATCACACATGCACTGAAGAAGTATGAAAAGTTTAGAGTGAGTTCATTAAACGATACTCTGGGAATTCTACGACAAACCTCATTCTAATTTTTTAGGCCTGTAAGCTACGCGATAGGAGCTGTACATATACCATAAGCACATAACTCTAATATGAGTATGAAAACATGTTTTCAAAGGTATGAAAAATCACCAGTTTTATTGGTGAGAGTCAATTTTCATAAAATTTCATGTGTCAGCAATTTTTAGAAAATATAGATTTAAGCCCCCTGTTAGCCCTGAACCCATTAAATCCAAAGAAGACGTTTTTTCAACCCTTTATTCGTCCACTGAATTTTTGGTAAAAATCAAAAAATATGCGAGTACCTAATTCTAATGTAAAATTGAATGCCCTTTCAGAATCTGATCTCAGATTTTCGAAAAAATGATTAGGTCAAAAGTTAAACTTGATTTTATAAAAAAAAACGTGATTTTGAAAAATAATTTTTTTTATTTTTCGACTTTCCAAATCGAAACCATTTGAAATCTCAAAAGTTTCGTGCAAATATCGCGTCCTCGATATCTAAACTGAAAGTTAGTGGGGTACCGATTGAAAAAATTAATGTTTGAACATAAAAAATAGCGGTCGAAACTCGCAAAATTGAATGAAAACTCATCGAATTTTTACTCAAAAACGAAGGAATTGAGAAAAAAGTGTATTTTTTAACTTTATTTTCTTCAATCTAAACCCCACTAACTTTTAGTTTAGGTATCGAGGACGCGATATTTGCACGAAACTTTTAAGATTTCAAATGGTTTCCATTTGGAAAGTCGAAAAATAAAAACAATTTTTTTTCAAAATCATGTTTTTTTTGGGTATAATCAAGTGTAACTTTTGACCTGATCACTTTTTCAAAAATCTGAGATCAGATTCTAAAAGAGCATTAAATTTTACATCAGAATTAGTTACTCGCATATTTTTTGTTTGTGGTTTTGCGCATGAAGACAGTGAGATTACGCACAATTGGTGTGGCAAAATTGATCTGTTGGGATATTGAGCGAGCTTTATTGAGAAGAAGATGGATTTCTTTGGGCCATAATGGGCGAAGAGAGAGCTTAGTTGCATCACCTGAAATGAAAAGGGTTTGAGAATTAGTGGTTGAAAGTTTGTGTGCTTGAGATATGATGTGTTCACGGATATTTGGGGATCCTCATTTAAAAACAAGTGATAGAGTTTTAAGAATACTATTGCTGTTTGTAGGGATTGTCTTTTTGTGTGTCCAGTTTCGTGTTGATGCTATGAAGTGTGTGTGGTTATTGAGGCCAATGGCAGAGAATATTTTATAGAGGATGTCTCTGTCTGGAATATTGAGGTCTGTTGGCAGACCTGACAACAAAACCTCGCTGTCGTCTCTTAAATTCGGTGCGCTGTTTAACCGCTTTCGACAGCGTCTTCACTGTGACCCCAAAATTCACTTCACGATTCACGTGCTCCAAACTCGCAAAAAGCTCGCGCTCGAGACGTCTCACAGCTCCGAGTAGCTGCTTGTTGCTCACTTTTTGCACGCCCGAATTTCCGCGTCGTCCGTCTTCCAGGGGAAGATCGGCGTTCAAGCGCGCTCTCTACCTTCAGACTGTCGGACTGTTGATGCCGAGGCGCTCGCCGATGACCGTGTCACTAAGACCAGCTTCCATTAGGCCTTGCAATAAGCCAAGATTGGCATCAGTTAGAACGAAATCATCGAAATTCATTCTGAAAACCTACTATCGACGACAATTCAAAACAGTCTGATGTGCATGCTTGCCTTGCCCACGATATAATAGCTGCAAATCACATGAAAAAAAACGCGTCAACACTAAATTGCCGTCTTAGCAATTTTCGCGTCGCATCTCTCAGACGATTCCCGAGAAATAGAACATAGTGCTTGACTCGACGTGATGCGGTATCTCTTTCATCTCTGCCAGAATTGGCATGGACGTGGCACTTTCATTGAAGCTGTACACTGAAAAGGTCAGCGGGAACTTGATTACTTTCAAAATGTACTGAATGCTGTTTTTACAATGCCATAAGTTGATTTCGAAAAAATGCGACTAATTGTTTTTCAAAAGTGACTGAGTTCCCTCTGAGAAGGCGCTCACTTGTATCAGTCTGAAGTAGGCTCTGAAGGACGGTCTCGTTGAGGGAACTCAGTCTCCTCTATCAAGCAACAACTCATCTCCACGAGACAAATGAATTTTCTTTGCATAGAGTAATGTTATTGTACCCAATAGAGGTTAGTCGTTCTGCTCTAGCCTTTTCAGTGTATAAATTCTGATACCCGAACAATACAACGGCACGAGACCTCTGCCTGCGAATCCCCATTCCGCCCCTTAGCCGCCGTGGGCTCACGCGCCGACCGGCCAGCGGTATAAAATCCAGCGCCGATTCGATTCGGCACGCAGTTCCACCCCTGGACTTACCGGAGTCGAAACTCACTCGCCCACGAGAGCTTGGCCTAGGGAACGTTCATAAACCTGAGTTGTAATGAAATACTCGAGTTTATTATTTTTGCTCCTCTCCAAGCCTCCTTCCCACTTCTACACTGAGATGCTTCACTAGCAACCGCTGGGTGGCGCAGCGCCGGCACCCACAAGCTACTTATCCAACCAGGGTTTAAATACCGGCCAGTTCGAACCTCGGCCTTTCGAATTCGGTCACCCGGTCAGCGAGTGCAGCCTAGACCTTCCGGCCGTAGGGTCAAGCTACTCGTTTGTTTAGAAGCACGGTGCCAGTACGCACGCCTAAATATGTTGTAAATTTTGTAGATACACTGTACATAGATTTTTCATATATATATTAATATTCCGAGGCCAGGGTGAAGGTGCTTGATGAATGAGGTGTGAGAAGCGCGAGATCGGCTTAGAAACAATTTATTTGAGAATATAACATGGATTTAAACTATTTACAAATTATTTCCTCCCTGCTCTCGCCTCAGCTGAGGCGGCTCGGCCGGGCGACCTGCGTATAGAACGCGCCTCTGGCGCGGCAGTTACATATATGCCTATAATCAACATCGTTATCGCAAAATAACACAATTTTTAAAATTGAAAATATCCCATTTGTGGCTTATAAGGCCTGCACATGCGCATGGACTGACCAGTGCACGCGCATTGGCCGTTTTAGGCCAAATCGCAATATTTTTAGGCGGAAATTGAAGGTTTTTTCAATTTTTTCAATATTTCCAGTTTCTTTTGCGCCTTGATGGTATAACCTACAGATTTCTAGTGCTTTCATACGTATTCACTGTAAATTTCAAGAGGATCGGATGAAAATTGACAAAGTTATCGCGAAATAACACAATTTTCCAAATGAAAAATATTCGATTTCACGCTTATTAGGCCTGAACGTGCGCATGGACCGTCAAGTGCACGCGCATTGGCCGTTTTAGGCCAAATCGCAATATTTTTAGGCGGAAATTGAAGGTTTTTTCGAATTTTTTCAATATTTCCAGTTTCTTTTGCGCCTTGATAGTACAACCTACAGATTTCTAGTGCTTTCATACGTATTCACTGTAAATTTCAAGAGGATCGGATGAAAATTGACAAAGTTATCCCGAAATAACACAATTTTCCAAATGAAAAATATTCCATTTCACGCTTATGAGGCCTGAACGTGCGCATGGACTGTCCAGTGCACGCGCATTGGCCGTTTTGGGCCAAATCGCAATATTTTTAGGCGGAAATTGAAGGTTTTTTCGAATTTTTTCAATATTTCCAGTTTCTTTTGCGCCTTGATAGTATAACCTACAGATTTCTAGAGCTTTCATACGTATTCATCGTAAATTTCAGGAGGATCGGATGAAAATTGACAAAGTTATCGCGAAATAACACAATTTTCCAAAGGAAAAACATTCCATTTTACGCTTATGGGGCCTAAACGTGCGCATGGACTGACCAGTGCATGCGCATTGACCGTTGAAGGCCAAATCGCAATATTTTTAGGCGGAAATTGAAGGTTTTTTCAATTTTTTCAATATTTTCAGTTTCTTTTGCGCCTTGATAGTACAACCTACAGATTTCTAGTGCTTTCTTACGTATTCACTGTAAATTTCAAGGGGATCGGATGAAAATTGACAAAGTTATCGCGGAATAACACGATTTTCCAAATTGAAAATATTCCATTTGCGGCTTATAAGGCCTGCACGTGCGCATGGACTGACCAGTGCATGCGCATTGACCGTTTGAGGCCAAATCGCAATATTTTTCGGCGGAAATTGAAGGTTTTTTCAATTTTTTCAATATTTCCAGTTTCTTTTGCGCCTTGATGGTATAACCTACAGATTTCTAGTGCTTTCATACGTATTCACTGTAAATTTCAAGAGGATCGGATGAAAATTGACAAAGTTATCGCGAAATAACACAATTTTCCAAATGAAAAATATTCCATTTCACGCTTATTAGGCCTGAACGTGCGCATGGACCGTCAAGTGCACGCGCATTGGCCGTTTTAGGCCAAATCGCAATATTTTTAGGCGGAAATTGAAGGTTTTTTCGAATTTTTTCAATATTTTCAGTTCCTTTCTCGCCTTGATAGTATAACCTACAGATTTCTAGTGCTTTAATACGTATTCACTGTAAATTTCAAAAGGATCGGATGAAAATTGACAAAAATATCGCCAAATAACACATTTTTAGAAATTCAAAATATTACGTTTCCGTTTAATAAGGCTCCCGCATGCACATTGACCCAATTCAGCCGAATCGCAATATTTTTGGGCGGAAATTGGAGGTTTTTTCAATTTTTTTAATATTTCCAGTTCCTTTCTCGCCTTGATAGTATAACCTACAGATTTATAGTGCTTTGACACGTATTCCCTGTAAATTTTAAGAGGATCGGATAAAAATTGAAAAAGTTATCGCTAAATAACACATTTTTCCAAATTCAAAATATTACGTTTCCGTTTAAAAAGGCTCGCGCATGCACATTGACACAATTCAGCCGAATCGCAATATTTTTGGACGGAAATTGGAGGTTTTTTCAATTTTTTTAATATTTCCAGTTCCTTCCTCGCCTTGATAGTATAACCTACAGATTTATAGTGCTTTGACACGTATTCACTGTAAATTTCAAGAGGATCGGATAAAAATTGAAAATGTTATCGCTAAATAACACATTTTTCCAAATTCAAAATATTACGTTTCCGTTTAAAAAGGCTCGCGCATGCACATTGACACAATTCAGCCGAATCGCAATATTTTCGGGGGGAAATTGAAGGTTTTTTGAATTTTTTAATATTTCCAAATCCTTTCGCGCCTTGATAGTATATTCTACAGATTTCTAGTGCTTTGACACGTATTCACTGTAAATTTCAAGAGGATCGGATAAAAATTGAAAAAGTTATCGCTAAATAACACATTTTTCCAAATTCAAAATATTACGTTTCCGTTTAATAAGGCTCGCGCATGCACATTGACCCAATTCAGCCGAATCGCAATATTTTTGGGCGGAAATTGAAGGTTTTTTCAATTTTTTTAATATTTCCGATTCCTTTCGCGCCTCGATAGTATAACCTACAGATTTCTAGTGCTTTGATACGTATTCACTGTAAATTTCAAGAGGATCGGATAAAAATTGAAAAAGTTATCGCTAAATAACACATTTTTCCAAATTCAAAATATTACGTTTCCGTTTAAAAAGGCTCGCGCATGCACATTGACCCAATTCAGCCGAATCGCAATATTTTTGGGCGGATATTGAAGGTTTTATCAATTTTTTCAATATTTTCAGTTCCTTTCGCGCCTTGATAGTAAAACCTACAGATTTCTAGTGCTTTGACACGTATTCACTGTAAATTTCAAGAGGATCGGATAAAAATTGAAAATGTTATCGCTAAATAACACATTTTTCCAAATTCAAAATATTACGTTTCCGTTTAATAAGGCCCGCGCATGCACATTGACCCAATTCGGCCGAATCGCAATATTTTTGGGCGGAAATTGAAGGTTTTTTTAATTTTTTTAATATTTCCAGTTCCTTTCGCGCCTTGATAGTATAACCTACAGATTTCTAGTGCTTTCATACGTATTCACTGTAAATTTCAAGAGGATCGGATGAAAATTGACAAAGTTATCGCGAAATAACACATTTTTTCAAATTCAAAATATTTCGTTTCCGTTTCATAAGGCCCGCGCAAGCACATTGACCCAATTCAGCAGAATCGCAATATTTTTGGGCGGAAATTGAAGGTTTTTTCAATTTTTTTAATATTTCCAGTTCCTTTCGCGCCTTGATAGTATAACCTACAGATTTCTAGTGCTTTGACACGTATTCACTGTAAATTTCAAGAGGATCGGATAATAATTGAAAAAGTTATCGCTAAATAACACATTTTTCCAAATTCAAAATATTACGTTTCCGTTTAAAAATGCTCGCGCATGCACATTGACACAATTCAGCCGAATCGCAATATTTTTGGACGGAAATTGGAGGTTTTTTCAATTTTTTTAATATTTCCAGTTCCTTCCACGCTTTGATAGTATAACCTACAGATTTCTAGTGCTTTCATACGTATTCACTGTAAATTTCAAAAGGATCGGATGAAAATTGACAAAGTTATCGCGAAATAACACAATTTTNGCACGTCGACGCTCGGTATTCACGTACATCTTTACTCCTCGAGTCAAAGTTCGTTTTACTTGAAAGCCAGCCTGTTGCTCGGCTTCGACTAGATAACATCAGTGCGAGTTAGTTATACGAAAAGTACGCGAGCCTGTCCACCTGCAACCACCGACGCCGCCCAGCACGCTGACACCGTGCCGGCTTTATCGACACCGAGAACACCCTCATCGACACCGAGGACACCCTCGTCGACGCCGATCTCCTCGACGCCGATCGCGCTGACGCCGATCACCCTCACCGACGCCGCACGAGCCGAGGCCAGACCGTCACGGGCCCGCCCTACAACAGACAGCACACCGGCGTCTTCACCCTACCGCCCCGCGAACGACGCCGCCGAAGATAAGAACACCGGTACATAGTAAGCAACATTTATGTAACTAGGATTAAGGTTAAATAAACAGTCTCTTGTGAAATTCTGTGTTATCCTTCCTTCATCTGAGACAAACGCGAGTAGAGTCGAGTCATTAGCTTTCAGTCAGCTGGCATATTTTATTAATAATAAATAGATGGTGGCAAACTAGCCATCACAATATTACGTTTCCGTTTAATAAGGCCCGCGCATGCACATTGACCCAATTTAGCCGAATCGCAATATTTTTGGGCGGAAATTGGAGGTTTTTTCAATTTTTTTAATATTTCCAGTTCCTTTCTCGCCTTGATAGTAGAACCTACAGATTTCTAGTGCTTTGATACGTATTCACTGTAAATTTCAAGAGAATCGGATGAAAATTGACATAGTTATCGCTAAATAACACATCTTTCCAAATTCAAAATATTACGTTTCCGTTTAATAAGGCCCGCGCATGCACATTGACCCAATTCAGCCGAATCGCAATATTTTTTGGCGGAAATTGGATGTTTTTTCAATTTTTTTAATATTTTCAGTTCCTTTCTCGCCTTCTTAGTATAACCTACAGATTTCTAGTGCTTTGATACGTATTCACTGTAAATTTCAAGAAGATCGGATGAAAATTGACAAAGATATCGCTAAATAACACATCTTTCCGAATTCAAAATATTACGTTTCCGTTTAATAAGGCCCGTTCATGCACATTGACCCAATTCAGCCGAATCGCAATATTTTTGGGCGGAAATTGGATGTTTTTTCAATTTTTTTAATCATTTCAGTTCCTTTCTCGCCTTGATAGTATAACCTACAGATTTCTAGTGCTTTGATACGTATTCACTGTAAATTTCAAGAGGATCGGATGAAAATTGACAAAGTTATCGCTAAATAACATATTTTTAGAAATTCAAAATATTACGTTTCCGTTTAATAAGGCCCGCGCATGCACATTGACCCAATTCAGCCGAATCGCAATATTTTTGGGCGGAAATTGGAGGTTTTTTCAATTTTTTTAATATTTCCAGTTCCTTTCTCGCCTTGATAGTATAACCTACAGATATCTAGTGCTTTGATACGTATTCACTGTAAATTTCAAGAGGATCGGTTGAAAATCGACAAAGTTATCGCTAAATAACACATTTTTCCAAATTCAAAATATTACGTTTCGCGCTTGCGGGGCCTGAACGTGCGCATGGGCCGTCCAGTGCACGCGCATTGGCCGTTTTGGGCCAAATCGCAATATTTTTAGGCGGAAATTGAAGGTTTTTCCAATTTTTTCAATATTTCCAGTTTCTTTTGCACCATGATACTATAACCTACAGATTTCTAGTGGTTTCATACGTATTCACTGTAAATTTCAAGAGGATCGGATGAAAATTGGCAAAGTTATCGTGAAATAACACAATTTTCCAAATGAAAAATATTCCATTTTACGCTTATGAGGCCTGAACGTGCGCATGGACCGTCCTGTGCCCGCGCATTGGCCGTTTTAGGCCAAATCGCAATATTTTCAGGCGGAAATTGAAGGTTTTTTCAATATTTTCAATATTTCCAGTTTCTTTTGCGCCTTGATAGTATAACCTACAGATTTCTAGTGCTTACATACGTATTCACTGTAAATTTCAAGAGGATCGGATGAAAATTGGCAAAGTTATCGTGAAATAACACAATTTTCCAAATTAAAAATATTCCATTTCACGCTTATGAGGCCTGAACGTGCGCATGGACCATCCAGTGCACGCGCATTGGCCGTTTTAGGCCAAATCGCAATATTTTCAGGCGGAAATTGAAGATTTTTTCAATTTTTTCAATATTTACAGTTTCTTTTGCGCCTTGATAGTATAACCTACAGATTTCTAGTGCTTTCATACGTATTCACTGTAAATTTCAAGAGGATCGGATGAAAATTGGCAAAGTTATCGTGAAATAACACAATTTTCCAAATTAAAAATATTCCATTTCACGCTTATGAGGCCTGAACGTGCGCATGGACCATCCAGTGCACGCGCATTGGCCGTTTTAGGCCAAATCGCAATATTTTCAGGCGGAAATTGAAGATTTTTTCAATTTTTTTCAATATTTCCAGTTTCTTTTGCGCCTTGATAGTATAACCTACAGATTTCTAGTGCTTTCATACGTATTCACTGTAAATTTCAAGAGGATCGGATCAAAATTGACAAAGTTATCGCGAAATAACACAATTATCCAAATTAAAAATATTCCATTTCACGCTTATGAGGCCTGCACATGCGCATGGACTGACCAGTGCATGCGCATTGACCGTTTGAAGCCAAATCGCAATATTTTTAGGCGGAAATTGAAGGTTTTTTCAATTTTTTCAATAGTTACAGTTTCTTGCACTCCTGGATAGTGTAGCCTACAGATTTTTAGTGCTTCGTTACGCATTCACTGAAAATTTCATGAAGATTGGATGAAAATTGACAAAGTTATCGCGAAATAACACAATTTTCCAAATTGAAAATATTCCATTTGTGGCTTATAAGGCCTGCACATGCGCATGGATTGACCAGTGCATGGGCATTGACCGTTTGAGGCCAAATCGCAATATTTTTAGGCGGAAATTGAAGGTTTTTTCAATTTTTTCAATAGTTACAGTTCCTTGCACTCCTGGATAGTGTAGCCTACAGACTGACCAGTGCATTCACATCAATTCACTGAATGCTCTCTGTTTATAAGGACAAATGTCTGTATGAGTTTTCGCTTTCACGGCCTATTTGGCTATGATCAAAGTGTCTAACTTATATAAAAGAGATGGACCTAAAAGTGAAGCCAATCTATTCGGCCTCTGATTGGTCGACCGCCTTTGACTCGTGTGGAAACGTAGTAAAGTGACATCTACTGTCAAAATAGCAACTTTTTCAAAACTGACTGAAAAATGTACGCGCGCGAAGCGCGCCTAAAAGTCATAACTTCAAAATACCAATGAAAAAATTGACGCGCGCGAAGCGCGTCTTAAACATCTAGTAGAATTTAAGGAGGTACCTCCGTCGAAGAATTACAAAACAGAATCAAACCAAATTATGCTAACATGCTCATTTTTATAATAGGAATGCACTGTTAAAATTTGGTGTAATTTCACTACTTAGTTTAATAGGTATGAGTAAAACATTTTAACATTGTTTCTGATGCAAATGGCGATAATTTTGGCATATCTCATAATTTACAAAACGGATTTGTGTGAAACTTTTTGAGCCCTTCAATGAACTATCACAGTACCTCGTATTAAAGTTTTATAAACTTTTACTACACGAGTACTGAGCAATTAATTGAAAACTATATATGAATGAACATTCTTCGAACATGAACGAACGAGCGACATAACCTGCATACAAAAGCTAATCAATGTAGTATGCGAAATTGCTAACAACGAGCAGACGCGCCTGCCTAGAGACTTTTTTAGTTAGGTTAGTTCTAGTTATTTCTATCATACGAGTGACTACGAAAACTTGACTAGAGTAGTAGTCGGAGGTACCTCCTTAAAAGACCATTAAGATGGTCTTGATGGTCGTGATCTACTGGTATTTAGGACACTCTACTTACGATCAAAATTTCAAAATACCAATTTTCACGTTAATAACTGATGCCTTTTGTTAATATTATTTTTCATGACGAAGCTCTTTGCCAATAAATGGGCAGCGGTTTTTATTCAGGTATGGCAAAAGTGATTGAATGCACCTAACCTGGCCCAAGTATCTACTAATATGGCCCATGTTTGGTGCAAACATTGACATTGATTTAATTTTACGCGGGTTAAAGTTTATTTATTATATATTTTATTTTATTTGTGTTTATTTATACGGGCACAATCCGTCGAGGTCTCAATTACATCCTCAATCTCTTCATGAACTCGTTCATGAGCACGTCCGAGTATGGGTCGTAACTGACCACTATTACCGTGACGGCCACGGGCTGCCCAAAGTTGGCCATGCCGTGCTTGTTACTGAAATCTCGCTGCGAGAACCATAGGCGCCAGCCGAGCTGCCTATTGTCTAGATACTTTTCGTCGAATTCTTGGCTGCCTTGTTTCTCGTACAGCGTGAATAACATACGCTGCGCGCCACTATCCTTGGGCGGCCCTATTCCCGAGTAATTGACCAAGACCTGGCCTGCGGCAAATTGGTCGCCGGGTATGTTCACGACGCACCAGCCGAGAAACTCGCGATAGTTCGGCTTGGAGCGTTTCGGCGCGTCGATGTCTGCGCGTGGATAGAGGAAAAAGGGATTATTTTTTTATTTTTTTTTTATTTTTAATTTTTGTGGTAAGCTTTGTTAAATTTATATATTATTGATACCGGTCATTATCAGTGTGTAAAACTTGGCCGGATCGTAGTGCATGTCGATCGTCGGTGCGTCTTTGCAGGCGGTCGGTGTCTATTCCTCGCCCACTTGCACCTGCTTACCGCCGTAGCTCACCTGCGCGCGACGATATAAAATAGTTATAAGTAAAGAAAAAAAATGAAAATCAAAAATATAAAATTTTTCGTACCGATAGCAGCTCCTTGGGGGCCTCGTCCAGGACATCGGGTACGATTTGCCCATCAACCATGTAGATGGCCAAGTCTGCTCGGACGACGATCGATGCTCGTGACTCCAATAATAATAATATAGAAAATAATGTCACACTATGCCCGATCAAAGGTGGGCCATGCATTTTTGATGATCACGAGAAGTGTTGGTTTATTCAGATATATAGAAATGCGCCCGGCAAAGAAACTTCACTTGAATTGATGCGAAATGCGATGCGATGCCGTCCGTGTGGATATAACTGAATATCGTAAACGCGATGCTATTTATAAGGAAACATTATCATCGATTTTTGTTTTGTCCTTTTTGCAGCCGTCATCTAATGCCAGACAATAAGTCAAGCGCGTTACGATGTCTCTTGCAAACACTGTCGGTAATTTTTCTCAGCATATGATTTTTAATAAATGCACGCGTCGAACTCGGGCGAATTTCAAAACAAACTTATCAAGCAGTGGTTTTAAAATATTTTTATGAAACGCTGGTGGATTGTTTCTGAACCCGTGCTTTACTTATAAAATTACTTGAACTTTTCCACTTACTTAAACTAGATTGAATTTCCAACACATGTCTGTGGGTGTGTGAGTGTGTACGTAGAGCATTATCTAGAAAACGGTACGGTCAATCGTGTTGAATTAAATTGCATTTATTGTCGAATATATCAAGGATAAAGCCCATAAAAATTTTTTTTAATTAACGGAGAAAAAAATTTTTTTTCGGTTTATCATATGATTTAATATTTCCAACTTAATTTAATCATTGATGAATTGAAAAAGTTCTGAACACAATTTTTTTCCTTAATCTATCTCTTTTACTTTTTTTCTTTTATTTAAACAAGAATAAAAATATTTTGCAGGATCAAGAAATCGAATTCTGCAGTAGTGCACAATTTTTTTGTGTAGTTATGGTGTTCAGGAAATACGACATTTAGAATAGATAGTATTTAAGCTGGCAGCCACCAAAAACTCCAGAAGAAGCCGAAATGGAGCAAATCGAAAATTATTGGATCAAGAAGTACGGGAGATTATATCATCTGTAAAAAATCGTTCTAACATTTTTGTGAAGGACCACACAATCACAAAGATACCCATATTTTTTCTTTTTAATTTCATACATAGTGTCTCTAATCGGCGCCTTTTTTTAAATATAAATTGTCTTATGAAATAATCAAAACAATAGATACTTGAGTTAAACGGAGCTTTATAGTACTCTAATCTAAAAATCGCAACTTTATCGGTAGTTTTAGGTTCTTGTGTCATAATAGTACTTTAACCCATTAAGTCCGGGACGGATACTTTTTTGAACTTTTGTACTTTTGCTGAAAACGGTATCTGAAGAAAATGCAAGTAAAATATACGAAAAAAGAACACTCTCGAAAGAGAGTTATAAAGCTATTAAGTTACAGAAATTTAGATTTTAGTTTATAAGTTTTGTAAGAGATGTCTAATATGATAAAATAGTAATAATAGTAATAATTCATATACAAAGTATTAATAGCATGTTACAACATGAAACAGTAGGTACACTCTTCTGAGTTACAGCTCCAAGACTGTCGCCTAAGCTGCACTGTCAGCAGTCGAGAAGGAGAAAGGTCTACATGGGAGGTAGACGGTTTTGAGACAAGAAAAGATATTTTAATTAACAAATGGTTTGAGAAAAAAGCGTACATATGAACAGAGGAGGCAGTCGAAGATTTGCTTTGAGAGCAAACGGAGCTCGAGTGTGCGACATCCTCGGGGATGTCTACGTCGGATTAATTAGTACCGCGTGGGTAGTAAGATCTTACGTCGCCCGAGTGAAGAGCGCGAGTGCCGGTACGAGCTGACCCGAGTGCGCGAGAGAGAACCAGCGGATCCAACGGCCGAGCAGACCACAAGGACAGCCAAGGGTGGATCTGGACCAAGAGAAGAAGGGGTGTGGTGAGTCGGGCGGTCCAGCCGTCGGTCGTTGTATTTGTGAGTCGTACGCGCCGACGCGCCCACCTACTCTCTGAGGCCGTGTATAATGTTTATTGCATAAGAATAAACCTGGTAGTTGTTATTGTTAATATTTAGTGTTTGTTTCTTGGTGTGAGTGAGTGTGAATCCCGGTATACCCCGTCTTTCACCCTCTAGGAACATACGCTGAAAAAGCCTCTACGCGCTAGGACGGACCTGCAGACCCAAGGGACACACGTGACCCGCACGGGCGCGTAGAGCGAGGTTTAAGGGTTACGATGCTCTTCAGGTCACTTATGGCAAATTCAATGGGTATTTGACCGAAATATTCTTCGATTTCAGTCAAATTGTCATAGCAGTGTAACAGGCGGTAATTGCAAAGCACAAAGTGACCACTAAGTGACCCAAAATGCTTTGTACCCTTGACTTGCCGATGTCTATCGTGAGACACCAACGGCCAAGGCTTGTAGAAAGCGAGATAGAACCGTTAGCTCAGATATAGTCCAGTCAAATTAGTTTTGAACATGAAAAAATTCGCAACCAGCGTTTCTCACCGGGATTCGTTAGGGTTCGATGGTAGGAATGAAGTAATAACAAATGCCACAGTTGAGTCGACTGGAATTTCAACAATTGGGCCCTTTGAAATTAGGAAAATGGGTTTTTCGGCTACGGATTGAAAACCGTACATTTTATGGAAAAAAGTTTCAAACAAAAGTTGTAGGTCCTTGCAAGACCTTCAATTTGACATATATAACATTGGAAATCGGTTCATTTGAAAAGTCAAAAATCTTATACCAAACGTATTTTTCGACGAGAAGTCCACGGTGACCTTGAATGTAACCTTCAAGCTCCAGCGAACCAAGAGTCGATATTTCAAATGAAAACCCTTGTTTTATTGCAGATTTGAAAAAAGCGGAAAATTTTCCTTGAAAACATTTTTTGTTTCAAAGACATTTTGGGCGACACAGTAAGAAATATAGCCTCTGCATGAGCTTAAATTTAGATTAGATTGAGGTTTTATTAGAGTCTGTAGCGCCCATAAAATGATCTTGAAAAAAAACTAATTACATATTTTCACGTAAAATTTTCACTGTTTTCATATCATGCAATAAATAATGGGGGTTTCCATTCGAAAAATTGATTTTCGGGTCGCTGGAGCTTAGAGGTTACGTCCAAGGTCAAATTCAAGGTCACCATTGCATACTCCTTCGTACAGGTCAGGTAGTGGTTTTTTATTTTTGTCTATGCTTGTTCTGCGAAATTCCAACGTGTTTCCATACTTTTGCCACACCCTGTATATTTTACTTTAAGCATTTTTGATGTCGTTTAATCAATCCGATGACAGTTCGGTGTACGCACATTTCCATTTTTCGTTTTGCATTTGGACTTTGATCAAAATTTTTGCTTTCACAAAGTTTTTCAAAAGTACACCTGAATAAAAAAAAACAGAATGAATGGATTTTCAATTTTTATAATTAATCTTTAAGTATAGACTCAACCCAATCCATATGATTTTGCCCATGATGTAAGTAATGCAAGATGTGTAGGCTAAATCCAGCGAGCAGATAATCAGCAAAACCAACATCAACTGGTAAATAACTATAATAAGAATTTGGTAAAAGTATTTGTCCTGATCGATGAACATTTCAACGTGAACGCATAGGGTCCTGTGGAGAGTCATATTTTCCGGCAAGTAAGGATTAAGAACGTACGGCAAAGCTACCGGGATGATTGCATAGCCCAGTAAGGTTGGTAGCAAGACGCCAAAGTGTATCAATATTAGACGAGATCCTCGTTCACATACCACCTTCATGATATTCTTTTCTTCCGGGTCGATGATGCCGAGCCAGTCGATTGTCACGACATCACACAACCTGTAAAGCTGAAGTCAGTTGTGTAAAAAATAGTACTTTATGATAAAAGTGCCATAAGTAATTTGGCCCGGTTTAGTTTAGGGCCCGAGCGCTGCGAGGGTCCTAATAGCTGGGCCGAAAAGTATTACTTATGACACTTGTATCGTAAATTCCTATTATGCCACAGAAAAACGTAACATAAATGTCAACTTATGCCACACAGTGCTATAAAAATTTTTCTTTGCACATTTTCGTTCTTACGATTTTTTCCGAGCCTATTGCTTGCAAATAAACCAAATACGTGGTCAACAAAACAATGATTTGAAAAGCAAGTTCTGCCAGCATTGGTGGATATATTTCATTCACGAATAATTCTTCATAAGCTCTGATACACTGCAAATTATTTTGCATTTTACTCGAGTTAAAATTGAGCTTTTTAAGCAATTACCGTTACTATGATTGAAAAGAGATAGGTCGAATGCATCATTATTCTTCCAGATTTTTGAATTGCTTTTGGCTGCACTGGACACAAAAAAACAAACTTGAGCAATTTCTTGAGCCAGTAAAATTGATTTTCCTCAAAATCAAGCTGCCTGGAGAGCTCTGCAAGCTCAGCTTTTGTTGTCTGCCTTGCCATGATAGCAAAACTTGAGCACGAAAAATATTTTAATTCGAATTTAACAATTTTCCACAACTGAAATTCTAACTAGATATTTTTTCATTACAGTTTCTCACAAGAATTTCAATGTTACCGCGGTATTGAATTTAAGTGTCGCAAAATTTAAAATTTACTTTTTTACGACATAAACTATTCAACCCAGAGTGTATAGACGGCAGGTAGTGCATAAGGTATTAAAAATGAAGTACTTTTTACCGATTGTCATAACGACAAAAGGATAACAGTTTAGATAATGTACTGAATTTGCATCAAGTCTGCGGTTCTAATCTATAAGGGATGTTATTGACTTCATTGATGCGCCCCTTTGGCCTTTTCATCTCCAACTTTTTCTTCTGATAATCAATATCAAAATGTCTTTCAAGATTCTTTAATATCCCATTTATCAGTTTATTCTTTTCCCTCTCTGCCATTATACCAACAGAAAATCTGTGCTTCGAAACGAATTATTCTTTGATTTCGCATACCTATACCCCATCTGATTCTAAAACATGCGAAGATTGAATGAACAGCCTCAATTTTTTTTTTTTTTTATGTAATTGTTTATTCCCAAAATATCGTTTTACAGCTTAGTATTAAACATATACAAAAAAATACTTTAAATTTTTTTATTTTTTTTAAATATAAAGATTAGCCGGAATGGTCCTGGCGGACACTCACCGACTGCCAACTTTGTTTATATGGTGGTTACTTACATATGGGTAAGGCTCAGAATTTTTTAAATAAACCTGCGCTCGTATGTCACCGATCTTGACGCGCTTTTGGTATGTTATAGTACATGGTAAAAAAGACCCAAAACCAAAATTTTAGACCCCCTCCCCCCTCCTACCCCCCACTTCCGGTATAAACGTCCATTTTCTATCTATATTTTTTCTGAAGGCCTGAAGCAATTAAAAAATCTGAAAAAATTCACAAAAATACTTTTCAACAATCCAAACAACCTTGAATTTTTTCAGATTTTTTGAGTGCTTCAGGCCTTCAGAAAAAATTATTGAAAATTTTGAAAATTCATATACGGCGCTACGATGCAATACAAAGCCCGATCTTTTTTTCCACTTATTTTTGACATCAAAATACATAACCTCAAATTTTTTCAGATTTTTTCAGACAGAGCGCTGGCGGTTTTTAGCCGAAAAACGCCCTTTTTTTACGAAAATAATTTTTTTAGGGCGATATGAAGCTTTAAAAAATCTGGAAAAATTTTTTTCTTGTTTTTCAGGTCAAAATACATAACCTTGAATTTTTTCAAATTTTTTAATTGAAGGCGATAGCATCTATGGCTAAAAAACGCTATTTTTATGAAAAACGGTTCCTGGAACCCAGAGGTTCCGGTAAAAAAATTTGAAAAAATTTTTTTCGAATTCCTTGTCAAATTTTAATAAATTTTGACCGTCGCAAAATTTCGATTGGAGCTTCCTAGCTCATTCTAGAGCATAACAAAGATTCGAGCGAAATTCTGAAGACATTCATCACAATTACATTATTTTTCAAATTTCTTCAGAATTTCGCTCGAATCTTTGTTATGCTCTAGAATGAGCTAGGAAGCTCCAATCGAAATTTTGCGACGGTCAAAATTTATTAAAATTTGACAAGGAATTCGAAAAAAATTTTTTCAAATTTTTTTACCGGAACCTCTGGGTTCCAGGAACCGTTTTTCATAAAAATAGCGTTTTTTAGCCATAGATGCTATCGCCTTCAATTAAAAAATTTGAAAAAATTCAAGGTTATGTATTTTGACCTGAAAAACAAGAAAAAAATTTTTCCAGATTTTTTAAAGCTTCATATCGCCCTAAAAAAATTATTTTCGTAAAAAAAGGGCGTTTTTCGGCTAAAAACCGCCAGCGCTCTGTCTGAAAAAATCTGAAAAAATTTGAGGTTATGTATTTTGATGTCAAAAATAAGTGGAAAAAAAGATCGGGCTTTGTATTGCATCGTAGCGCCGTATATGAATTTTCAAAATTTTCAATAATTTTTTCTGAAGGCCTGAAGCACTCAAAAAATCTGAAAAAATTCAAGGTTGTTTGGATTGTTGAAAAGTATTTTTGTGAATTTTTTCAGATTTTTTAATTGCTTCAGGCCTTCAGAAAAAATATAGATAGAAAATGGACGTTTATACCGGAAGTGGGGGGTAGGAGGGGGAGGGGGTCTAAAATTTTGGTTTTTGGTCTTTTTTACCATGTACTATAACATACCAAAAGCGCGTCAAGATCGGTGATATACGAGCGCAGGTTTATTTAAAAAATTCTGAGCCTTACCCATATATATAATTATGTACTATTATAATTTGAAAATTAACTATCTTAGAAGCTGGGAATACAAACTAAGATTTTCGCATATAATGAAAAAATACTAATACTAACATTACACTAAAACATCTTAAAACTAATAACAATAATGACAATATGTACAAGTAAGTCTATGAAAATAGGGAATGAGATTTTGTTATTCATAATACTTAAAATCATTAAGGATTTGGTGGTCGAATCTTGCGAGGGTTCTGCAATAGATATATTGGCTACTGTCCATTAAATTTAGAATAATTTTTTTGTTTAAACTATTTCTAGGCATATGGTACAACATATGTTTACCTAGCGTGTCCAAAATGACATTATCATCGTCTAACAGTTTAAAGCATTCCGGAGGAATGTAGCCGCTACGTAAAGTTTTTTCGAGGTACTCAATATTGTGGTAGTAAGGCCCAAAGATAAGGCTGTTTACCTTGTTTTATATTGAATCTTTAATGTAGTTTCTAGTTAAATAAATTATAAAAGAATCGATGCGTGGGATTTTTGCAGAGAACAGAAGTTTGCCATTGCTTATACGTTTTAAGTAGTTGCTTTCGGCGGACCGATATTTATTTAAACAGATGCCTATCATTCTTCGTTCGAATAATCTAAATTTTTCCATCGCCGAAGCAGACAGATTATACCATATTGGACAACCGTAGGTAAGGAGGGGTCTGATGAGACACAAGTAGCATATAACTCTTGCTCTGCCCTCCAAGAAGGGAGAATAAAATAAATTATGAAGTTTTTTTAGCCTTTCTTTGGCTTTAGCTAATTGAAGATTTGTGTGTAGATTAAATTTTAAGAGGTCGTCAAATATTATTCCCAGGTATTTAACACTTTTTTTGTGTGGGATCGGGATTTTATTTATTGTGTCATATAGTTGGAACTCTCTCCAGTGTTTTTGCGTGTATGGTTTTTCTATTTTTACAGGTCTGCGTACTAACGTGGTCTCACATTTGTTCGCATTCACCTTGAGCTTCCAAGCCTCGTAAAATTTAATAACTTTAGTGAAAACATCTTGTAATCGGTTCTGGATGGTTCTCATATCGTTGCTGGCGGTGTAGATGATTAGATCATCGGCGAATGCCAGTGCTGCAATATTGCTTTTGTTGAGATTAAATAATTTTAATAGTTGTGCGGAAAGCGAAGTTGGTGTCTGTTTGTCCTTTATGATCTCAAAAACTATTTGTCCAATTGGCTTGAAATTTTTACCACGTATAATTTATTATACCACTGCGCAGGTTTCTATCATATTAAAACCATTATTTGCTTATTTATTTATGAGTTCAGAATTTTTCTTTTGGGTCGTTGATGCCGAGCCAATCGATCTTAAGATCCTCACAAATCCTGTAAAGCTACATAAGCCCGAACATTTTAAAGAACAATTCCAAAGAGAAAACATTTTTGATGTGAAACTTCTTATGGCTCGTTGAGTAGGGGATGTATCCGCAAAAAACGAGTGAGCACGATAATCTCAAGGTTTTCAGTGTCTAGTTGCTTTGCGAGCTATAATTACCTTGGAACTCCTTATCGGAGTCACCATTCACCGGTCTGCCGCACAGCCTTCACATCCCTACATGTTTGGGTAGCTCACTTCTGCGTTGCGGCACGCTTTACGGGCGAGTAGTGCTAGGCGTTTATGCCTTTGAAACATCTATGTAGAGTCGTGAAACAATAATTCTTACTGTGTATAGCTTGAGCCTTTCGAACATGTCTACACTCTACACTCAAGTCATAAATATTATATTTTGCACCAAAAAAGAGTGAAAAAGAGCGCATTTCGTTAGATGGGAGCAAATACAATTTTTTTTTTAATACACACAAAAAAGAAATTAACGAAATTAAGTAATAAAGTCGAAAACTTATAGTTAAAAAATCAAAGAATCGGCTGTATAGAACAGCTGCAATATGTGAAACTTTTTTAAATATGTATAATTTAAAAAAAAACTGAAAAATTCAAGTACTTCATCCAATTCAATCAAAAATTTAAAAAAAAGTTAAAAACCAGATCCTTAAAAAACGTTTACAAGATATAAAACTGAGCTAGCTTCTGCGGTGATTTTAAAGTCTAATATCCATGAATACCAAAAGTGAAATTTCAGATATATTTTACATTGTGGTTGGATTATTTTTCTGGTTTTTTCTTACCTTAAAATTTAACCTCGCAATTTCATATCTTGTAACAGTGTTCTAAGGAACTGATTTTTAACTTTTATTTTCAATTTTAGATTGAATTTTCAATTTTCAAACATTTAGATTTTTACAAGTAGTTCCGAGCCTATTGCTTGTAAATAAACCAAATACGCGCCCAACAAAATGATAAATTGAAAAGCAAGCTCAGACAAAATTGGAGGGAATATTTCATTCACGAATAATTCTTAATAAGCTCTGGTACACTGCAAATTATTTTAAATTGTACTCGTGTTAAAGTTAAGATTTTTTAGCAATCACCGTTACTGTAATTAAAAAGAGAAAGCTCGACTGCATCATGATTCTTATCTAGATTTTTTAATTGCTTTTGGCTATACCGGACACAAAAAAAAACACTTTAAAAATTTCTTGAACCAGTAATATTCATTTTCCTCAAACTCTAGCTGCTTAGAGAGCTCTGCAAGATCTTCAGCTCTCTCTGCAGCTTTTGTGGATACCTTGTAATGATGATGGCAAAAATGTGTCATAAAAATATTTTAATTCGAATTGAACAGTTGTCCATAACTGAAATTACTTCTTACTTATTTCCAGAATAGCTGGGCTAGACGTTTTTTCACTTAAAATTGTTCACTATAAATTCAATGTTCCCGTGACCAATTTAAGTACGTCGAAATTTTTATTTATTTGTTTCATTATATAGCTTACGAGAATGATATGAAAAATTAAAAATATTTTTTACCGATTGGCATAACGACAGAGGGGCAGAGTTTTACACTTTTATGCCATTTTGCAAAAAGGTAAAAGACATCTAAGTAGAGATACTTATGATTCTTGGAATGAAAGAAAATCGCTTTTTCGGGCAGCTGCGATCGGTATTGCAAGCTAATTTCAATTTCCCACGTATTGACTATTTTCAAACTTGAATCTTTTATAAATAATTTATAGTTCAAAACATTTCATTTTAAATCATTTCCTTTTGGCCAAATTTCATGTTAATCAAATTTATACTCTTGTACGCACGAAATCAAATATTTACGCTCAAGCCTTGTCTACAACTGAGAACGATCGCGAATTTTTCAATTATAACGCGCGACGCCCGTTGTGGCCCCAGTCGCTCGCAAGTTGTCAGCAGCGCCTGTGATCGCACGCCGTTTTGTGCTCGTCGTACAAATTTCGCTTGTTGATTTGCCGGAGAAAACTGTACTGTCATCTCGCAGCAAACTCATTGCTTCGAGACTCCGAAATTTTTTTTAAACTTCACTTTCGGTTGATTCATCAGTGATAAACATGGCTCTTGTGGACCGAGAACCGTCGAGATATCTGCCCGATTACGATGTCCAGGCACCCAAGCAGCTGCACTTCAGCCCCTACGCCGATAACGGAGGGTAATTTCATGCCTCATAACCTGCAATTTATAATTCTGCTGACTTTGCTAATTCGAATGTTTGTTATTGATTTTTTAATCGTTGTTGATGATGGTTTTTTATTGATGAAACTCATAAAGTTACCAATGCTCGACGTACTTCGAAAAAAATTAAATTCGTGAATTAAATGCTTTTTGGCATAATTTGAAATTTAATGTTTTGATGCTGAATGTATAACATCAGAATGTTTTCCATTGCAGGAGCGTTGTAGCCATTGCTGGTGACGATTTTAGTATCATAGCTGCTGATACACGTCTGAGTGCTGGATTTTCAATCTACACACGTAAACAAGAAAAACTATTCACCCTGTCGTCCAACACTGTTCTAGGATGCTCAGGTTGTTGGTGCGACACTCTCACATTGACAAGAGTCATGGCTGCTCGTATGCAGGTAATGTTTTGAGACTTTTTGTACATATCATTGATGATCTTTGATATTAATCAGTTTTTCTCATTCTTAGATGTATGAACATGAGCACCATAAAACTATGGCGACACCAGCCGCTGCTCAGATGTTGTCCACTATGCTATATTATAAGAGGTTTTTCCCATACTATGTTAGTAACATTTTGGCTGGTCTTGATTCAGAAGGCAAAGGAGTAATTTATAGATATGACCCTGTAGGTCATTGTGAAAAAAATTATTATGTAGCTGGAGGTTCATCTGGTGCATTGCTCCAACCATTATTAGATAATCAGGTACGTCAATTGAAATTAAATAGTCTATACAACAATATATTTTTCATTCTTGTATTATTTATAAACTCTTTTATTTTTACAGGTTGGATACCTTAATCAAGAAAATGTAGAGAAAGTACCAATAACTAAAGAGAAAGCTTTGGCAATCATTAAGGATGTATTCACTTCAGCAGCTGAAAGAGATATTTATACTGGTGATGGAATTTTCATTAAGATTATTACAAAGGATGGCATTGCCACAGACTTTTTCGAATTAAGAAGAGATTAATTTTATAGATCATTAATTTTTATAAAACTTGTTTGAATTTAAATAAATTGTACTTTAAATCCATGTGTTCAGATTTGAAACAAAACCTTAAAATTTACTTTACATAATTTTTAAATTTGGGTAACAGGTTCACAGATTAAAACATTAAAAATAACTCAAGTAAATAAAATTTATTATCACTTAATCTTAAGCCATACAAAGTATGATGAATCTTACCAATTATACATTGCTAATCAGTCGATCATACACTTATTAAATGTGTGTGCATATATGACACTTAATAGAAATCTATTCATCTCGAACATTGACGAAGAGTAGTCAAATATTAATAGATTCACTTTGAATTTTATTTTTTATAGTAACATAATGCAATGATGCTTGCAAATATTAAACATATCAAAACAATAAGGTATTGGATGTTGATGGTATCAATCATGTACTATTTTTTTTTGTGTGAACTGTTTCACGGAAACAATTAAGAATATAATTACATATTACTTTTATAATTTTCAATAATTGGACATTCTATTTCTTAGTGCTTGTTGGAGCAGGCAATGTCTTGCCACGTTCTTTTCCGCGGAGTTTAATTCCAAGCACTCGTTCGATTTTACCGATAACCAATTGATTTGGAATTCCTCTACCGGCTTCATAATCTTGAATTATTTGGGCTTTTTCATTTACTTTCTGGAATGCAAATAGTTATTAGTAGTTGGATGAAAATAGCTTTCAAATTTTTTTAAACAAAATTAATAAGTATTTGAATCAAGTTTAATCAAGATAATCAAATAAACGTACAGTTGCAAGATCTTTTTGAGACATTCCTTTGGCCTGGCGCCCTTGTTGGATTAATTTACCAAGATCCAAGGAAACAGTTTCATGTTTCAATTCTTCAGTTTCACGATCTAATTTGGCTGTATTTTTAGTTGTAACATGCTGTTTGTTAGCACCACCACCCCCTGTAAAAGACAAATATTAAGGTCACTAGATGTAACATTTTTTTAAGTACTCAAGATAACTATGTTTCAACAATATTCAACAATCTTAATTGAATAATAAGTTAATCAAGTAATTCTTTTCGAAATTTGAGTCACATGGTAAGTGTTGCAATATAAAAGTTGTATGGTATTTCATACTTTGGTGTAATGTCTATTTTACAGTCTCACAATACAGAAATAACATGCTAATATCAAATAATAACACTATATCTGAATTAATATTTCAACAAAAAAATTTACGTTGCTTTGTAAGTAGTTCAATGACAGAAAATAAACTTTGAATTTTCACATCAACATCACGCTCTACTGGTAACACAGACAAAGGGAAGTACTCAAGAAAAACGTCAGACGTTCACTTCGTGATGCAGTGTATATTTAATGCCTCTCTCTCTCTCTCTCTCTTTCTCTCTGCATGAGAACTCGATTTGTGTCAAAAAAAGTATACGGCATCGCTCGACACATTTATTATTTCATAAAGCCGCTCAACAAAGCGTAATCAAAACACACCGAGCGCGCTCGATAGTCCACTTTCCGCGCTTATATAGAACAACAAAAATAATGTTACAAAGCCGAAAGTTGTGTAGGCATGAAAATCAAAACAATGGTAGAAGGGAATTGTGTCAAACGCGTCACGATATTAGTTTTTCGCAATTAAAAATCGTTCTGTAGGTGACTTTTATCGCGGTATAAACTCACTCCTCCAGGCAGGCACACATGCATACAACATCGACGTCGCATACGCATACTCACATTTAGCCGAAGTCTCGACGGCAACACCTTTCCTCCGGGCTTGATTGACCGCCTGCAAAAGGCAAGATTAAATTTTAGCATACTTAAAACAATGGTGTGATCGAGAAAAGTCGGCATTAAATGAGTATCAAATTTGGAGCACGAGTTCTCCGATGATTTTTAATGTACACACGTTACAACGATATACGCGCGCGCGAACGCCGAAGCGAGAGCCTAAATAGAGAGCAGAATATAAAACTTATGGTGTATTACGACGCAGAACACTGGCGGTCCTACGTATCGTATGTGTATATGGTAGAATGCACGTACTTGCTCGGATTTCAGGGCTGCTCCCTTGAGATTGCGCTTGTGAATGGTCACCGGTTTAGTATCCCAGTCGGACATGATTGTTGAATGTTATATTTGTGATAAAACGGATGACCGGACTCGGAGCGACGATGGGTTTATAACAAAATTTGCGTGTTGTGTAGTTAAACTCTGAACGAGAGCTGCGAAGTTTTAATACTGTTTTCTTTTGCGCTGATGGCTCTGCTACTGCTGCTGCTGCTACACCTACAGTGCGGCGGAAAAGATATTAGCTCGTCGTCGTCGGCAGCGCAGCTAACGGCCAACTCGCGAGACCAGTAGAATACTGAATATATATATGCTTTTCCAGATACTTCGATGTGGTTCTATGACGACGCGGTTGTGTGTCGCTCGCTGTTGTAATGTAAGGTAAGGCTGTCTAGGCCGCGCGGCTAGAGCCGTGCGCGAAACACACACACACGGTACGGAAAGAAAAATCGAAACGAGGATTTTCAGACAATTTCAAAAAAGTATGTTTTAAAGTTGAGAGATCGCTTTTACGGTTATGAAAAGCTTCTTCGATCTTGATAACAGGCTTATTTTGAACTTGCGATCGATATTCGACTCCATCGAGTGTTCCAATCTTAGCCTCTAGTTTATACAGTTGAGGCAAAATTCGTTCGTAAACTTTTCATCTTTCTCTCTCCAGTAACGTATAAATGACTCTAAAAATAACGTTATAATTTATATAGAAAAATTTTCGCTCGAAAATTGCGCGCCTGTATATCGAGCGCGCGCTGCAGTCGCGCCTGCGATCGCAGCAGAAACTCCGCCGGTAAAATACGAAAAGCTGCTAAATTCTAACCCGCAATTTCACGCCAAGGGACGAACGAAGCGTGGTATGGATTGTCGTCTGTCTAAAACACATCCCGTACGTCCACGACCGACCGAGAAACAATCTAATCTGCACCATACAGTTATCTATAGACCTATATCTATGTACACATCGAGAGAGTAATCGTCGCGCATCGTTCATTCATCAGTCTCGGAAGCAGCAGCAGCAGTAGTATCGCAGTCCGCGGCTGCTGCCTGGCAGTCGTCGAATATTCTACTATTTCCACGCACCCGCAAAAGAGAGAGCGCGAGCAGTCTCGTAATGTAAGCGTGTGCTCGTTGTAAGATATAAAGAGAGCGCTGCGATGCTCGCTCTCGTGCGACTTTGAAGCGCGCAGCCAGCCAGTCAGTCCATATAATAAGTCTTTATACGCGTATATAAAGTAAATGATATAGCGTATACTCGACGGGAGTAGCGCGAGAGTCGAGCTTCATAAGTAGTTCTCGTCTTTCGTCGTCTTGCTCGTATTGCTGCTACTCTCCGCTCATGCTGCTGTCGCATGCGTGCGCGCTGCGGATCGCATACTATACTCGCACACGCAGAGAAGCCTCGAGCAGCAGAGAGGGCAGAGCAGCTCGTAACTAAACGATAATAACACAACCAACAGTAGGTATATACGTGTATAGTACGCGACATCTCATCGGTGAATCAGAGTCTCGAGCAGTGGTGGCACTCTAGTGGTTGCGTGGATAGAGAGTAATTGTAGTAGTGGCGTGTGTGTGTGCAACTGTCCGTCACGAACACGACACGACTCGCGCAAGCAGCAGCAGCAGTGCCGCAACAGCAGCAGTGAGACAAACAGCGTATATAGCTGTTGTAGTATTGCAGTGTTTCATCAGTCGAGCGCAGCCCGTGGAGTAGTGTGTGCTTGTGTTTGTACTATATATAATAATAGTAATATCGTGTGTAGTGCTGCATCTCAGCGCCTCGCTCACGCTGCTGCACAGTCATCTCCTCCGACCACGAACGAGGTCAACGAAATTTTCGGAACCGTTTTCATCCTTTTGTTAATACCTACGCGCAAGTTTTTTTTCGTGGTGGCAGTGGTGGTGCTTGCAAACCAGGTGGACAAAACCATCGAGTCACCTCGATGCGTCGACGTCGACGTCACAGTATAATAGAAGCAGCAGCAGCAACACTTGAAACTTAATTTTGCCCCGCAAGCATAATAAGCATTCGAGCGCCTGCAGTGTCTCTGTATATATATACAATATACAGACTCTCTTTTCTCTCTCACTCTCTATATAGCTGTATACATACAGTATAGACGTGTGTAATAGCATTTTACTATCTACTACCTATATCCAATAATATCGAGTGCGAGTACAGTACGGAGCAAGAGTGAAAGAAAAATAGATCGACGGCGAATCTTCGGTAAATATTATTTTAAAAAAATATTTACACGCCTTAACTAACTTTCTCTCTGTCTGGCGCGTGCTGTCAGAGCAGTGCAGTGTGTGTACCTATATATATCTCGTGCAAGCGTGAGCTGTCGTCCAAAAGCGTACGATCGTTGACATGTGATAAAACTGCGAATCGTATAGTAGTAGTACTCGCGCGCAACGGTATACAAAAAGAGAATGAGTGTCTCGTCGATGAATACCCAAAGTGCTGGCAGTACCGAATGTCGTGTCCGTGTGTGCTCATTATGATACTGTAGTGCGAAGGGGCAGAGCAGTTCTTGTCATCTGCACAGAGGCGATTGTCATTTCGTAACGTTATATATCGAGGAGCGCGCTCAGCGCTCCGTCTGTCAGTACGAGTATACGATACGTGCACGTATATATAATATCGACATTTATTATTGCACATGCTCGCCCGCTTAGCTGCATTTCGCGAGTCTCGTGGGCTCGGCTAAGCAAGCGTATCGCAAGTATAAAAAATAATCGACGCAACGACTACTGAATAAACAATCATTCATTATGAGGGACATGGTGAGCGAGCCCATCAAAATAATGGATCTGCAGAGAGGAAGCGACGCCGAGCTCATGAACTGTCTCAAGAGCATCGTACAGAGCGACGATCCCGACGTCGTCGAGCTGGCTCTCAACAGCCTCAACGAGATCATCGTTAACGAGAACTCGTGCAACTTCGATCATTGCTTGAAGAGACTGTTTACGGAGGAGGAGATTAAGAATGTCGATCAGGTGCCTAATCTGTTCGACTGGTTCTCGACCAAGTTTCCAAATTTTCCCTGGCCCAGTCTGTCGAACGATATGGCGAAATTTCTTTCGAAGTCTGCCGAGCACTTCAAGGTGAGTTCTTGTCATTTCTTATTTATTTATTTATTTTTTTTTTTTTTCATGAATCTTGAGCAAATTTTATTTATTTTAAATCGTTTTTTTCAGAACCAACCACCCTGCCTAGCAGAAATTCTGCAATTGTTCAATAGATATCAAAAGAAAGATTGTTATCGTTCACCAGATCATGAAGAATTATGCGAAGCAATAGTTAAAATTCTATTCTATATGCCTCAACCTAAGCCCAAAGATGTTAAAAAGTATTGTAAAGATTTAGAAGAAATTAAAGGCTTTCTTAAATCTTTATGTAGAAACAAAGAACGCACTGATATATCAAATACAGCATTGAACTGCTTCAAGACTATGTGCGAACTTATTTTCAATAATATGAACGGACCAAAACCAGCAACAGAGCCCAGTTCAGCATTGGTAATGGTTTTGCAAATAGTGGAAGATAACTTTTGGAAAAATCACATGGGCGTTGTTGTTGAAGAAATGACATCGCTTGTAAAAAATGACGAAAAGATCAGTAAAATACTTTTCTATTTCTGTAAATGGCTTTTACAACCTCCAGAAAACAATGTGAATTATCTAAGTTCATGGTTATGCTTATTTATAAGCCATTTGGAGCCACTGAACAAAACTCACATAATAGAAAATATAGCTAATGAAATTTTACCTTCGATGTCTCATTACTTGAAATTAGATGAATTCTATAAAATAAGTAGTGAAAACAATATATTGATACCTCTAGTTAGAGCAGTACGTTTACATAATACATATCACAGAATGATGTCTCAAATCGCAACATACTTTAAAAACTATGATATACGACCTACTTCTCCAAAGCATCGTTTCTTACAAGAAATAATCTATATTGCTTATGATTTGCGTAAACATGTCATCAGGTACAATGATTATCAACCTTGTCCTCAGTGTAAAGCAATGGAAGATTGGGTCAGAGAAAATTTTCCTAATTTACCATATGATAAAAAAGACATCTACCCAAGTACAAGTTATGGTAGATTATGTGGTTCAAAAGTTGGTCTAGTGAATTTGGGTAATACATGTTACATGAATAGTGTTCTTCAGGCGTTAGTAATGACAAAGCAGTTTTGTAATGAAGTTCTACTTTATAAGCCAAATGATCTGAATGAACAAACGGTTTTGAAAAATTTACAAAATTTGTTTGCACTCTTAAAGTTCTCTTCGAGACATGATCTTCATCCAGATGAGGTTTTACGAGCCTCTAGGCCACCATATTTTATGCCTGGTCAGCAGCAGGACAGTTCTGAATTTTTATGGTAAATATATATTCTGGTTTTTTTGAAATGTATATAATGTTTATTTTTTATCGCATATCACCGCAAAGTTTTTATTTTATTTCCGCAAGACGATATCAAGATACTAACGTTAATCAATAGAACACTTTAAAATTTTTAAGTATGCTGAAAATGCTTTTGCATTCCTTTTTTTATTTTTTAACTGTAAAAATTTTACACATTGCACGCGATAAAACATTTATAACTATTGTCCGTAACGTAGTTACACCAAAATACGGCGAGCCGTGCTTAATTTTTCATATGCATGATTTACTGTGCTGTGATATACTATTGAAATATTTATAATACTCACTTACTTGTCATTATTTTCAGTCATTTGTTGGACGTCATGTACGAACAAGAAAAATCAATCATTTTACGGAACAGCAGTAGTGACCAAAGTATTAACTCACCATTAAAGGTCGAAGATAAAGAAATGACCGATGTCGAAGGAATACAATCATCACAAATGCAAGAAGATGGATCTTCGAGTATGACCAAGTGGACTACGGAAGAAAACTTGAGCGAAGGTGTATTTTTGAAAAGGAAAACTCGATCCTTATCTGATTTTTATAAAGGTTGCCCGCCTGTAAATTTTTGTAAAATTATCTGCATGTCAACATAAAGATTTTAATTTTACTATTATCAACTGCAATTTGACAACAGTAGTTAAAGAGGATATAATAATTCTGGTTATTTTTATGTTCAATTTGAATAGTGTATTGTTGATTTGACTTTTGAGTCTTTTAAACTTGCTAACACGCAGATTTCAAAACTTAGAAGCGTACTGGCCACCTTATTAATAATTATTTTCACATCGATATTAACTCTTTATTCTTCCTCAATCGCAGGCGAAGAATCAGCTCAAACGCAAAATGTATTGTCGGATTCGCACTCGGACTCGACCGACAGCGGTATTCAATCGGTCGGTGGCGAAGACTGCACCTCGTCTTCGTCTTCCGCCAGCTCTCCCGGCTCTTCATCGAACTACCTGGTTCATCGTGTCTTCGGTGGCGAATTACGAGTCAGCTATCAGTGTATGCGATGCGAGAATCAGAGCCACAACACCGACAGTTTTCGCGATCTTCAGCTTTGTTTCCTTGATTCTCTGAAGTTTACCGACAACATCAATGTTCAGGGCTTGATCAACGCCAACTACTTGACGCCCGAAACGCTTACGGGTGACAACAAGTACAGATGCGACAAATGCGCAAATCTCTGCGACGCTTCGAGAATCATCAAGGTACTGAAAGCCCCCGCTCATCTCATTCTCACGCTCAAACACTTTAGGTACGTTGAATCTTCTTTTATATTACAAAAATTATAGTTGATTGTTATAATAAGTTGGACGTTTTCTTGGCAGATATAATTCCGAGACCAGATTGCGCCAAAAATTGCGTAATAAAATCCAGTACGATCGAACCATACAGTTGCCTGTCTTTGACCAAGACCCCGTTTCTTACAAACTGTATGCTGCGGTCGTACATTCGGGCTACAGCATGGATTATGGCCACTACTTCACCTACGCCTGCGATGCGGACAGTCAATGGTACAAGTTCAATGATAGCTATGTTTCGGAGACGACTTTCGAGGATTTCAAACGGCTAGAGCCACCGGACACCCCCTACATACTCTTCTACAAAAAATGCACGGATGCTCGAGAACAGGAGGATGTCGAATTAATGAGCCTGAGCAAAAGACTGCAGGATTACGTTGAGGACGACAGGCGCATGCATGGAGAGGACAGAAGAAATATCCGCATCGCGAAGCCCAGTGCATCGAGATACAATTACTATAACCGAGATAGGAACGACGACGACGATGACAAGCCGCCGAGTCACTGTAGATCTGGCTATAGCGTGCCCCATAATACGTGTCTCTATTGAGATCGCAATTGATGGTTAAGTGACCCTCGAAACCCCCGAACGTGTTTGAAACCAACTCGTTGAAATTTTTAGAAAACTATGTGAATAAGGTAGCTAAGTACTGTTTCGTGTTATTATAGTTTTACGTTAAACAGTTTTTGAAACAGTACGGAATACAAGAGAGTGTTAGATTGCGTGAGCGTGCGTGATAGCTAGTTAAATAAATCGAATTTTGACGATGACGATATGAAAAACGTTTAAAAATATTTTATTTTTCTATTTCTGCCGTGAAAATAGTTTTAGTTACGCTACGCTAATGATACGAAAAAAAAGAATTGATTTATATCTTCTCTTCGAGCATAATACCATTCGCAAAGTACGTTCTTTAGATAGAAAAAATACGTGTAGATAATTTCAAGCGCGCGAGTTTTATTACTCGTTGTAGAAATAATTGCCGTACACATTGTAACTATATGCACGATAAAAAAATGGCAAAGCTGTATAAAATATAATTTAAGACATCGGAAAACCTTTTATACAACCCGAAAAAAAAACAGTGAAATCAACTGAGTTATAATTAATCCAATATGTATAATTGTGCACTGCCAATTTTTCACCTACTTCGGTAAAAAATATATAAGGCCATAAGGCTTGTAAAAGTTTCCAAATTTCATCAAAAATTGATATGATTTTAATCGAGCCTAAAGTATGATTTTAATAATCTTCCTGCGAACGACTAGTGATTTGATACCATATCGATATAATGTTCTAAAAATTTTTATTTCAATCTCGCTACAATGAATCGCCTGCTGAAGCTTTCAATATTCTGTAAGCTATATAATGAATACTGTAAGTTTTACGATTTTAAAATGAGATAGATAACGTGCTGTAATCAGTATAAACCAAATGTCCACCTTATAACCACCATAAAAGATATCGCCTTAACTATTTTCGACACAAATCGTAAATAGCCAAGGTTGTAGTTTATATTATAGAGTCTTATAAACTGAAGAAACTTACAAAACGATGAAGTAAGATAAATGATAAGGCAGCTGCATTGGCTATTCGTTCGTACATAAGAGAATATTTATCGTGCAGCTTTAAATAAGTAAATCAATGAACACTGTTGATAAAATAATTGAATAATCATTATGTAAATATGGACAAAAAATTAGTTGTATGAGTGTTTTAGAAGTATTCGTTGAAGAAATATTGAATATTTTTCATTCGATAGTAAAATTAACGAGCGATTCGTTTACCACATTGTGGTATACGAAATTTTAACAGCTTTGAATAATTGAAAAAAAAACCATAAACGTTGATAAAAATTTGCTAAGTACATGAAAGTAATGCATCATCGTTTTGGCTGCGTTCCTTTTGTAATAATCTAGTTAAACGTCGGATTGTTCTAATCAGTGTCACTCACACCTCTAAACCTCCGCCCTCCATTAAAAAAAAACGTAGATAAAAGTGATTGTTAACAATTTTGTGAAATTATAACATAAAGTACTAGTGAGTATTTTATCTGTTGATTGTTCTATAACTATATTATAATTTCGTAATGTAATTTATGAAGACAAACAGCGTAGTTCCGAGACAAAAAGTAACAATTAAGTAGCGAGAAAGAGTTTAAAAAAACACAGAAAGAAGAAAAAAAAGCGAAGTTTGTTTTGAATGAAAACAAAATAAATTTATCCTACTATTTATCGTTTATTTTACATTTCTAATACTTGTTATAAGATTTGGTGTAATAGAAGTGCTTTATTATTATTATTATTATTAAAATAACATTTTAACATCACTTTTCTCTGTACTTAAAGAAACAAATAATGTATATTTATACAGAACAAAAAAACACTTAGTCGAAGTGGCAGCAGACATCTAGATGGAAAAAAAATAAAAATAAATTGGTATTAATTGAAAACTGAATTAAAAAGAAAATAATAATACAAAAAAAAATGAGCTAGTTTTTTTTTAAAGACATATCCCTGCGAGTCGAGCTTTCCATCGTGTACGTTTGAAGCGGTTGACGCGCCGCGCGAAAAGCTTTATCATAGTTTTGGTGCACGTTGAAGCTCCCGCAAGTCGAGTATATTCATATATTTATACATAGCGCGCAAGCACAACGTAACGTACAACATACACGCGTGTACGTGTGTATATAACCGGGATACTTACACAGTGGCCCACATGCCTTGGCGCTATAATGCAACACACATAAGAGATGTCACGTTATGCCGAGTGAGAGAAAGAGGCAAAAGCTCACCTTCTCCCTCCATCCCTCCCTAGTTCTCTCTGTCTCTGTCTCTCCGCGACACACATCCGCAGGCCAGAAGAAAATCAATAATCTGGATAGCCGCCCTCGCGCACAGCCCCTACACCACCACCACCACCACCACCACCGCTGCTGCAAGCACACACCACGTTGCTGCTGCTGCTGCTGCTGCTGAGCATCTCGTCGCCGACGCGCGCGAAAATCCGCGAAAGTTGACGCAAGCGCGCGAGGAGTCTCTCGGCTGTATGCTGCTTTTGATCGTGCGCAAGCTGCACAGAAGCCCTATACGAGCAACACATCAGTAGCAGCTAACAGCAGCAGCAGCAGCAGCAGAGGGAGCGAGAGCCTGAGAGAGGAGGCCGTCGGGAGCACGCGCGCGCTATCAAAAGCAGTAGTCCGCAACGAGCGGCCCTCTCGGTGACGGCTGCTACACGTAACTGCATTTTCTCTCCGCGAGCTTGTTATCGCAATATTGAAAAGATCGCCAGCGTATGTGTATTGTAAAACTGCCTGTGTGTCGAGTGAGTGCTTTTTGACACTGGCGAATCGAGTGCTCGGTGTACATACGTCGAGTCGTTCGAGATAACGAGTTGTTGATAAGCGACGAATCCGAGAGGAAAAAAAAATAGTAATAATGAGCAAATCTTCCGGATGTTTAAAAATTTTGTAAAAATCGAGAGTAACCGTGGGCGCGCTCGAGCACTCTTATACCCTCGCAAGTTTATACAGTGTAAAATAGAGAGAGAGAGAGAGAGTGAGTTTGTGGTGAGATAGAGAGAAGCACAGTTGGGCGCTTGCCTATACACATAACAACGTAACACAAAGGATCATCATGACGCTCGAGGACCCCTACTTTGTTGTCAAGGAGTAAGTGTTTCGTTTTCCTCGTCTATACATCCTTGTATCCATAGATGTGCCTGACTCTACGTGTGTATATATGCGTGTCCCTGTGCGTGTCCGTATAACGTAGCTGCACTTGCTGTGTTCTCTGTGTGCCTCTCCTGTGAATATATTATATACACAGCACTGTACGGCAAGAGAGAGAGAGAGAGAGAGAGAGAAAGAGACGCGTGCGCCAAAGCGAGGGCTAATCGTGCGTACGTCGATGGCCCTTTAAAGGGGGAGCGAAAAAAAAAATTGAGAGGAGCCCACAGGGCGTGCATAAGAGATGTACAAGTGTTTGTTTTCGAAACGGCAGCAGAAAGTTATCCTACAACTTTCTCTCTCTCTCACCCTCAAGACTCGCGGCGATCGATGTACTTTTTTCTCTTCCTTTTTCGTACGAATTGTAGCTACTGTTCTATATGCAGCGGCAACAGCAGCAGCAGCAGCCCCCTTTTCATTTCGAGTTTAGTGCGACAATTGTATAACTATACTCCAGACTCACGCAGTCAGTGTATAGGGGATGCGCCATGCATACGAAATATACTCCCGCTTTAACCCACTACCTGATTCCCTCTACAACTCGGTCGATTATTTCTTTTTTTCTTTTTTTTTTTTTACTATTTTATTTAAAAATTTTTTTACACATTTTTCGAGATATTTCCGTATGCGCAGCATCTGGGGCTCTTGTGCCGCTGTTTGTTCAACGACGAAGAGTGCGTACGTGTCAGCTGATTCGAGTGTTTGTATACACACACACACACACTTGCAACAAGCATACGCATGGAAAACAAATATTTGCTACAAAAATCGAATGCCTCTTGTAAATAAATAAATAAAATGCACGAATAGCGTTGCGGCTGAATAGTCGTGCGAAAGATAATCGTTGTGTCACGCATACAGAAGCGATAAGATCGACTCGTATGCGTAAGCAGCTATTGCGAGCCGCAAAAGTTTTATCGAGGCATTGAAAAATGAATTATTTTTAACGATTATGGTCGTTGTATACGCACCATTGACCTATTGATGCGCAAACAAGCGTATACAATATATAGATAATACGATACGCACAAAAGCTCATTCATAAAGCCATAACGCGCGTCGTTACATATCGCGTGCGTAACTCGAGGAGCTTCGCAGACTAACGAGTCCATTCATATACATATAAGCCGCGCGGATATCTGAGAGCGAGACGTTCATCGTCGCGTATATAATATGCTCGTGTAGTAGTAGCGGCACGCGTTATATGTACGCGAGGACAAAAAGCTCCGTTGATACTCGGCCAAGTGTAATTTGTCGGCCCGCACCGCGACTGCGGCTACGACGGCGGCAACGGCGAGATTGCGCCTTCGAGACAATAACGAGTTGACATTGTGTACACGCGCTATTACGATCTCTCGATGGATAATTTCTTGGGAAATATTTGAGGGAAAATTTACAGTCTCGTGAATATCTGGGGCTTTTGAACGCAGCGATCGCGACCATCATCCTATTTTCCGTAACTGCAGCTGGGGAGAGAGAGGGAGAGGAGGATATTGCTCGAGGGATGCAGAGTAGATGACATTCCGATCGATCCATTTTTTTCATATGTACGATATCTGCATACAAACTTTTTATCTTCCATCTCTCGTCGTGGCCTTTTTTTTTTTTTATTATTATTATTCTCTCTAGCTTCTTTTTCCAATTTTCCAATTGCACTGTGGCGGTGGCGACGGCGGCTGCCGCTGTCTATGCATAGTAATTAAGTACTCTCCACTGCATACATAGAATAATATAGTAGTTCATTGGCGGCCAATCCCTCGATAGCCATCCTCGGGCGGAGCTGCGACGACGACGTACGTGTACGCGCCGCAGGTGAAACCGTATCTTTTGTGATTTATGCTTTTTAATAATGAAAATGTACGTGCGAAACTCGACGAAGTCGAGAGAGTCTCGTATTACTTTTCGCTCGATTTTTAATCATTTTCACTCGCAGAAATTCGAGTCGGAACGATTTCTCTTTCTCGCGTTACCCGCTACGCATGTATTCTATTTCCCGTTGCAATGTAAACGCATTTATTCCAACTCTCATGATGGGGCTTTAGCTCGAAAAATCGTTTCGACGCATCCCGCGTACAACGCGATTACAAAAAAAGTATAAAAAAAATAAAAGAATCAAAAAACTTCCGAACCGATATTTGATCGTGCGCAAGCTCGTGTGTATCGCGTAAACCGCCTGCGGATATGAACTTTATGGACTGCACCCCGCGCGACTTCCTGAATTCTCTCTTTGTCTTTCTCTCTCTCGCGAGCGCCGGGGATAGATATAAAATTTTATATAGTACACGCGATAATGTACACACAGCACAACTATATGTACACCAGTCCCGCGCGCAACACTGTATATAATACTATAATAAGCCCCTGTGCTCGCGGCGCACGATAAATAATTTGCCTAAGGCTATTATACTAGGCGGTGAAAATATTTTCAGCTTTATAAGTGTACAAGAAATCCAATTGAACTCCACTCACTGCGCGTTATAGGTATCGGCTCCGAGCTTGCGATATAAATATACATGTATTTTTTTTGCGTTACGTAAGGAAGAGACGAGATGTGCAGCAGCAGCAAATTGTCCATGATCGTCACACGATTAAATTATGTCTATACGAGCTTTTATGTAGATACTATAAATACAAAATAAAAATACAACTTGTGGTCATATAGTTCTCTTCTTATCGTCGCTTGCGACAAATGTAATTGTAGAACGAATCGATGTAGGTCTAAGGCTATGACACATTGACCCCCCGAGCTTATGTGTCTTGTATATATGTTTTTATACGAGCCGCGCACGATCGTGTCACGCGATTAGGAGGATTTCGCACGCAGTAACATCCTTACCTCCCTAATAAAAACTTACGAGGCTCATACTCGCGATCGATTCGTTACTCGTGTACGCAACAACTTTGCAAGAAAAAATAGCTCGCGCGAGCTCACTCGCTCCGTGCGCAGTCGAGCCGATACATTCCCCGGCTTCATTCGATAAATTTTCAATTTTCAGGAATAGGGCAATAATTGTTTTTCTCGCCCAGATAGCTAAATTTCTCATTAACTCGTCGCGCGACAGACAGACGGGTCGTAGAGTGGGAGGTAGCGAGCGAGAGAGAGAGAGAGAGAGAGAACGATTGAACGAGAGCTTGCGAGCTTTTAAAACGGTCGATACTCATCGTAGTCCCTTATACACACTCGGTAACTACCTGAGCTTGTCTATATAGCATAGTATACACACAAACACACACACACTCGCTCGCTCGCTCGGACACCTTATAGCACACATTATTACCGTCTTTCTCTCTCTCTCTCTTGAGTTCGTATTTGTGTACGTATATACGCGGATCAACGTAGCGCCCGATGTGACATTGAACTCGTTAGCTCGTCGCTGGCGTCGGTCCGCCGCTAGATCTGCAAAAGCTCGAGCAGAAGCAGAAGAAGCTAGCGATAGAACACGCGCTTGCCGAAGACGTGCTTTACGCTGCGAGCACGAGAGCTTTCCCGGCAGCTGCAGGGGGGCAGGGCCATGCTAGCTGCTACTAGTAGTAGTATGTACACCGTCGTCGTCGTCGCGTGTTACTCCTTAATAACTCACGGTACACGGCTCGAGAGAGCTCGTGGAGCGCGTCGGGCTCTCGTTTTATTATTATTGTTATTATCGCGCCCTCGTCGTCGTCGGTGCTACGTAATAAACTGTCCAATACACGTGAGTGTATTAATCAAGCCTCTCGCGATGTACTCGATAAAGACGATAGAGCTGCTACACTGCTTTAATTGCAAATTTGTTAAAATATCTTCGAGAGCTTTTATATGTAGTATACGGTAAGGTCGCGCGCGTTGCCAATTGACGCGCCGCGCAACAGTCCTCTGGCTTATCGGCCGAGTCACGCGAGCTTTTATACGTATACCTTTATAGCGGCACATAATAGTCGAAAAGCGATAGACTTACGTATAACATGGCACACCTTATCCACGGTATATGTGCGTGGGCGCGAGTCAGGTAACTGCCCCAATTAAGATTCCTCATTAAATGAGCGAGGTGCGATATAGAAAATTCAAAGCTCGCCTTTTAATATCACAGCGAGCGAGTCTTTCGCATTTTTATGATTCCGATAAAATCGCCTTGCCTAACGAGAGTAAAAAGATGAAAAAAATGATAAATAACGATTCACTCGTATTAATTCACGTATAGGTATATATACGAAACTATTTATTCGTACGTCAATCTTAGCGTAATATTTTTTTTTCTTCGATGCTTTACAATTTACATATCGACGCTTATATAATATTTACAGGAGAACGATACACATATAAAAATCTGTATGTATTACATCTATAAGTATATAATACAAGATATAAAAATTAATGATAAAAATCGAGCGCGCGCGGGATTCGTCGTCGCCGTCGTCGTTCGCGCGCCCGTAATTACGCGAGATCGCAAGCTGCACGGAGCTTTTTTTTTCACTCGCTCAGGCTCTTATCGAGATCCAATTTGCCACGTCTCTCGAACAGGATTTTCTGACTCTTCGGCAGCAGCGTTATGCCGCACTCGCCCTCCAGATCGATGCTGCCCCCGCTCGGCGGCTTCAGCGTGTACCTCTTCAGTATGTTGCCGGCGAACAGGAACAGTATCATGCGGGCCAGCTCGTCACCGACGCACATTCGTTTGCCTGCGTGGGGGGATTGATGAAAAAAATAATTTTAATATACCGCCAAAAGAATGAAAAAAAATAAATATCAGTACCCGCTTGGAAGGGCAGGAAGGCGTCGGGCTTGGCCAAGCTTCCGTCGGGGGCGATGAATCGCTCGGGCTTGAATTTCTCGGGCTCCGGCCAGTACTCGGGGTTCATGTGTATCGCCCACTGCAGCGGCATGATCATGCTGCCCTTTGGCACGTGGTAATCGCCGATTTTCGTGTCCTACATCAGAAACGATATTACATATAATCAACGCGATTTATTTTCACAATTATATCCATACGGAAAACGACCGACCCTCAAGGTACCGTGGGGTATACCCGTGGGCACGACGCTCCTCATGCGCTGCGTCTCCATGATCGCGGCCTCGAGCCTGATGAGCTGGTCCCGATCCCTCAGCTCGACTCTCTCGGCACTGGCCGTCTCCACGTTGTCCAGGTGCTCCTGTATCTGCTGCTGCTCGAGCGGATTCGCCGCCATGAACAGGAGGAACCAGCGCAGAGTGGCGAGGGTCGTGTCGACGCCGGCGCCGAACATGTCGGCGAGCAGATACATCATCTGGGTGTCGGTGAACGAGCCCGCGGGCCGGCCCATCGCCTCGAGGCTGTTCTGCTGGGCGCAGAAGTTGCCGAGGAAGCTGTCCGCTTGCATGGCGCGCTCCAGCGCGTTCTGCGTCGTGGCCTCCTTCTTGGCGTCCTCGCGATACTTGGCCACGATCGCCCGATAGATCTCGTGCGTCTTGGCCTGGCCCTCGAGGATCGTGCGCATGGGCTTGTCAAAAGGTGGGACGTGTCTGCGAAAAACGACAAAGATTCGATCTGTCGTTGGCGAGATGAAAAGGCGCTCGAACGATTACCTCAAAAACGGCAAGAAATTCAGGGGTCCCGCGACGCCGATCAGCTTGACGCCCTCCTCCTGGGCCTTCTGCAGGAATATCCAGTCCTCGTCGTCCTCGGCGTAGACCTTGCCGAAGACGATGAGATTCATGAGATTGCCGATGCAGTGATGCAGCACGTCGAACGGATCGAACTCGGGCTCGTAAGCGGACTTGACGTACATCTGCTTAAGGGCCTCGTCGATGAACAACGCGATCTTGCCCTCCATCTTGTCGCGTCGCAGCCCCTCCGACTTCCTCATGCCGAAGTTCTTGAGGCACTGGGCGCTGAATTTGCGCTGCTCCTTCCACAATTCGCCCTCGGCGGCTATGAGGCCGTAGCCTTTCATGATGCCGTGGGTGAGGTAGAGGGGCGCGCGACCGCTGAAGACGTCGCGCGCGAATATCTCACGGACGAGGCGCGGATCCGTCACCAGGACCGTGTAGACGCTGCCCATGCGCAGCGAGCAGACCGGCCCGTGCTTCCAGGCGATTTGGGCCAGGCTCAGGTGGGGCGCTCCGGGATCGATCTGCAGCAGATTGCCGACGATCGGCAGTCCCCGAGGACCCGGTGGTGGACGTCTGTGCGTTGGCTCGCCGTAGAGGTAGTAGAGCAAGACCATCACGATGGCCGCTCCGATGAGGAAGGTCAGGAACATTTTGCCGATGTATTATCGATCGTTGTTTTATCGCGCGCCTGCGAATGTCTTGCGATGCATCGATCGGTATGTAATCAGTATATATCGAGATCGTCGCGTTGACGATCGGCCGCTGTTTCTTATCGCGTATTCTGAAACAAAATCGAGGCAAGTTAAATTAACGTTAAATAATTATCTCAACGTTTGCAAACACTCACGGAGCTCGTCGGGTATTATAATCGAACTGCTCGTCGCACACTCGGATCGTATAAACTACGTAATATAACGTTCCTCGCGCGCTCTCTGCGCCTCGTGTAAACCAAAACTCAAAGGGTAAATAGACGCGTTGTATACATCGGATATAATATAATAATACGTACATTCGTGTCAGAGACAGAGCAAGTAATAATCTCGGCTGCTCTTGAGTCGGGCACGTAGCAGCAGCAGTAGTAGTGGTACACAATACACAACAACAGCAGCAACAGCAGCACACGGTATTTGACGTCTCGATTTAATAATTCGCTTACTCTCACGAGACTCCTCGCGCGCTTCGCTAAATTTCGTTCTCAGATCTCTCTCTCTCTCTCTCTCTGTACTATATAGCACCAATAATGAAATAAACAGTCACTCGTATGCACGCGCGCGCATCGCGACACAGCGCCGTCTCTCACACGGTACAAAACTCTATACAAGTAAAAACGATTTTCGAATAAAATTCAAGGCACGGCATATTTTTTTTTATTTCATTTCGTTTTATATCGGATCATGATATTTTTATATCGTATGCATACGTGCAGCACGTTTAGTAGTAGTACACTATGTCCGGAGCAGCAAAGTGCTGACTAACCAGCGGCAACAGCAGCAGCAGCAGCAGCAGCACTGACCGAGACCGGCTTTGACTCAATATATATATGTAATACCGGAGTTGTCTCTCTCGGCGGCGTTGATACTGCATTTAAGGTGCTATACGAGGCGTTTCGGATATAACCGGTGTCTCATGCACGCTTTTACGTGCACGCACACACACTCGTGCATAAAGCGAGCGACGTACGTATGGATCGTCTTATTAGAGATTCATGCGCGCGAGGCGCCGTGTGTAAAACTCGTTTCGTCGTCTGTATATATGTAATGTAGAAGGAAGACCGCACGATTTCTCTCTCGAGCTCGAGCGAGAAGATATTACGAGACTAAATTTAGATTAAACTTCGTTCCTTTAACGTCCTGACGTAATCTCGACATGCTTCTTTCTTCCTATCTTTTTTTTTCGCCTTTTCAAGTAAATCCTTTTACTTTTTTTTTCTTCCTTCATCTGTCTCTCTCAATGTTTCTACAATTTCACCGAATCAGCGAGTATATTATTGTACATCCCTGCAGGCGACCGCGCGGATAGACACGTACTAATACGCTGCTTTCCATCTTGCTTCGACCTCTTTCTCGATCGCCCAATTTCTTATACTTGCTCTTGTTCTTTGACGATTTTTAATACCTCGCGAAATAAAAAATAATAGTCCAGAGAGATAGCGTAAAATTGTAACGTATTACGTACGCGTGCTTTTTCGTATTTTATTATAGGCGCCAATCGCTGTGCTTTCCGAACAGATCTGCATTATGCATCTCTCTTAGCCTTTAGCCCAGATCTTTCGCTCGACTTTATTTTTCATCGATAATGCTATTCCAACGTATGCGCATTTGTATATAGTTTATATATGTACATATACCCGCGACGTCGCGACTGACAGTGTAAGCGCGACACCTATAATGTATCCTAATCTCGACCGAGAATCTGTTGCATGTTTTCCACGTTTATAATACGCCTCTCTTTCTCTCTTCACCCTTGGGACCAGAGACGATAAATAATTCTCGTCTTATCTCACCATTCTTCAAACGTTTATATCGTGTGCTTTTGTGTTCTGTGCTTGCAGCGAGGTGTCCAAGGCGCTGACCAAGACGCGCGACCTGTTCACGCGGCTGGACGAGCTCAAGCAGGTGGTGTCGCGCTGCGGCAATCTCAGCGTGCCCGCCACGCCGACCCTGGTCAACACGGGCCTGCCGATGATCATCAACGCCCAGGAGGAGCTCGAGTGGACCAACACGGAGATCAAGAACGCCCTGAGATCGATCGACTGGGACCTCGAGGACCTCGAGGATACGATCTATATCCTTTTTTATCTACAATCTCGAGGAATAATTCATTGTTATTGTTTCGAACTTTTCGAGCTTTTCTTCTCTTTCTCTGCTCGAGCTTGCAGCAGCAGCAGCTTGTGTGTATACTGTATAATGCAAAACGCGCGTGACCCTGTTTTCTTTGATAATATCGTTCGTTTATTTTATTTCGCCCCGCGCGCAATAAACGAAAGCCGGCACGGCGTGGATACTTTTTTTTCTGTGTCGCGTTTGCTATACGTTTATATTCTTTTCGCTGCGGAGGGGTGTAAGCCTATACTGTACAGGCGAAACGGGGTCGAGCCAAGTTATTTTGTTTTCTTTTTTTTTTTTGTAGGAGGAGGAGACGCAGGGTTGGTGGTGATACAATTGGATACGGCAATTGTTTCTCTTTTCTATTGTAAGAGAGGAGATTTTAAAGAAAAGGTTCCAACAGTTATAAATGTGCTGCAGTGTACTCCGTTGTCTCGCTGCAGAGACCGACTGTCTCCAATCGAAAACCATTAGCTTCGGTTGTTATTATTAATCCAAAAGCCATCATCACTTAGCGGAGATGGGCTGACAATTATTTATCACCTTGAAATCTCACACTTAAATTGACTGAAAAATTAACCTGTTTTTCATTTTAAAATGTGGAATGCCTGCTATAAACAAAGCAGCTTTTTTAATATTAAAAAGCTACCATAAAAAAAAAGTGCGAAAATACTCAGGTGTCAATTGCTTTGGCATTCAATACAATGACGAGCTCAATTTGTAAAGACATAACAATATAATATGGTCAACAACTAAAAAATTTTGTTACATAAGTTTATTTTTATGAGGAAAAAACTCGTCTACAATAATTATAAAGGATGGTTCATTTTAAAGCAACAAACACGGATCTGAAAGCTCCAATATACGACACCGATCCTTTGATGATCTGTGGAATGAAATATTTTGATTACATTTAGCCTTGAAATTATTGAAGGGACAATAATTCAGTTTACCAAACTGCAGGTTTCAATATGCAAAGGGGTTAGTGGCCCACACGTTATAACGAAGTCTTTCATTGATCTTGTCATTATTAATAATAAAAACAATCTAACTTTCGGTGGATAATTGTACCATTTGATACAATAACTGAATAAAATTTTTAACTTTTATAAATATTAACTTCCATAATTAATGTAAGAATTAAAACTTTCAAATCTCATTTACCTTTCATAAAAAAAATCTCTAGTAGAATCACTTAATAATTGACTTGGAACACATATGGCAATATTTATGATAATATGTGCCATAAATGCCATTAAAATTTTCCCAGCTGTTGCTTTATTTTAATCCCATAACATTGCAAACTAAATTAATTACAAAATTCTTAATTCCGTTATTAAAACGTTCTTAATTCTCTACTCGAACTCGAGGAGTCAAGTAGAGAGTTTTTTCGGGTACTCTCTTTTTTTTTGAGTACTCGAGTTTTTTTAGATAATCGCGTTTTTTTCGAGTATGTTATAATAAGTATTTACCCAAGTACCAAGTAAAACGATGTTAACCCGTCTGATACCAAGAGACCCTATTTTTGACTTATTTTTCCACGCGTTATTTTTTCATGAAAACGTAGTCAAATTAATGTAGAAATACAATATTTTATGGGATTTTTATCGCTCTTTTCAAATCTGGCGTCAGATTTACGATATATGCAACCGTTTTAAAAATACATTTGTTTAAACAAAAAAAAACGTGGTTTTTGAACATTTTTTCTCAAAATGATCGTTTTTTTCACCACGATTACGCATTCGGATCGGCTTGAAACTCTGGATCTGGTGGCATACAGGCCTAAACTAAAAGTTAGCGGCGTTGGTTCATCCAGATTCAAGATGGCAGCCACCAAAACAGCTGATTGTAGCCGAAAATGTAAAAGAAAGCTTTGGTATTTTTTTATTCGGTAAGAATGGACTCTACGAAAAAATTTTATAAGACAAAAAGTGTTTAGAATTGATAAAAGAATACGTATAAATTTTTTTAGAATTTTTCGGATGATTTTGAAAATTTTTGGATATGGATATTTTATAAAAATTTTCAAAATCATCCGAAAAATTCTGAAAAAATTTACACGCGTTCTTTGATCAATTCTAAGCACTTTTTGTTCTATAACATTTTTTCGTACAGTCCATTCTTACTGAGTAAAAAAACGCCAAAGCATTATAACTTGTACAGTAGCGTCCTGTAGTGCATATTTTTTTACTGGATAAAAATAGACTGTACGAAAAAATGTTATAGAACAAAAAGTGCTTAGAATTGATCAAAGAACGCGTGTAAATTTTTTCAGAATTTTTCGGATGATTTTGAAAATTTTTATAAAATATCCATATCCAAAAATTTTCAAAATCATCCGAAAAATTCTAAAAAAATTTATACGTATTCTTTTATCAATTCTAAACACTTTTTGTCTTATAAAATTTTTTCGTAGAGTCCATTCTTACCGAATAAAAAAATACCAAAGCTTTCTTTTACATTTTCGGCTACAATCAGCTGTTTTGGTGGCTGCCATCTTGAATCTGGATGAACCAACGCCGCTAACTTTTAGTTTAGGCCTGTATGCCACCAGATCCAGAGTTTCAAGCCGATCCGAATGCGTAATCGTGGTGAAAAAAACGATCATTTTGAGAAAAAATGTTCAAAAACCACGTTTTTTTTTGTTTAAACAAATGTATTTTTAAAACGGTTGCATATATCGTAAATCTGACGCCAGATTTGAAAAGAGCGATAAAAATCCCATAAAATATCGTATTTCTACATTAATTTGACTACGTTTTCATGAAAAAATAACGCGTGGAAAAATAAGTCAAAAATAGGGTCTCTTGGTATCAGACGGGTTAATAGAAATTCCAAACACTATAATGAAATTAATGGAACTTGACATATAATAAAATTGTTTGAAAAGCCTAAAATACATATTACGAATTTCAAGAGAAAAGATATTAAAAAATACTGCTTTTAGAAATATTTTAATTTAAAAAATAACGAACTTGATACAGTTTTGATGTTGACGACTTATTGCTCTGATTTTTCTATAAATGAAATTGCTTGCAGTACAATTAAGTACCCAATTCCGATGCTCGTACTCGACGTCCATTTTGTTTCAAGTAGTATCTAGAGTATAAATTGAGATATACTTATAAATTAATGGTGCAATTTACTAAGACTTAGCATACATCAAGCATTGAATCTCTCCAATAATGAGTTCTACTAGTAAGCATTGAAGATAATTCAAAAGTGCAAATATCAAGAAACAAATACATACAATAATGATCTGAAATGCAAAAATAAAGGTAAAATATTTATCTTCATCGAAGAAGTATGCGAGTTTTAAGGGCAGAATCGTTGATAATGGTTTATCATCTGGTAAGAGTAAAATTTGAATAACTACTGGAGCTATAGACCAATTTGCAAAAAATGGTATAGCCGATACTGAAAAATAATTGGGCTTGATTCGCTTTCATCTTCAAAAAAAAAAAAAAAATTATTACCTATTTCAAAAACAACATTTTTAACAATAACATGCGAGAAAATTGCGTATTGCTGCATTTTTAATGGATTGATTGTCCGAAATCGTTAGTGACTTTACATTTTTTGACATTTTATTACATTTTACAATTTAATTTGATAGTTTTAATATCTACGTTTACTCTTTCTCGAACAATTTTTTTCCCGTCGGGGATGAAAAAAAAATATAGTAAAAAATGTTCTTCTTTTTTCATATTTCCCCGCTTCGTATTCTTCCCAATAGCGGACACTTCCCAATAGCGGACAGTTTTCCAGGTTTTATGGGTGTCCACTATAGAGAGATTTCACTGTATAGCTACTGCTCTATTGAGTATTTTTATTATTTTTTTTTGGCCGACAGCATCATTGCCTTGAAATAATCTTGTTGTTGTTGCCATAACCTTGATAATTTAAAAAATATGAAGCATCCCGTGTTATTGGTCCAAAATTATATAATTTTTATAATATAATTCATGTACCATAGCATCGTTGAAAATTATGAAAATGTAACAAGATAACAACGCCGTAAAAACAACAAATTGAAAGATGTTATCGATCACAGCAAAACTAATTAAATCGTTCTCTTTGAGTACCATTCGAATTTTAAAGCCCTAGGAATACATATTTTCATTAAAAAATTAGTTAATATTCCATTTGAATATTCCTACTTACACTTGAAATGCATGCAACAACTAGGCATAGAATAATGAACGATCTTCCAATTAATTGTACGTATTTTTTTTGTAATGGCCACATGAAGGTGGCCTATAATGTTTTTATAAACAGGGGATGTGAGACATATTAGTAATTTTCAAGAATTTTAAAACCACTTCATTTTGTTGAAAGATTTCGTCGCTATGAATCATGATTCCAAAAAAATTCTCGAATTTTTTAAACAAGTTTTGAAACGAGTAAAATAATACTCTCAGTAAATTAAATGCACCACTGAAAATTTACACAATTTGAACATATGTGAGTACAATACAGTAACTATCATAACGAAAGTATAAAGCTACTATTAAATCTTCATTTGCAGAGCAATGCAGAGATGTATAACTTTTAATAAAGTATATAATATATTATACAGGGATCAATTTACCGAGCTTTTTTATTTTTGTTTTTACTTTTTAAAAAGTCACAAATAAATAAAAGAAAACCAGAGAAAGAGACTGACAGACAGACAATAGAGCGTTGTCTGAACGAAAAATTATTCATTGCACAATTTACTTTATCAATTCCTCGTCGTTTCCTTAACATTTCTCTTCGATAATTACGTATCGTCGAGAAGAATCCGAGCAAATTCAAAACTGACCACAAGGAATTAGCCGTCCGTCGCATGTTCATCGACCACACGCGCAAAGAGCTCAAGGTAAGTCGAACAAATAACGATAACGACAAATGTTTTGTTTTTATTTTAAAAATAGTATAGCAAATTTATTACGTCGTTTCGTGTCCTTTGACATTACACAATATAGTACAAAATTGCTCTCTTCTTTTTCCAGATCATGAAGGACAGAATGAACATAAACAGGGACAGAGATCGCGACCCATCCGTCAGACAGGTACGTGTCGCTGTCATTTTTCGTAGCATATAACATTATTATAAACGTTATTACAAAGACCAAATAACATTGTCGTCGTATTTATAATCAACTTTGGTACTTGCAAACGCGTGAAAAAGATCTATTAACATATTATTTTATATTTTATATGAAGGTGTATATTGGGTGGGTGTGTCGCTTTTCAGTTGATTGAGCGACGTGCAGTACTACGTTTCACATTATGCATTATTTATATAATATTATAATTTGTTTTGCGAACAATATATTGCTCGGGTTAATACTTCGTTATCAATTACCTTAAGAGTTAGTATCAAAAATTCCTTAATCTTTATCGGTTTAGTACAGGTTCGCGTTTACTTTTATCAACTACATATGTAAAAAGCATTAGAAATAATTTTAGTCGAGTATATAAAAATATTCCATCGAAAATCAATTGGTTCGTTAGCATGTATATTTGCGTAATATAGCCACCGTTATACATACTCTCGTTATTGAAAAATATAATACAGTAAAAAGTCGACTACTTCATGCGTTTAATTGGGTATGCACGTGAACGAATGATTTTTTTTTCTGTCGCGTTTCAAACAACGTGTACAGTGTGTATGTGTGTGTGTGTGTGTGTGAATGTTGTGCTCGAAAGCTTTTATTGCCTCGCTTGACGGTATATACGAAAAGTGTGCAAAATTAATGCAGTAAAAAGCAAAAGTTCACTTTCATTACAATCTGAAACTCTCAGATGAGAAAAAAAGCGGATGTACTCTCGTACTGAGCAAATTGACCGAATTATAAACTCGGTGCAGTAGAGAGAGAAGACCTCATAATTCGTCACTCTCGTATTAGCGTAACACGCATAATAAAGTGCTACGTTAAAAAAGCAAAATAATGATAATAATCGATCACATTTTGCACGTGAATAATTTGGTTGTGTTTATTTTTTTCTTATAAATAAATTCATTTTTTATTAAAAAAAAATCATACATTACATTGAATAAAAAAAATAAAATAAACGAATAACGTCGATTTTCTCAGTACTCGAGAAACAATCATCTAATCATTCAGATGTAAAATAAAGTCTTATCAAAGGACGGAATTGTTTTTTTTTTCGTTTTGACGTAAAACTGCAGTCGCAGAGTAAAAAATATATCTATATCATATTTATACAGCAAACAGGCAACGAGAGACTTTCGTCGAGAGACTTGATCCCGAAGATCTTCGCAAATCCATTCGCTATTGACATACACAATCGAGAAAACAATATTTTTCTAAGTTTCGCGTAATTAATAAAAATTATACATTACATGTATACAAATAAAAATAATACATTTCTATAGTTAAAAAACAAACAAAAAAACATTATCTAACTCTTGATTACGATCTAACGAGAAGACTACGTTTTTTTATGTTTTTTACGTTTGAGATTCATTAGTTATAATACCGCTCGAAAGCTCTCCTTGTCTCCTTTTTTTGGGCATTTAACTGCGCAGATAAACAATATTAGATAAAAATAGGCTTCTCTATAAACAGGCGGAAGGTAAATAAATCATTTATAAAAAGAAATCTAACGCGAGCGCATTGGTAAAATTGGCATTGCCCTCGTCCTAAAATCAAATGAACCACTCCTTTCGCTTTTGCACTTGATGCCCGGTCGCCGAGTTGACGACCGCCGAGTCCGGGTCCAGGGCGATCTCCGCGCCCTTGTCCTCCTGCGTCAGGTACTCTCCCTTGTGACGCGACATGTAGCGACCGATCAGCACGGCCATGATCACCAGCATCAGCAGAATGATGGCCAGCACGCTGCCGAGTATGGCGGTGTCGGTCTCGTTGTAGGCGGCGCGCACTTTGTCCTCGTCGAGATCCGGTGGTGGCCTCGTCTCCATCATGCCCGGCGGATGGGTGATCGGTTCTACGCCGCAGAAGTCCTCGGTCAGTTGGCCGCCCAGCGATTTAACGTTGCCCGGGCCGTTCTCCTGGAAGAGCAGCTTGAGCGGGTAGATGTCGTCGAACTCGACCCTCGACACGCAGCCCGTGAAACCCTCGGTCATCGACTCGTTCTTGCCGATGTACATGTATTGGATGTTGTTGAATTGGGCGTCGGCCGACGCCTTGATGTTGAAGTGGAATTCCTTGGGCTCGTAATTGTCGACCTGCATCACCAATGTCGAGCCGGAATTCTTACGACTGATTCTCACATCGTGGTACTGGCCGAGACCAAAGTGCTTGCCAGGATAGATGACTTCTTGCCTCTCGAAGCCGAAGTCGAAGACGACCCTCAAGTATCCGCTGTTCGACACCATGATAGTCATGTACTCGCCGGAGATGTTGGACGACAGGCCAAGCAGGAAGCCTCTGGGATTGGTGGTGGTGAAGCCGACTCGTATCTTCTCGGTGATGGTCGAGCGCCAACTGCCCGAGAAGTCGTACTTGATCATGGAGTTTTGTCGGAGATTTACACCGATCTCGTCGGCGCAGATGGGTCCCTTGAAGGCCGTCCACCTGCAGTCGCACCAGTAGCCGTCGTAGCGCTCGTGGCAGGTGCCGTTGTTGAGGCAGGGATTGCTCTCGCAGCGACCCACGCAGCCCTCGCTCACGCCGTACAGTCCTCGCCTGGCAGCGCCTCGTAGATCCTGCAGCTTGCCGTTCAGCAGCAGGGACCTGATGCAGCCCACGTAGCCGTCCCTGTACTCGGTGGTGGCGCCCACGACCAGGTCGGAGGTGAGGTGCAGCCCGCGCACCGGGCCCGGTGGCTCGCGCACCTCGTTCTTGAAGGCGCCGTCGATGACGATTCGGGCCTCCTTGCGATTCCTCTCCACGGAGACGCTGTGCCAGTTGTCGTCGGCGAGCTTAGCCGAGGTCTGCACGCTCACCGTCACCGGGCTGCCGCCCGATCGGTACTGGAAGTGTATCTGATTGCCGCTGATGATGGAGATCTTGATGTAGTCGGTAGGGCCGCGACTGTGAATGATCACGGCGTTGTCCTGGGTCGTCTTGAACTCGAAGTAGATGTCACCGCTGTGGCCCATGTCGAAGGGCTGCAGATTGACCGTGGCGTCGGCGATGCGGAAGGTCACCACGTTGGTGGAGAAGTCGTCGCCCTCGCAGACCAGCGGCCCGAGCGTGTACATGCCCTCCTTCTCGTCGAGGGCCGTGCCGGTGTCGCCGAATCTCAGCTGCTTGACGGGCAGATGATCCTTCTCGGTGATGTCGCCGGCGTCCTCGAACCAGCCCTCGAGGTCGCTGTCGCAGTTGCACCACTTCTCCGGTCGGGCGCAGTTGCCCAGAATGCCGCACTCGCACTTGCGCGAGCCCGGCAGAGCACCGCCCCAGTAGTCCATCTTCTGATTGCTACGACTCACCCACCAGGAGTTGGGCTGGAAGTTCTCGCTTTGGACCACGGGGGTGTTGAAGAGCCGCGAGTGCTTGCAGGAGTAGCTGATGCGCTGCCGGCAGACGTGCGACCTGTTGATGAACGCCTCGATCTGATCGAGGTCGGCGTCGTAGTGTATGTCCTGGACGAAGCTGCCGGGCTCCTCGAAGCCGTCGACGGGCGTCGAGTGCTCGTTGCTGTGGCGCAAGATCGTCGTCACCCGGCCGTCGGCGAAGAACTCGCAGGTCACGGGGAAAGGCTTGAGAGGACCGCTGCCGTCCACGTCGATCTTGATCTCGGTCTTCTGATTGCTCGAGTTGGGCCCCTTGCGATGATCCTCGCACGACAGCGGATTCAGCGAGGTGTGGCAGACGGCGCCCGAGTAGCCGGTGTTGGAGCAGTCGCAGAAGAATTCGTCGCTGTTCTGCGAGCACACGCCCAGATGCTTGCACGGATTGGGATTGCAGCGATCGACCATCTGGCAGGCGTCGAACACGATCGACGACTTGCAGCAGTACTCGTCGTCCTTCCAGTCGGTCGGCAGCTTGTAATTGCCGTCGATCTGAATGACTCGCATGCAGCCGATGAAGCCGCGCTCGTTGCTGTCTTTCTTGCCACCGATGTAGTAGTGAGCGCCGGTGATGATCTCCATCTGACGCGTTGTTTTCATTGGCCGCCCGTCAACGTTGAGCACGAGGCTGTTTTTGGCAAGCGTGAGAATGACTTCGTGCCACTTTCCGTCGTTGAACATCTCGTCGAAGTTGTCGAGAATGGCCTTTTTGGCTCCCTGTCCTATTCCGTACTGCTCGGTGTTGCTTTTGGAAATTTCAACTTTCAACTTTCCTTCCTCCAGGAACAATTTGACGTGTCCAGCAGAGAAGAACTTGTGGTACATGATGATTCCCTGGTCTACGTATGTCCTGAAGGACAGAGAAATATTCAAGGATGTCATACCTTCGTAGCCTTTGAGTTTAGCATAAGATGCCGATGTGAGAAAAGTGACAGGAATAATTGGTGGTTCGGGGCAACTGTAGGTAGTGTGAATTGTTTGATAGCGCCAGTTTTCACCATTGAGTTCTAGCTCTTGAAGTTCTCTGATCATGTTTGTTCTGTTGAAAAACAAATTTTCAATACATCCAGTGAAATTCTGATTGACCACTAAACCTTCTTGTTTGTTGGGAACTCCACCGATATAAAATGCTCTATTTAAATCAAGCCTCTGGAATTCACCTTGGACACGACCATTGATTAAGACTCTGTCGACAGAGAAAGCAATGTCTTTGCGATTCCTGGAGAACACAACATCATGCCACATATTATCATCCAACAAACTGCCAACTGACAAACTTGTCTTGACACCAGAGCCAAGATCAATATTCAGTAGCATTCTATTATCACGAAGTTGCAAGGCAAAGAAATCACCTTGAGAGCCTCTGGAGTACATAAGAACTCCATCTGCATTGTTGGTCTTGAAACGAAATCTCAAAGAATGTCTCTCTGTTTCCAGAGGAGTTCTGAGCAGGTCCCATTTTACCAAGGATGTACCATTGAAAGAGAGGACGCGAGAATCATATTCGCATCCGTAAAGCTCAACTCTCATGGCAATCCTGTCAGTCCAGCGAGTAGGATTGATCCTGATCCACTGAGCAATAATAGGCACTTCAAACTTGTTTATTTTTACAGTATCCCCATCTCTGTTTCCCTTGAACATTTTGACATTTCCATCTACATCCTTGTAATCAGAGTAGTCAAGGCCATTGGTACCGTAGCTAATACTGTACTCCTGGACGAACTGATTGTAATGCGCTCTGCCTTGAGTCGCAATGGAAGTAATATTCATCACTTGTCTGAGATCAATGGTGAGATATTGTCCGAAATCGGACACTTGCGACATCCAAACGTTGGGCCCGTAGAGTCGCGCATTATTGGCTCCTCGCTCCGTATCGGAAGTCGTGGCTTTGAGTATGGCCTTCTCGAGCAACGGATAGCCGCAGTAATCGTAGTCGTAAGCCCGACAGGTCGTGGCCAAAAAAAGCAGGCCCGATGCAAGTAGCATCAGCGATGCACCCGTCAACGAAGCCATCTCGTAGTCGCGCTGCACTGACTTTTGAGAGACGACGATTTTCCAGAACAGCAGCAGCAGCCGCTAATTTTAGAGAAAAATTCTGCACGGGCACACTACACCGTATTATAACACGCGCACACACACGAAGAGAGCGTCACACGGAATTAGCGTGGAGCATCGTTTTTTGTCACGCTGGGCTCTCGCCTAAACTACAACACTTGGTCGACCTCGTCAAAATCTGTTGTGTTTCTTCACTGTCTTGGAGTGATCTCAGTGACAAAATCGTGCGTAAACAAGCGTAACAGTAGCAGCATCGGCAGTGACAGTAGCAGCAGCAGAAGGGGCGACGTCTCCCATGACTAATGCCTCGCAGAATGCACACAACTACTACTACTATTGCCTATCATAACTATCTGCACTTATCGGAGCAGCAGGTTATGGTAGTCGTAGCAGCCAGCCGCGCGTTATATACGTAGTAAAGGCGATTGATCAATAAAATCTGCTCCGCGAGCAATGGCCCCTTTTTTCTATCACATACACAGCTCACGAGCGCGTCTAGCACACGCGCGTGTGGAGGTAACGTTTTTTTTTTTGGCTCTCGTGTATATTATTTTACGCAAGAGCGAGAGATACACAGCACTCACTCCCGAAGATAGACACTTTTCTTTTTTCTTTCTTTGTATATTTATAAACGCGGCGTCGAAAAATTGGTGCGTGCCAGTTTCTGCGGTGATGTGTGGTGGCCACGCCACGCGTTATTCTTCTCGCAATTTTGCTGGTCCGGTGTATAATATAAACTTCTTCACTTCGCGCTCCGCGTATATAAAACGGTGCCACACCTAAAGCCAGTCACATCGCACACACAGCAAGGTATATTACCAGCGTTGCCTCAATTGAGCGGCCGCGCGCGCGTTACATCTATAGTTTGCGTATATAGTATGTATAGCGAAGAGAGAATTTTTTTTAACTCTCTCTCTCTCTCTCTCTCTCGCTCCTACTCTGCGAACGACTGCGAGTAGTGGACGCGCTGCTGCTGCTCCGGCCACGGACTGTGTGTGAGTAGTAAAGGTATCGGATAGGATGCCGTGCAAAATGTAGCGCGTGCACTGCACAGGAGCGGCGGTTTGAATGGCGGAGCAGTAGCGACATCTATTACGCTATACCATTAACGTGAGAAGGTGTGTAGTACAGTACAGTATGTGTTATTATTGCCAAGTGGCGGATGCCGCTGCTGTAAATAAATGTATACAAATACGCGCTCCCTTTAAAAAATAACCCGTGTGTCAGGGGATCGTGGGATACCTGAGAAATTGGCATTGTTCGGCGTGTGCATTTTTCGCTGCAGACGCCGGCGGCCGAGGGGTGAAAGTAGCTAAACGGCGTCCGGCGGCGCGGCGAAGATGATACTTATCGTATATACGTGCCGGGGATGCTGTGCGGCGCAGTACATAGTAAATCGACACAAAGCCGGCTGCTGTAGACATAGGTATATACCGTACGTATATAGATACTGAAAGTAAGGGGATGAGAGTTACTGCACACACACACATAATATCGACGCGCGATGCGATGCTGCGCTAGTAGCGGCCGTACGTTTTATTTGCCCTCGGCTTGGCAACGGTATAGGCAGGGGATTATGTTCCAATATGTATAGAGATATATATACCTGCAGCAGTGACAACGACGTCGACGCGAGACACGATTCTTTGCTCTTTTGCGGCTTATACGAGTGCACATTTGTGCCGCCGATCGCAATCATTATACGAGGGGGGAACGTGAATTTTGTGCTTTGATTTGTGTATGACGTTGCGATTCTCGCGCACGCACGGCGAAAGACTCCCCTTTCTCACGCATTATGTACAATATAATGCCGCATAATACTCGCTGTATATTATATAATGCTTGATTCGCGACTTTTCACACGCGTTTACGGAATTCGAATATTTCCTGGGACCTTTCAAGGGTGGACGATACATAACGTATTAATCAGAGCCCGGCGCCAATGTCTGTTCGCCTTGATCCGGTTTATTGGCGACAAACCAAAAAGTCGATACAGCTTAGTATTTTATTGTTATTTTGTTTTTCTTCTAGAGCACGACGAACGACAACGACACGGCGAGTAGGGTGACGCCGATCAAGGCGCCGCCCCAGGGTCACAATCACGCCCAGGCCAAGTACAGCAAGCTCCAGACGGCGGAGCCCGGCGAGGACGACATGAGCAGCCCGCACCGGATGTGTCTGCAGGACGCCATGTGCAATCCGAATTATCGGCTGCCCGGCATGACGCTGGCCGCGCCGAAGAAGCTCACGCACTCGCAGAGCGACAATACGGGCATACTCAAGACCGTCTCGAGGCAGATCGGGTCGCAGGATCTGGACGAGCGACAAGTGTGAGTGTACCTCTGTGCAGCAGGAGTACTTTCGCGATCTATTATTATGCTATTTTTTTTTTTATTTTTATTGTATTTCTTTACAGGATGCTGGACGATCTCGGCAACGAGATGGAAATCATCACGGACTCCAAGTACGACACGACCATGTCCAAGATGGCGCGGGTCTTTCAGCTGAGCAACGGCAACTACAAGAACAAGTACGCGCCGGCCCCGACGCAGGCCAACATGACGCCGCCCCATCATCGGCGCAACTTCGGCGGCAAGCAGCAGCAGCTCGACAACGATTACAATCGGCAGATTCCGAATCCCTGCTCGATAGCGTCCACCATAACCAATTGTTTTTACATATGCAATAGAAATTAATTAGATAGCTACTATTAATGCAATTAATAGACCGTATTACACATTATGAGCTTTCGCGAATGGGCGATTAATTAATTATCTATTATTATTAGCGATTATTGATTTTCATCGTTATATAGATAATGTAGATGTATTGTATGTGTGTGTAATAGAGCGCAGCGACGATTTACCGAATAGTCTTATTATACATTATTAATATAGCGTATACATGTGTTCATAAATTACTATAACGATTTTTTCATCTATTATAAGTTTTCTAGTCGATAGATCGTAAATTGTTGTATTTGTTTCCGTTATTTTGTTGACTTTTTTCGATTATCGCGATGAAGATCCGTCTATCGTTTGAAGGAGCTTGTCTTTTTTTCGACTTATTTTTCAAATATTATATTGAAGCTAGCTCGTAACTCTACCATAGGTAGAATTTAGTGAAGTAATTTTTAAAAAGCTCTAATTACGAAATCATAACAACAACAACAACAACAACAACCAAAACCACAAAAATTGAACGGAGCAATATAGTTTATTTGTGCTTCGCGTTCGGTCCATTAGTTTATAAGTTAATTGCTGATTACGAATTTCTATATATGATACGCGTATTATAATTATTATAAATTTCAATCGACATAACGAACGGGACATTCACAGAGGTGATATATATTAGTTGATGTATTTTTGAAGTAAATACGCACTTTTTATGGATTATCCAATGAAACCTAAAAGAGATTCTTTCTTTTTGTCTCACTCTTTTTTTTTCTTTTCTGCGAATCAAAGATGAGAAAAGAAGAAAATAAAATAAAAACGCCTACGTAACTGTTAATCCAGTATAAAAATAGTTATGATCGTTGTAGCGATGTAATAGCAGCGTATAAAAAGTAAATCAATACTAAGATTAAAGTATATTTCTTAGGGAAAATATATATACGAAAAATATATATATGAGGAAAAACAAAAAACGTGTCCATGCCAAAAAATTGTCCATTGTATGCCAAACGTCATAAAAAAACGAATACATTATAGTAAGAAAATAAGGAAGGTAGGGAGCAGCAACGAGTGCAGCAGTGATTATAAAAGTTTGCACGATTTACTCGTGTTGAACACTTACAATTATTACGTAAATAATAATAATAAATATTAACACAAAGTAAACAAATTATTTTCATCTCAGAAAATCAAATACGATGATGCGATAGACAAGGGAAAAAATCAATAAACTCAATCTATATTACTATAGTAACATTAAATTACTAATAGCGTGTACTTAAATAAATCACCAGAGTCCAAGCGTATTTTACTGTGAAGTTTTATCTATTTTTACGGAATATGTAATCGAACTGATCGTTATTATGAAAATATTTACGCGGTACTTGTAAGCGTGCGGAGGATAATGCGGGCAGTAAATTGTCAAAAAATGTAGAGCCAGAGAGAACCGCAACGCATCCATGTCTTATTTGCTCTCGATTTTTCCGGATAAATTTTCAAAACTTATACTCAGCATTTACTTAAGTTATTACTTCGCGTATACTTGTAACCGAAGATATTTTTAGTGCATTAGTTACTGTAAAAATGTTCATTTTTGTAATTCTTAAATAATATAAGTACTATTTTTTTAGCAATTCTAGTCAATTCAATCCGTCTATGAACACGAATAACTTGGAATCTACTTAAATAAGTCACTCTCGTTCTTAACAAAGACTTCGTTTGTACTTGATTTCAATTGTTCAGGAACGATGACCATTTGTCCAAAAGTACATTTAAGGGCCAAAGTACGTTAGTATGTATGTTTGATAATGAATTATTTTTTCTGAATTTTTTGTTAAAATTAAATAAGAATAATACACTCACTCACAAACACACACTCATTATACACATTAAAAAACTATTAAATTAGCATTCAAAAGTGTGTTTAGTGATTTTGTATCTCAGCAATGTACATTGGTGACTGTTACTAATGCATATACTTTAGGCAAAGGTAAAAGGAAGAGATGTAATTTATAAATACACCTTGTTGACTCGATATGTAGATTTACTGTATTGATTAATAAAACTACATGGAACTAGTTTTACAAATTATGCACGTGATTTTTGCTTTAATTTTTTCTTCATTATCATAGTGTTCTAGACAATTAGTCACAGCGTAAGTATAAAAATGAAATTTATTAAACGATTAGATGTTTATATATTGATGTTACTTTTTCTCAAATTGTTTTTTGTTCTTTCATCTTTGTACTATGTAAACTAGCGTAAATTAAAATGAATCTTATTATTTTTATAAAAGTAAAAACGTATGAGAAAGAAATTCGATACGCAACATAGAGTTTAACGATTATATATGGGTCAAGTTCAAAATTTAAAAAAAAATCCCTGCGGACGCGGTCCACGGATTTTTCTGAAATTTTGGTGTGTTATAGTACACCCACTCCCGCTATAAACGTCGATTTTGTATTTATATTTATTCTGAAGCTCTGAACTAATTAAAAAATCTGAAAAAATTCATGAAGGTACTTTTCAACAATCCAAACAACCTTGAATTTTTTCAGATTATTTGAGAGCTTCAGGCCTTCAGGAAAAATTATTGAAAATTGAAATTATTTTATTTTGTCTTCCGAATTTCGCATTAATCTTTATGATGTTCTAGATTGAGCTAGGAAGCTCCAATCAAAAACTTGAAACGGTCAAAATTTATTAAAATTTGACAAGGAATTAAAAAAAAATATTTTTAAATATTTTTACCGGAACCTCTGAGTTCCAGGAACCTTTTGCCTTAAAAAAAAGCGTTATTCAGCCATAGATGCTATCGCCTCGATTAAAAAATTTGAAAAAATTCAAAATAATGGATTTCGATGAAAAAAACGAGAAAAAAATTTTCCAGATTTTTCAAGACTTTGCATGGCCCTAAAAAAATTATTTTCGTTAAAAAAGGGCTTTTTTCGGCTCTAGACGTCAGAACCCTCTCTGAAAAAATCTAAAAAAATTTGAGGTTATGTATTTTGATGCCAAAAATAAATGAAAAAAAAGATCGGGCTTTGTATAGCATCGTAGTGCCGTCTATGAATTTTCAAAATTTTCAATGATTTTTTCTGAAGGCCTGAAGCACTCAAAAAATCTGAAAAAATTCAAGGTTGTTTGGATTGTAGAAAAGTATTTTTATAAATTTTTTCAGATTTTTCAATTACTTCAGGCCTTCAGAATAAATATAGATAGAAAATGAACGTTTACAGGAAAGGAGGGGGTAGGAGGGGAAGGGGGTCCAAATTTTTAGTTTTGGCACTTTTTTATCATGTACTACAACATACCAAAAGCGCGTCAAGATCGTTACATGTACGCAATAAAACTTTAAAAACTCTAGCCACTCTTATAGCAAAGGAATAGCAGCACTGACAATCGTTTATTAATTATTGAATGCGAGTTCAAAATGAATACATTTTTTAAAGTCTAATGCACGTCAGTTGATTGTCACGACGCGTCCGGCCTTGTACTCTTTACGACTTTTGGCGTAAGAGTCCTCAGTAGTCTTGAAACGGGGTAGTGGACGTCTCCCTGTTATGTAAAGTTTTTAAAGTTTTTCAGCGTAATAAAATGTGACAAAACTCAAGTTAAAACTTTTAAATAATAACACGATAGGTTTTTTTATTAAAGTATATATGAATAATTTGTTCCAAGTTCAGATCAAATAGTTTTTCTTGCAACGATCTTCTCGTTTCACTCGAAAGGAAGTAAAGCATAAGAAGAGGAAAAAGAATAAGAAGACCGCACGCGCTCGGTCGGTGTATTACAGCATACGCAAAACTTTTTGTTTGTTAAGTATCGAATGGCACAATTACTCTTTCATACGCGCGGGGGTGGTCGTTTTACAGGCGTGTCTGTGTGGGTATGTGTGATGATAAAATGGGTGGTCTCTCCCCGCGCACTTCTTAGGGTTCAAGATTGACGTTCTTGAAGCACTCCGAGGGCAGGACCTTGCGCATCTCGACGATGTTGGCAGCCTTATTTGAAGTGATTGAAAATTGATGTAAACTTTTTGACTCAATTAAATTGACTCTTCTAATCATTTAAAAAGAGCTCATTAACAGTCTTGCGGGTTATAACAGTTGAAATGGTCAATTTTTTATCATCATAGGCCCATCATTAATATCCAATATTTCTATACCAGGAATATATTTTTCCAAAAGCAATTCATACCTGCTCGGTAATGACGGCGTCCATGCGAATCTTTTCCTCGAACTGTCTGATCATGCCGTCGGTGGTGTTGACCCGTAGGTAGATTAAGGGCTTATATACACCTTAAATTCAAAATTGTTTTTATTCAATTGTTGAATAGGATTTTTTCTCCCCTTTCCATTTTTCAAAATTCTCCGCATTTTTCAAAATTCTAAAATTTTGATTTTGCACAGAGATACAGCTGTTTCCGTGAGCTTTTTTCGTATACTTTACGTGTTAAAATTTTTCTTCTTTTGCGTTTTCTGGCGAGTAGTGTTTTTGGTCACCTCGCGTAACTTTCAGAGGGTACCGATTGAGTTTTCGCACCAGGGTCGCGTACACTTCTTCAGAACATCAATACTCATAGCCACTACTATGGGTGAGACGACTGAGCTCATAGATCATTCTCAAAACGTACTTTTATGACTTAAATTTTGGCTAAAACGAAAAATGAAAAAAAATGTGTATTTAACTGTTCATGCATAGTAATGTGAGTGTTCGGACGTCTCAGCCGTAGTAGTGGCCATGAGGTGACCAAAAACACTACTCGCCAGAAAACGCAAAAGAAAAAAAATTTTAACACGTAAAGTATACGAAAAAAGCTCACAGAAACAGCTGTGTCTCAGTGCAAAATCAAAATTTTAGAATTTTGAAAAATGCAATGGGAAGGGGAGAAAAAATCCTATTCAACAATTGAATAAAAAAAATTTTGAATTTAAGGTGTATGTAAGCTCTTAAAGAGTACGATTGGTTTTAAAAATGTATTATTATTAATTTTTTTTTATATTCGGGTCTTCTCGTGTACCACTAGTTATTAAAATTCGAATTTTCAGTATTTTACTCGTATCACTTATTAGTATAAAAGATGCATTAATCAAAATCGGTAATCGTGATCATTCAACAGCGATAAATGAATTTTATTCGGAAAGTCAATAAAAGGTAATTCGAAGTTTCATCTGATGCTTCAAGTATCATCAAACCACAATCATGAAAATTGCATCGAGTCAGCATATCGATGAGGAGGTGAGTTATTGCTCCTTGTAAAACTACGTAATTTTCTTTTTCGTCGTACGAAGAAAATGAAAAAAACTGTGCGATTAAAAGGAGGCCTCGCGGGGTGCAGGTCTCCCGATGAAACTAATCAACAAGTTTCTGGACGAGCACTTTTACGGCTTCAAAAAGTACATGGAAGTCGCGGGCTTCTGGCAGGGCCAAAGTACCTGCGTAAAATCGCTGATGAAGATATGGTTCTTGAGCGTCCTCACCATCTCGGCCGGCTTGGAAGTAAGTTTATCTGCCACGCATAACATAATATATTAAATTTTCATTGTCGTTATGGCAGTTCGTGGGTTTTTATCGCTTGTACCGGAAAAACGAGAGGATGAGTGTGGAGACGGTGTCCGACTCGATATTCGAGACGTCCGTGGTGCTATCCGTCGGTACTCTCTACCTGCTCTACCAGCCGAAGTTGAAGAAATTCAAGAGTTTTCTCGACTTCGCGGTGGCTGATTGTCAAAGGATGCTGCGCTCTGAGGAAGCCGACGTGTTCTTGGAATTCGCCAATTTCTATTACAAGATAGCCATGATCTACCTCGGTTCGTATATACATTCTTGAACACGACATAAACGATTCCGTTTATTTGCGCTCCTCATAGTCGTGCAAGACGATTATTTGCAAAGACGACGAACTCTCATGCACTTGACAAATACAGTCAGCCGCATAAGAGATTGGTATATCACCTAATCTGATAATGATGGATCTTTATGATATACATTTTAACATCATTAATTGTCGATCTGAAGTGCAGATCAATTTTACGATGCGATGACCGAGAATAACCCAATGATTCATTGTCTAAGCTTTATCTAATATTCGTCACCTATCTGAAAATTATACAAATAATAAGTCAAACTCGTTTTTTTATTTTTTTAAGTCATGAAAAATTATACTTTATTATAAAAACAAAATTCTTACAAAAGGCTCAATAAAAAGTTCACGTTCACTTTTACTCCCAGTTCAGAGTAAAGTTGCTTGGTCAAATCTTGCATTTCGTCCTCTTTCGCAGGATTGTCACCCACGTATAATTCATCCAACTTGTGCCCTAATCCAAGGGTGAATAATTGAAATTCGCGATGAAGTTACTGCAAATATTCAATTTTGTAAGCTCGTGGAAATACTTCCAATGTTCTATATCTTACAGTTGATTGTTGCTCAGATCGGCTATCTCCAAGTGAGGCGATTGATTCATGAATTTCATCGGGAGTTTCGTCAAACTGTTATTTTTCAGAGAGAGCATTTGCAATTTCCAGTCGACCATCGAGAAGTCCAAGGAGTCTCCAGAATTTTTACCAATTTTCGATTGGACATGTTCTCCAACGCCAGCGTGTTGAGATTCGGAATCTGCTGGAGAAAATTCAATTGCAGCAAAGAAGGGTTATTGCTCAGATCAACTTCCTAAAATTATGCAGTAACTCGCCGTCTAAAAAACTTATTTTATTATTCGACACATCCAATTCTTCTACGTAGTAAACGCTTTTGAATGATCCTTCATGTATGCTACGAACTCGACAATTGGACAGATTCAATTTTAAAAGACTAGACAACGTACCTAATCTTAAATAAGATTCAAATTTTTCCTCGTATCGTGCGAAGTATTAAGTACATCACTGAAATTATTGTTGGACAAATCCAATTCCACGATGAAGTACGAATCAGTTATGTTTAGTTGGGATAAACTAGTGTTTTGTAAAATCAAATTCTTAACTGACTGTTGAATTTTTCCCATAAAATTCGTATCTTGAACGTGCTCCAAACTGTTATCCGCTTCTCCGGTGCTGGAAAATTCGTGTTCCAATTTTCGAACGAGAGATTCATACTGATTTCACGTAGAGATAGATTTTTTAAATTCGGATAGACCAGGTCCTCGTTAAGGTCCAAGGAAGGCGTCGAATTAGATGAATCAGTCAAAGCCAAAAAAAGAATCAGAGAAAAGTTTCGAATGGTTTCGTTTCATTTTAAATAAGGATAAAGTATTGGGATTCAACGGAAGTAGTATATTACGTGCCTGGGGAGCAAAAACTGGCTATTAAAAATCTGTTATGAGGCTTTCTTTGTTCGATTCATAGGTGCGTATACTATTTTTCATGTATCTCCCAGCAGAAATTAACTTTTTCGTTTTGGTTGTGGTAGTATGAAAAGGTGATTTTTGGTCCACCAAAATTGTCAGTACCTCCACTTTTTCCCGTGTTTCCGGATATCAATAAACAACCATCATTAAGAACGCTCGGATGACCAAAATTTCAATCGAGATTTTAGCCCCGAATTTCGAGTATTTTTTTTGGGAACTGCTCTTCACACGAATGCGTATATATTTCTGTATTTCTGTCGAACTGGACGCTTGTTCTGCAGGTATGAACATGGTCATGATACCCAGTGCGATCATCTACCCTGTGGTGGTGCCGCTTCTGCTGAATTACGTCGTGCCGGGCAACACCAGCTTCGAGCCTATCATTATCACCCAGATGTACGTGGGATTCGAACCTCGGGAGCATATTTTGCCCTTTCTTTTTATTGTATTGAACTTTGGCGCGGCTATGGCTCTCTGCGTTAACGCCTGTTCCGGCTCCCTCTTGTTCGCCATCATTTTCCTCGTCGTCAAGTTCAAAGTCATCGGGTATAATATGGGAAGAAACTTTTTTGTGGTTGATCTGTCATTATCACCGCTCTCTTTTTTATGCGTCAGATGTCGACTGGACAAGCTGTACAAACGACTCAACGACGATAGAGTAGACCAATTTTCCGTCGAGTGCAATCAAGATTTGCTTTACAGGGATATCAAGGAGCTAATCAAGGATCACGCGTCGTGTTACGAGTATAAATTGTCGACCAAAATTCATTTTTCATTCGAATTCATTTGTGTCTTTGTTTTCTCAGAGTATTGGATCAAATCGCAGCCTTGAGTGGAAATATATTGTTCATTGCCTTGGGCAATGCCTTATTCGATCTCACCATCTCTGGCACTATGGTTCGAATTGATAAAAATGCACAGTCCATACAATTACAGAAAAGGAAAAATTAATTTATTTTCCATATCGACAGATTGTCTATCAGTTCGATAATAATCCCGAGCACTGCCTGAAAATGGGCGCAGCGGCTTGCAGCTCTCTAATGTCGGGATTCGCTTTGTGCTTCATCGGTCAAGTGGTAACCGACGCGAGTGACAAGATTTTCGACAAGGCGTAAGTAGGCGATGTGCTGCGGATTACTTTTTTCGATTTAATTCACTCACTCGTGTTCTTGTTTGTTTCAAGTTACGCCAGTGGATGGTACAAACTGCCGAACAGAGCTAGAAAGTTGATCTTATTCATGATTCTGAGATCGTCCGTGTCGAGCGACATCCTGGCTGGGTCGTATTTGAAGCTCAATTACGAGACCTACAGCTCAGTGAGTATATAAAAACAGCGGCATAATTAAGAACAGCCTTCGCTCGTCAATAATTAGGTGTCTTTTTTGTTCTTAGATCGTTCGTAATTCGCTATCGTACATAACGGTAATGATTTCATTGGTTTAGGAAGATACATTGTACTTTTTTGCAAGACAATTTTTAGTTAAAAAAAACAATACAAACCACGAATTTACTGAGTTAGTTTGTTTTAGTTTTGTAAGTTTTTATTGGCATCATATTTGGTATACATTCCACGGCGATGCTGACGAATATACAGAGAGAATTATTGAGAGCGTGCTTCGACTTATACAAATTTTTTTGCATTACTACTTGCAGATTCACAGATACATGTAGGTACTCGCCATCTAGCGGTAGAGGCTTTGAAGTGTGTTATCGTATTGAAAGTGTTTGAAAACTGATCTACATTTTTTGAACAATTGAATTGGCATTTTAAAATCATTCTAAATGTGCTTCAATTAATGATCATGTATCCTAAAACATTTTAATACTTATGATAAATATTACGAGGAATCTATGTTTTTTTAAATTACTTGAAACCCTTGAATTATTTTTTCCCATTATCGTTTTTCGTTAATCATGATTATACATCTCATTGATTGTTACTTTAAGCCGACTTGATCGGACGCTTTTGAGTCACGATAATAACTTGAACTATAAATTACGATCAAGCCTTTTCAGAGAAAAACAAAAATTAAGGACACGCAACTATCCACTGGGGGAGTTACAGAGCGACTAGTGGCCGTAATATAGAAGCAGGGCGTGTAGCCGAACTCGTTGTCCACAGCCAGGTTGACTATTGATTAACTAAACTACATGGAACTAGTTTTACAAATTATGCTCGTGATTTTTGCTTTAATTTTTTCTTCATTATCATAGTGTTAAAGATAATTATTCGCAGCTTAATTGTATAAATAAAATTTATTAAATGATTAAATGTTCATTATATGTTTTTTTATTTTTTTCAAATTTTTTTTGTTCTTACATCTTTGTACTATGTAAACTAGCGTAAATTAAAATGAATCTTATTATTTTTATAAAAGTACAAACGTATGAGGAAGAAATTTGATACGCATCATAGAGCTTAACGATTATATATGAATTTTTCGCATGATAAATATAACATATTATTTTGAATTAACAGAATATAGAAAATTGGTCCGGTATAGAAATGCATCAATAGAGAATAATTCTTCTATTTTAATTATTTTTTTATAAATATTTTTTATTTAAATCATATAGAAAAGGGAGAAAGATCTTTGGTATATGATACTTAAAGTATTGCAATTGTTTAAATTGCACCTGATCGTGTACAAAAAGAGGGAAAAAAACATGTTGAAAAGTGTTAAAAGCTCGAGACTTTCAAAGGTGCCTTTAGGGCTGAGTGTATTTTTTATACATAACATAACATATAAAAAAAGAGAGAGAAGAAACTTTCGACTAAATTATTGTAACACTCCATAAGTATTAAAAAAATGGCATCGTTAATGTGATTTGCTTAAGATTTACATTATGCATCGCACTGTTGATAAATTGGGCATTCTCCGACTCATTTATACTCATCATTATATCGTGTGAAATATTTTATATAAACATGTGTTTTTCTTGTAAAATTCAGTTGTTTTTTTGTTTTCAGTGATCTATTACAGTATTTTTATATGCTCTATTAAATTATATGCGTTACGTCTTAACTATAAATATATAAAATTACATGTTTACCATAAAACTTTAAAAACTCTAGCCACTCTTATAGCAAGGAAATAGCAGCACTGACAACCGTTTATTAATTATTACATGCGAGTTCAAAATGAATACATTTTTTAAAGTCTAATGCACGTCAGTTGATTGTCATGATGCGTCCGGCCTTGTACTCTTTACGACTTTTGGCGTAAGAGTCCTCAGTAGTCTTGAAACGGGGCAGTGGAGGTCTCCCTGTTATGTAGTATCTAAAGTTTTTAAAGTTTTGCAGTGTAATAAAATGTGACAAAACTCAAGTTAAAACTTTTAAATAACGCGATAGGTTTTTTTTATTAAAGTATATATGAATAATTTGTTCCAAGTTCAGATCAAATAGTTTTTCTTGCAACGATCTTCTCGTTTCACTCGAAAGGAAGTAAAGCATAAGAAGAGGAAAAAGAATAAGAAGAAGACCGCACGCGCTCGGTCGGTGTATTACAGCATACGCAAAACTTTTTGTTTGTTAAGTATCGAATGGCACAATTACTCTTTCATACGCGCGGGGGTGGTCGTTTTTTCAGGCGTGTCTGTGTGGGTATGTGTGATGATAAAATGGGTGGTCTCTCCCCGCGCACTTCTTAGGGTTCAAGATTGACGTTCTTGAAGCACTCCGAGGGCAGGACCTTGCGCATCTCGACGATGTTGGCGACCTCGTTGCCGAGCTTGCGCACCTCCTCCTCGTAATTCTTCACCCACTGTGTCTGCAGGTTCTTGGCCTCGGTCAGTGAGCGTATGCGCTGATCCAGATCGGCCGCGTGGATCTCGGACTCGGCCTTGCGCAGGCTACCCTCGAGACGGTCGAGATCTTCGTTGCCTGATAGAAGGAAGCGAATAAAATTTAGTTTTCGTTTTTTTTCGCGAGTAATCGTTAGAGAATATACTCACTGATTTCAGGAAGAGCCTCGAGCTCCCTCGTGATCTCGGCGATGTCGTCGAGAGCCTTCTTGATTTGTTGCGAGGCACTCGTCACGTTCGACTTTGTCTGTCCAACTTTTCGTTTCACCTGTCAAGATAAAATTCACGTTAAGATCAGAATTTCGTGGTCTTTCTTCTAGATCGTACTTTGACTCATATACACTTTTTTTGACTTTGCCTCTTGCAGATTTACAAATAAAGGTACTCGCCATCTATTGGTGAAGACGCAAAGTGGCCTTATTTGAAGTGATTGAAAGTTGATGTAAATTTTTTAACACAATTAAATTGACTCTTCTGATCATTTAAAAAGGGCTTATTAACAGTCTTGCGGGTTATAACATTTGAAATGGTCAATTTTTTATCATCATAGGCCCATCATTAATATCCAATATTTCTATACCAGGAATATATCTTTTTAAAAGCAATTCGAACCTGCTCGGTAATGACGGCGTCCTTGCGAATCTTGTCCTCGAACTGTCTGATCATTCCGTCGGTGGTGTTGACCCTTAGATGCAGCTTGTCGGCCTCCAGACCCAACTTGATCACCTCGGCCTTGGTCTTGTTCGCCTCGATCCTGATGTCGTTGGCCATGGCGCTGGCGTTGTTGGCGTTCGCCTGGGCCTCCTGTGCCACGTGGCGGGCCCTATTGGCGTTCTGCTCCGAGCCGTCGAGCACCTGATTGATGGCTGCCGACTTGTGACGCGCGTCTTCGATCATCCCCAGTATCTTGTCGATGTCCTGCATGGCGTCCTGAGCCTTGGCCCGGGCCGCCTGCACCTCGGCGTCGAAGCCGCTCAATTTCGTCAGGGTGTCCTGAGCTTCCTTCAGGGTCTGGCTGCCGCGATTCACGGCGTTCTTGGCCATGGCGTGGGCCTCGTCGACCTCCACGAGCATGTCTGCCGTGATTCCCTGCTGGTCCTCGGCCCTGTCGACCAGCTGCTCGCTCGTCCTCACCTTCTCCTCGATAGCCTGTATGAGCTCGGTGTTCTCCTCGAGCAGCAGTCTGGCCTGTTCCTTGATCGTCGCGGCCTCCTTGCTGACCGTTTCGACGCGCTGCTGCATCTCCGTGAGATTGATCTGGGGCAGCGAGAAGCCGAGTATGAGCATGCCCAGGGCCTCCTTGGACACGACGTCGGACTTGGCCACCGCGGTCTGCGTCTGCTTCTGCACGTCGGCGTAGCGATCATCCAGGGCCATCAGTTTGTTCTCCAGGAAGCGGATCTCGTCGCTGATGTTGGTGTAGCGGGCGATGGCTTTTTTAGCCAGGTTGTAGGCCTCGAGTGACGTGTTCTTCGCCTGCTCGGCGACGATGCGCAACTTTTCGGCTTCCTTGATGTTTCTGCGAAAAATTGAAAAAATTAGATATTAGAATATCAAGAAACACGATTCATTTTAAAAATTGATCTTTATTTTGTTTATATTTTGGTCATCTCATATAATGTTAATTATTACATTTCCAGATTTTCACATGTATTAATATCGCATCGGATAGGTAAGTATAATGAAAGGAACGTCAATTAAGATTTGCATTGTCATCGTGATCATTCAGCAGTGTTGAATAAATTTTAGTCAGAAAGTTGTAACGTGTAATTCAAAGTTTCTTAGCTGCTTCGCGTTTCATCTAAACGATAACCATGAAAATTATATGAAGGGGGTATGTGGATGAATTACTACAACCATTCGTAAAACAACGTAATTTTCTTTTTCGTCGTGCCGATTGGAAGAAATTAAATCATAAAATCCAAGGCTAATCGATGGCTCGTATGTAAGTTGAGAAATTAAGTTCGCTGCGCTTTTCCGAAAACACTCATCTTAATGTAAAACAATTTTTTCAATGAACGTAACAGAAAAATTGACGAGGGGGCCTCGAGAGGCGACCTCCCGACCGAACTAATCAACAAGTTTCTGGACGAGCACTTTTACGGCTTCAAAAAGTACATGGAAGTCGCGGGCTTCTGGCTGGGCCAAAGTACCTGCGTAAAATCGCTGATGAAGATGTGGTTCTTGATTGTCTTCACCTTCTGGGCCGGCGCGGAAGTGAGTTTTTTCACCGTATGCATAACAATGCAATATCATATCTTTAAGACTCGTCTCTGCCGCGAAGTTCGTGGGTTTGTATCGCTTGTACTGTAAAAACGAGAGGATGAGCTTGGAGGCGGTGATCGACTCGATATTCGAGACGTCCATAGCGCTATCCGTCGTTACTCTCTACCTGCTCTACCAGCCGAAGTTGAAGAAATTCAAGAGTTTTCTCGACTTCGCGGTGGCTGATTGTCGAAGGATGCTGCGCTCTGAGGAAGCCGACGTGTTCTTGGAATTCGCCAATTTCTACTATAAGCTAGCCATGCTATACCTAGGTACCATATACTCATGTCATTTTGGCTAAAATTGCGATTAAACTTTTGAAACATGATTTAACGAAACAATTTTGATATATATTTTATATTTAGCTATATTTTTTTGCTCCAGAAGATCAGAAAATCGCCTTTTTCGAAATAATGATATCAAAATGTTATAATTTCAAGTGAATGCTAAACTATTAACGGCTTATGCACACCTTAAATTCAAAATTTTTTTATTTAATTTTTAAATAGGATCTTTCCTCCCTCTTTAATTGCGATTTTCGAATTCCCAAAATTTTGATTTTTCACTGAGACACAGCTGTTTCCGGGAACTTTTTTCGTATATTTTAGGTGTTAACATTTTTTTTCTTTTGAGTTTTCTGGCGAGTAGTGTTTTTGGCCACCTATCGTAATTTTCAGAGGGTACCAATTGAGTTTTAGCACCAGGGTAGCGTAAACTTCTTCAGGGCATCAATGCTTACAAACACAAGCACTTTGGGAGTGATCGAACACGCGGAGTGCTCTGCATGAACAGTTAAACACACATTTTTTCATTTTTCGTTTTCGTCCTGCAGGTATGTACATGGTCATGATACCTAGCGCAATAATCTACCCGGTGGTGGTGCCGCTTCTGCTGAATTACGTCGTGCCGGGCAACACCAGCTTCGAGCCGATCGTTATCACCCAGGCCTACTTGGGATTCGAGCCTCGGGACCATATTTTGCCCTTTCTTTTTCTTATACTGAACTTTGGCACGGCCATGGCTCTCTGCATTAACGCCTGCTCCAGCTCTCTCTTGTTCGCCGTCATTTTCCTCGTCGTCAAGTTCAAAGTCATCCGGTATAATATGGGAAGAAACTTTTTTGTGGATGATCTGTCATTATCACCGCTCTCTTTTTTATGCGTCAGATGTCGACTGGATAAGCTGTACAAACGACTCAACGACGATAGAGTAGACCAATTTTCCGTCGAGTGCAATCAAGATTTGCTTTACAGGCATATCAAGGAGCTAATCAAGGATCACGCGTCGTGTTACGAGTATAAATTGTCGACCAAAATTCATTTTTCATTCGAATTCATTTGTGTCTTTATTTTTTCAGAGTATTGGACCAAATCGCAGCCTTAAGTGGAAATATATTGTTCATTGCCTTGGGCAATGCCTTATTCGATCTCACCATCTCTGGCACCATGGTTCGATTCGATAAAAATGCACGGTCCATACAATTACAGAAAAGGAAAATAGTATATTACTGCCCTAGGCCGTGAAAAACAGAAAAGTCCCAGAGTACGTGTAATTAGTGGTCGAGGCGAAGCCGAGGCCGATAAGCACGTGTTCTGGGGCTTTCTTATTTTGCGGCAGAGACCTGTATACTATTTTTTATACACAGTGGTCCGAAAATCACTCTTCCCGCTTTGCGTAACGGCAGGGAAGTAATCAACTTCGGGCCGCTGGTATGAAAATTAATTTATTTTCCATATCGACAGGTTGTCTATCAGTTCGATAATAATCCCGAGCATTGCCTGAAAATGGGCACAGCAGCCGGTAGCGCCCTGATGACGGGATTCGTTTTGTGCTTCTTTGGCCAAGTGGTGACCAACGCAAGCGACGAGATTTTTTATAAGGCGTAGGCCGTCCAGATTATCATTTTTATTTCTCATTTAATTTACACACTTATAATCTTTTTTGTGTTTCAAGTTACGCCAGTGGGTGGTACAAACTCCCGAACGGAGCTCGAAAGTTGATCTTATTCATGATTCTGAGATCGTCCGTGTCGAGCGGCATCCTGGCTGGGTCGTATTTGAAGCTCAATTACGAGACCTACAGCTCAGTAAGTAGTAACAGCCGCAGAGTTGAAATCGACGAGTTCTCGAGAGTACACTACGCTCGCCCGTAACAAAATTTATTTTCGATTTTAGATCGTTCGTAATTCGCTATCGTACATAACGGTAATGATTTCATTGGTTTAGGAAGATACTTTTTTCAAGGAAAAAGAAAGACTTAAAAAATTAACTACAATCAATTAATATTCAGAGTTTTGGCTTGTACAATTATGTTTACTTTGCCACTTGCAGACTTATAGATTGAGTTACTCGCCATCTAGCGGTAGAGGCTTCAATTAGCGTGTTTAACCCATTAGTGCCCAGACGGACACTTTTTGCTTCCTCATAGAGGAAGCTTTGAGATTTTCGACTTTCATAACTAATAATCGTAGAGTACTTTTATATATGGGTCAAAATAATACTTTTTTACAAAACCGTGCGCACGTATGTCACCGATCTTGACGCGCTTTTGGTATGTTATAGTACACGGTAAAAAGGTCCCAAAAAAAAATTTTTAGACCCCCTCCCCCCTCCTACCCCCCACTTCCGGTATAAACGTCCATTTTCGATCTATATTTTTTCTGAGGACATGAAGCAATTAAAAAATCTGAAAAAATTCACAAAAATACTTTTCAACAATCCAAACCACCTTGAATTTTTTCAGATTTTTTGGGATTGTGTTGTTTTCAGATTGTGTTGGGATGTGCGCAGTGATATCTCGATGACGGTAGTTCGTATCGTTACGGTAGATGTCTCATTTTACTCGTTTTGATGTAAGGAAGAAGCCAAAACATCATTTTTAGTTCTGCGTTAAGTATTTAAAAAGTTATGAGGGATTTTCGAAAAAAAAAATTTTTTCTTCATTTTTTTTTTTAGTTTTTTCATATTTGTTCTAAAACAAACAGGTTTTTTTAATAAAAGTAATACTTTTTTTAAGGAAGAGCATTTAACCTTTGATTTAAGATAAAAAGTGTAAAGTTTAATTGTAAGTTTGAAAAGTTACGATTTGAAAATGAAATTTGGTTTTTATGATTTTTTCTTTTTTCTTAGTTTTGTGTTGTTTCGTGTTCAAAATGTATGATGTGTCTAAACATTGTTTATTGATCGATTAAGGATGAAGCCAGAAAATTTGATTTAGCGATAAACGAACAAAAAAAATTTTTTTTCGGGAAAAATTTTTTTTTCTTTTTTGTATCGTTTGGTTTAGAAATAATTTATGATTAAAACTGTTTTGTAGACAATTTAGAAAAGATGATTTTAATATTTCTAATAGTATATTACTGCCCTAGGCCGTGAAAAACAAAAAAGTCCTAGAGTACGTGTAATTAGTGTCCGAGGCGAAGCCGAGGCCGATAATCACGTGCTCTGGGGCTTTCTTTTTTCGCGGCATAGGCCTGTATACTATTATTCATAGTGGTAGTATGATTGAAACTGTTTTGTGAACAAATTAAAAATATGATATTAATATTTCCAAATTATTTTCAAGTTAAAAAGGAAGGAGTTTAAAAGGAAATGAGGAAGCTACTTGCCAATACATTGGCAGCGGTTTTTTAACTGAACTTCAGGCAAATATCTTTAGCATTCCGAATTTTACTAAAAATTAACGAGTGCATGTTTCTAACGGAAAATTTAATGCCCTTTTCGAATATGGCTTCAAAATTAATCTTAAAATTATTGTTCAAAAGCTATGAACAATTAAACAAAAAAAGCACGAATTGAAAAAAAAAATCGTTTTCAACTCGAATTTTAAAACAGAAATAAGCTTGATACATAGGTCCCGAGCACATTAAAGGTATCCACGGGATGTAAACTGAAAAGCCCAATATCCATAATATCGAAAAGAGCATTAAATTTTCCGTTACAAACATGCACTCGTTAATTTTTATTAAAATTAGGAATGCTAAAGATATTTGCCTGAAGTTCAGTTAAAAAAAGTGTCCGTCTGGGCGCTAATGGGTTAAGAGGTTAAAAACTGATCTAAATTTTTTGAAACAATTGAATTACTTTCTTCGGGTCATTTAAAATGTGCTAAGTACTTATAACATAATTATGACCAAATAATTATCAATAATAATTCAATTGATGGTCATATACTTATTTTAAAATTCTGTCGTAATTATTATAAGTATTACGAAAAATAAATGTTCTTTTTTATTTTCGAATTTATGGTATCTCTATATTTTCATATGCCGTTTACGTTCTGTTCATTTGTTATTGTACATTCGCGATTGTATACCTTATTCGTTGTTACTTTTAGTCGGATCAAGTGATTCTGAATCACGATAATCACTTGAGCTATTAAGTACGAGAGTCTTTTCAGGAAAGAGACATTCTATCCGGCAGGTTTGTCATCTAATAATCGACATTTCTACAAGCTGTGATGAAAAACAAAAATGTTGGGCACGCAACTGGCGCACAGTTGTCGATCTTACACTCTTGACTTTGCATTTGACTCGTTTGCCTCACTTGAACAAAAAAGGAAAAAAAACTTACGAATCGGCCACGGTTCTGGCCTCCTGAGCGATCTGCGTCATCTGCTGGTTCTGCTGTCCGACCTGCTCGGCCCGTCTCCTCGCATCCTCGAGCGCGCTATTGCCTTCGGTCTCGAGGTAATCCTGCGCCTCCTGTATCTGCTCCCGGAGCTTGTCGAAGATCTTCTCGGCCTCGTCGATGCTCATCTCGGCCTGCGAGGCCGTCTTCTTGGCGTCCAGAGCGGTCTGGTCCACGCCCTGTATGGTGTTGTGTATGCTGGCCAGCTGATCGCGCAGATCGTCCATCTGCTCGACCAGGGTCTTCTTGTCGCCGCTGTAGCCGGCCTTGGCCGACTCGACGAGGTCGCGAACTCGCTGCTGGACGGCCTGGAGCTTCTGCTTGAAGCCCTCCTCGTTGATCACGGTGGGATTGCTCTTGATCTTGCGCAGCGTATCGTCGAGCTCGCCCAGTCGGTAGCGATGCTCGTTCACGGCTTCCTGGACGAGGTCGTAGCAGGGCGGACAGTCGATGCAACCGTACTGGCGATTGTGCTTGTTCTCCTTGCAGCGGTCGCAAGTGCGGCCCTCGACGTTCGGTAGACACTGTCGGCGACAAAACAGATGTATGTTAAAAAAAAAGGAATTAATTATTGGAAAAAAAACCTGATTTATTTTAAAACTTGGCTTGGACTTCCACTTGCAGCTTTATAATTGAAAGTACTCACCATCTGGCGTTGGAGGCTTAAAGTGGTATCATCGTATTTGAAGTTTAGCGAAAAGTAATTTAAATTTTTACAATTATGCCAAGATGAAAAAATACCGAAAAGTCAGTAATCTTTTTAAAACCGTGCTTTAAGTTATAAAATTATTTTGACTTTGCCACTTGCAGATTTACAAATAAAGGTAATCGCCCTGTAGTGGTGGAGGCCAGCTTTAATTATGATCAAATTTTCATAAATTTTGAAAGCAAATAACGCAATGACCATTAATTTTGAATCAAAATGTTGAATTGTGAGTAAGGATTTCAATGCCCTTCGATCAAATTGTATGAAAATGATCGCATTTTCGTGCATTTTTTGTGCAGTTAATGTGAAAAATTCCTCGACGTGGATGCAAAATAAATCTTTACTCATACATTGATTTTCAATGAAAATTCCATGCAAAGTTACTCGACAGTTTCTGTCAACGGTGCCTGGTCCACTTACAAGGTCTATTCTCAAATGTAAGTTCATATCGTGCAAGATTTTACGCAAGATCTTGGCGGGGGCGAACTCGTTAGGAATTTTCATCGAGGTATATTATATAGGATGAATCTTACCGGACACTGTCCGTTGGCGTCGCACTGAAGATTCTCCGAGCCGATCTCGTCGCAGTCGCAGGTCTTGCATCCCTCGCGGCCGAAGCCGTACCTGTAGGGCAGACAGGAGTCGCAGCGCAGGCCGACTATGCCGGGCCGACACTCGCACTGGCCGGTGAGGGCGTCGCAGGTGCGATTGTGCGAGCCCTCGAGGTGGCAGTTGCAGGCGGCGCAGCCCTCGCCGCTCTTGATGTTGAAGTAGCCGTCCTCGCACTTGTCGCAGTTGCGCCCGACCACGTGGGGCTTGCAGAAGCAGTGGCCGGTCAGCTGGTCGCAGGGCGCCACTCCGCCCTCGGCCGTCTCCTTGGTGCCCGCGGGATAGCACTGGCAGAGCCGGCAGCCGTCCTCCCTCTGCTCGGACAGGGCGTCGCCGTAGTAGCCGGCCAAGCACTCCTCGCAGTGGAAGCCCGCGGTGTTGTTGACGCACTTGAGGCACTCGCCGGTCTCGCGATTGCAGTTGCCCACGGCGTTGAGGTCGACGTTGCCGTTGCACTCGCAGCGTCGGCAGGCCACGCCCTGCTCGGGATTGCCGTAGTAGCCGTCGCTGCAGTACTGACAGCGCGAGCCGGTGCGGCCCACCGGGCACTCGGTACAGGTGGGCTCGAGGTCGTTGCCCCTGATTACGCAGGGTCCATTGTCGGGACACGGACAGGCCTGGCAGTCGTCGGGCGTTCCTTTCAGAGGCTGTCCGTAGAAGCCGCGGGCGCAGTGCTCGCAGTTGCTGCCGGCGGTGTTGTGCTGACAGATGCACTGGCCGGTCTCGGCCTCGCAGATGTCCGCGTGACCGTTGCAGTTGCACGGAACGCAGAGTGCGAAGGGGCCGCCGTTCGGGGGGTCGTGATGGTAGCCCGGGGCGCAGGACTCGCAGAACTGGCCGACGTAGCCCTGGGGACAGGTGCAGACCTCGACCCAGTCGGCGGGCTCGCCGGCGGCCCCGCGGTGGGCCGTGTCGAGGCGAACGTCGTCGAGGTGGCCCTTGCCCTGGTGCGTGTAGGTGCCGCGGATCTTGATGGCCGTGAGGTTGGCCAGGATGGAGATGAAGGCGCGCGACGACAGACGTGGCTGCCACTTGTAGTCCGGATGCTCGTGAAGGTGGAACGTGTACGTTTGCATCTGCGTGAAAGGGATAAAAGAAAAATTGGTTTCGACTCGTGGATAAGATTTTTTTTCATTTTATATCGAAAAATAACTCACGTCGGTCGATGGATTCGGATTGCTCTGGCCGAATATCGGCTGGATGATCTGTTGGCCGTTGCCGCCCTCGAAGACGACGTCTTGAGCCGAGGGAGCGGCTCCGTTGTCGCTGACTCGCAGCTTGAAACTGAAGTTCTGATTGTACGAGGCTCGCTGGTCACCCAGGAAACGTTCTGAAGAGAAAAAGACAATAATCAAACTTTGCTCGAATAGAATGAATGGTGACTGTATAACGAAAACGTACCTGGAGCGAGGAAGTAGACACTGTCGCGATCCTTGGCCGAGACCGTGACACTCTGACTGATCGGGTCGTAGTTGAGCGCAGCCGGCCTGTCGTAGATCGAAGCGGCCCACTTCTCGGCACCTCTCACAAAGGTACTCTCCACGCTCACCCTGGAGTATCCGCTGGCCGAATTGCAGAGCGACGAGTGCCCGTAGCAGAAGCAGGGGGTGCAGCCGAACTCGTTGTCCACGGCCAGATTGAAGAAGCCGGGCCGGCACTCGCGACAGCGCTTGCCCTCGACGTTGTCCTTGCACATGCACATGCCGGTGACGGGGTCGCAGCTCGGCGCGTTGTTCAGGGAGCCGGCCTCGCTGCACTCGCAGCTGCTGCAGCCGAAGCTGCTGAAGTCGTAGTGATTGGCGGCGCAGCGGTCGCACTTGTCGCCCGTCACCCCGGGCTTGCACTGGCACTTGCCCTCGGTGTTGCACTGCAGGCTGCGCGAGCCGATCTCGTTGCAGTTGCAGGCGACGCAGTAGCCGTCCTCGGGCCGGGCGTAGAAGTTCTCGCGGCAGCGCTCGCAGTTGGCGCCGTCGCGATTGTCCCGGCAGTCGACGCAGTGGCCGCCGTGGCCCGTGGCCTTGTACAGCTCCTTGTCGAAGTAGCACCGGTCCGAGTAGCCGTTACAGTTGCAGGCTGCGACAGAAACAGAGCCGTGTTTCATATATATAGATAAAACTTCGATTCGCTTGTATTGCATGTGTGTAAGTATAATGTGTGTGTGTGTGCCACAGACAGGTTTGATGGACGCGCGCGGCAAGGACGAGTTTTTGTCGAGCTCGTCGTCGCGACTCGCCGCGCTGCTATTGTATAAGTATCGTGTGTGATGGTATACAAATTGGGTATTACAGAAATATAATAATGCGCGAGCTTGGGAAGCTTTTAAAAAAATTTAATTATATTTTGATTGCATTCTATACCTAACGATGTGTACTTTGGAAATCTGTCTCGGCGATAGCTCGAAACTTGGCTCGCCAGATACAAAATAACGATGCCACTGTACAGCATCCAAAATTTACACCAGCGACCATACATCTCGCGCGAAATTCTGGACTATTATTTTTTTTAATTTCACTGTGCTCGATTGCGGTACACTCCGATCTTCGGCGTTACTCCATTTCCCGTCTTATATCTCCATCACTTCGCCAGCACGTTTTATCGGAACACTAAGAAATGGAAAATCATTTTTTATGCAAAAATACGCGTTTATTTTATGCGATTCACATGATGCTCTCCGACGTACACACACGACTCGGTTGAATACTCGACGACAACTAGAGCTGCATTATAACGAACACATATAGCCGCACGGAGCACTGCGAGCTAAAACGCGAGAAGAATCACGTTTTGATCCCTGCGCGCGCCGCGACGACGCGACGCGGATCCCCACCTGCGTACGCGCGATTACTCAAGTGCACATATAATACAGAGGTAGCAGCGGTGAACTATATACTCGACGCGTAACATTACAGTAGCGGCAACAACAACAACAACAACAGAAAAAAGGGCAAGTAAATTGTATTGAGAACTCGCGAGAATGCAAGGAATATTCTACGCGAGTTTGTGCCGTTTCGTCGCTTTTGTGGGGGACTGTTACGCGAATCGCAGGTAAAACGAGACTATTATAATATAACCGCGACGAGCGAGAGCGTGAGCGCAGCGTAGGTGCGGCCACTACTAAGAGAGCCGCGCGCATATATATTCAAAGCTCGTTAGTCTCGGCATTGCAATTCCATCTATATAAAAAGTGTTTTCTGTAATCGTTAGATGTGAGTGCTTGCAATTAATTTCTACCTCATTTTTGGTACAGAGAGTAAATGTACAATAAAGAAATTTGGAAAATGCGAAATTATAATTGATCAGTCATGCATAAGTCAGTCAAAAGCTGACTTTTATACAATTATTTTGACTTTACCACTTGCAGATGTATAGATTTTAAGGTACTCGACATCTAGCGGTGGATGCTTAAAGTTGTATCATCGCATACAAAAAGTGTCGATAAATTTTTTAAAACTATGCCACTACTTATATAATTATGTTTACATTGCCTCTTGCAGATTTACAGATCAAAGGGCACTGTCCATCTAGTGGCTGAGACTTAAAGTAGAATTATCGTATTCATAATTGATGAAAACTAGTCTAATTTTTTGAAGCATTTAAAATGCGCTAATATTTGTAACATAATTATGACAAAATAATTGTCATTCATAAGTCAATTAATCATATATTTTAAAACGTTGTAAATGGCGTGTACTGGTATATGCAACGGTGGTCGTGAACGTGATAAACGGTTGTAAAGGTTTGGTCATCACAGCCATTAAAAATGTTTAAAACAAGCGTATCCACGTCGCCTGAGTTAACTTACGTTTGCACTCGTGGGCGTCGGTGGAGGTGGCCCTGGCCCAGGGCACGTCGTTGTAGAAGGGCAGACACTCGCCGCAGTCGGGCCCCGTGGTGAAGTGCTCGCAGCGACAGGCGCGCTGGCTGCGCCCGTTCGGCCCGGTGGCGTTCACGCAGTCGCCGGCGTGGCCGTTGCAGGTGCAGCGCGCCCCCACCGCCACGTCGGCGATGGCGTAGTAGTAGGACTGGAGCACCTGCTCGACGCCGAACATCTCGTCGCCGAACGTGTTCAGGCGGTCCAGGGTGATTCGCAGATCCGTGGCTTGGACCCATTCCTAAACGAAATACGCAATGTTAAGATCATTAAGATTGGCTCGTCGTTCCCTCGTAGTTTGTGTGCCTTAACCCACCTGTAGCTCGCCGTTGGACTCGAAATTGTAAGCACCGGGTCTACCCTCGAGCGTGGAGAAGGCCACGGTGCCCTTGGACAGGGGCACGATGTCCGAGTACTCGCTCGTGCAGAGCACGCGGGTGTCGTCGCCGAACATCGTCTCCTTGGACTCGGGCAGGCCGTAGGTGTCGCGACACGTCAGCGAGTAGAACTGATAGGGCTCCCACTCGGAGTTCTCGTTGCGACGCTTGTAGATGCCCCAGGACTCGGGTCGCGGCGACTCGAAGATCACTCGCACGTACGTGATGTCGAACATCTTGCCTGCGACATTTCATCGTGATTATCAACATCGTCATGAAGCATTACTATCGTTCGACGGATGCATATTTTGCGATCGATGCGTCGCGCTCGTCAATTCCACATAGTTTTCTTCGAGCTCGCGTAATATTCATTTGACATTTTTTTGCTTTCGCAGAAGCAGCGATACAGTCGAGGAGAATCGGATCCCGCTTGGAAATAGTTCAAATGCCTCGTTAAGCGCTGAATACGTATCGACTCGAGCGATATTGAATATACAAGAGCTATACGTAAACGTGTGTGGGTGTATGAACGATGATGCGTGATTCCGCGTTTATATTACGACGACGACGGCGGCGGCGACGATCCGTAAGCGAGACCTCGACTTTATCTCTGCTCTCTCGGCTGCTTCTGCGCCAAACGATCCGGCTCTTTACCATTGCGAAAGATACATAAAACATAAATCGCTCGCACATGTGCGATTCGGCAGCTTCTTCGTCTACTTTTTTATCATCGTCTTCGTCGTCGTAGCGTAGCTATAATTATAATGTGTATCACGAATAGTTTTTCGGGGCCGAAAAGTCGGCGGACTCGCGAGGCATCGAGAGAAATAAAGAACCAGTACAAATTGTAAAACGCGTTAAATCGGAAATCTAGCTGGAGATATTATTCAGCGTTCGGAATCGCTGCTTCGTGGCTCGCGCGATAAAAGATATTTACGCCGAACAGCAGCTACAGCCACTTAGCCATTTTCTCCCCCTTTCTCTCGAAATCGTATAATACGTACACACAATGGCTTATCTCGAGCCGCTGCTCTCTTTTGCGCGTGTAGAAGCTGTGTACAAAATAATCTCTCTCTCCGCGCGCGAACTATGAATAGATTACGTTAAACACACACACACAGTATAGTAGTCGCAACGAGGCCAATGATCTTACCGAGATTCAACGTGAGATTGACTTGATTCGGATACTGTATGCCCTCGAACATGGTCTGGGACTGCCACCAGGTCGGATTCTCCGGCGTCTCGTGGTCCGTGAGATACATGGCCGAGTGCGAGTCCTTGTGGCACAGATCGCAGGACTTGACGTTGATTCCGACGCCGGTCTGCTTGCAGAAGGGCGTCGCGCGGCCCTCCTCACCGCACGTGTTGGTCGCCTCGATCAGCAGATTGTAGGCTGCGTTCTCGAACGGCGGTATGCATCTCTGTTTTTTTTGATAATAAACAAAAGATTAATTTTAAAAAATCATCGTCGTCGAAAAAGCTCTCCGCGTCGCTTATCGGAAAGCCAGCATCGCGCACAGAAAAAGAGGGCCCCCGAAAGTTTCTCTTTAAAGCATTACGTATCATTGATAACCCCCGAGTGTGTATGAACATAAGGCAGCGTACAAAACGAATTCCCATGCGCGAAAAGCCGACGAGGCGTGTTGCGCTAAAAATATCATCAACCCATACGTGTGTACCACCACACACACACACACATATGTCCAACTCGTTGTTGCGGAGCTAGCTTATAACACACTATACGGTATGGCTAATATCTTTGTCTCTCGGAAGCTCTCCATAGCACGTCTTCAATTTTTTTCTTCTTCATTTTTTTTTTTTTGCTGAGAGAGCGAGTCATTGGAGATCGCGTTTCCACACGTGGGCACGAACACACACACACACATACACACATAGAGTCTCGAGAGCCTTGGTTTCGGAGCTTATATTATACATTATACTATAATTACAAAAAGCCCCTTCGCGCGCGCGCGATACAGCTTTCGTTAGCAACTTCCGAGGAATTCCAGACTTGGCAGAATTTATCAAACGGCGAATTTCAATGATTCACTTCCATTCGCGTATGCCTATAAAGCGCGGCGCGGCTATCGCGCGGAGAATATGGTGCTTGAACGATATTTGAATAAATATCATTCAAGAGCGTATGCAATATATGCATCACGACAATTATATCGTGTTTTTTTATCAACGAGAATTTGGTAACATTACGATCGAGCGAATAAAGAAGGAAATTCAAAGAGAGGCACGTGCTGCATTATATTTGTACAAATTATGTGAAATACAGATTTTTCAGCGTGAAACGATGTATTGCACAAGCTTGCGAATTTTCGCAGAGAATTTGGTATCGGTAGTTTTAACAAAGTACCGACCTCATACCTAAGATCTATAATCGAGCCTGATGCCGAGTCTCAATTGAAATTTGAACGTCTATCTATTTATTTGACGAGAGAAGACAAAAGTGTTTTTCAAATGTGTAAAAAAAGCTGGAAACTCGAAATTTCAATACGGCATATAAAGCGAATAAGTTTCAACTCTGCTTTATTCATTTTTTTTTTCTGAATGCCGAAAAATTTGTCTTCGCGATCTCGAGAAAAACTCGGTAAAATATATCACGTTTTTCCTCGAATCAGCCGAATGAATTTATCCCGACGCTAAATAGATCTCGCGCGCAGCTATTTTTCCGCATGTTTCCATTTTCGAACGAATAAACATATATTTACTTTCTCGCACACGCCGAAGCGTATATTATATATACAAGCGCACGCGTACCCGTGTATATGTGAGAGCCGAGTCTCTAATGCGGGCCCAAGTGTGTATGTATGTGTGTGTGTGTGTGCGTGCGTGCGCCTGTGCACTCACTGTATATATAACACAGTACGGCGCAGGCTGCTGCTGCTGCAACCAAAGACTCTGACTGAGACGACGACCTTTCGTTTTGACTCGCAACGTCACTCGCTCTCTCTCTCTGTATAGCAGCACGCGACAACACAATCGAGAGACTTGTTTTTCTCGACGATTTTTCGCTGCATTGTGGTAATAAATTGATTAGTGAGGGGCTAAAATTTTGGGGAGACTCACCTGGGGCTTGCCCTCCGAGTCGTAGCACATGGAGTCGTTCTTGTTGTAATCGGCCGCTGGCTCGGGCACGGCCAGTCCCACCGCGAGCAAGCAGCAGGACGTCAACAGGACGAGGCTGAGCCTCCCACACCCACCGCGTGCACTCATTTTCGTCGCTTTACCGATTTTCCAATTCGCTTCCTTTTTATTATTATTATTATTTTTGTCAACTAACGGTAACCATCACTTCACTAAAGGTAAAAAAAAAAATTAAAAAAAAAAGGTCAATAACAATGATCTCGCGCGCCGTCGTGTTTTCGTCGATGTAGTCGGCGGTGGCGGCTGTGGCGCACACACGCTGCTCTCGCTCTCGTAGTGGCGGGCGGCGAGGCACTGCTCGTGCTCCGGTCTGCTCTCTCGCTCTCTCTGTATAGTATTTTCTTACGGCAGAGCAGCAGCACAGCTTTGCGGCGCGGCGCAGCGCGTGTATATAGCTAAAAGAGAGAGAGAGAGAAAGAGATGGGCTATACACTGTATATTATACGGCACGACGCTCTTTATTCTCTTCTTTCGCTCTCTTTCTCTCTAAGGATGTACAAATGTAAAAATGCGCCTCTCTTTCGAGCCGAGCCGAGCGAACGAACGAGTGGGAAGGGGGAGACACCGAGAGAGAAGAGCAGAGATTTTTTAGAGCGTTTACCGCATGCTCCCTCGCCTCGAAACGCTGCGTACTACAAAACTATACGCGACTCCTTGCATGAATCGGCACTGATAAGACCGCGGCGGAGTGCAGTTTCCGATTTCCGTGATCGGTAAAGGCTTATTGTAACGAGTGATCGGGCGGCTCGTCTCGATTCGTCGATTCCATCTTGGGGATCGTTGCGGCCAGTCACACAACTGTATACTTCCACTGGATCAAGCTGAAAATTAAAAATATTATGCATTTGAATAATACATCGACTTATCGGTATAACGTTATACGCGCCTTTGATAGATTTCGCAAATCATGTATATTTTTGGCGAACAAAGTTTCCTACGAGTTCGGCACGTTCGCTCGATCGGAATTCCCTATCTGAAAATGTTCTTTGTTAGAAGAGTAGCGTATATGTATCTATATCTATATCTGCGCGATTCCAAAGTGCTTTTCGGCCGTGTGTGTGCTTTCGCAGATCGTCGGAGCTCGTTGTACACGCGCGCACACGTGTTTCTATTTTCGGAGCACAGACGGAGGGCGCAGTTGAGCGCGTCCCATAAGAATTAAAGCGGCCCGCGTATATAGCTCTTTATACGCACTTGTACACACACACACACACACACACACACACACACACACACACATAAGCGTATTTCATATACGCACATGCGTAACGCCTCTAACGCCATTCGTTCAGCAGTAGCGGCAGCAGCTTGTCTTTGAGAATATTTTACACTCGAAACTGTATAATATGTGGAGCACCGATCGGAGACTATGTGTTCCTTTCTTTCATCGAGCTATTCGAATTGCTGTCTCAATTATTTTTATAATGGGACCTCGCGAACTGTCAAAGATAAAGACTCGAAACGCGACGCAGCAATCGAGTTAATTTTGCCAAGCCTTTGTTATACGATATAGGTAGTGTGTGTGATGTATGCGCAGACGAAAGTGCAGTCGCACATAGGTCGACATCCAGGAAGTACCGTTACGCGCGTATTTAAAAGTTTTCTGCGGTGTGCGTACTTGTACCACATTGATTTTTTTTTTTTTTTAATGAATATTATAATTATAATCGTAAATCTCAGTTGCAAAAGTGTCACGAACGATATAGAAAAAAAATTCAAACACTATCCATTGGGAAAAACCAATGATTATAGGGCTCGATGGAAAAAGGGCTGAAACAGCTTTTCGTCAAAGTTACATCACGATTTTCGCTCGTTTCTCTCTACATCGTTTAACCCGTAAAGCGGATCCGAAAAACGGAAGCCAAAGAGAACCACTGCCTCTCGGCACTCGGAGACTGTAAACCGCTTTATTCTGGGCAGAATATTGCGATAATGCGCCTCTGGAGAGCGCGGCTAGTATGATGATGAATTCAACGAACGGAAAAGATGACGACGACGACGACAGATGACGACTGCGCGTACGAGTTAACGATATATTGATAAGGAAACGAATGCTCACTTCTGTTTCTATATACCATGCGAATATATATTGCCGTCCGCGTGTATATATCTGTGCACACTGCACAGTCCGTTTTCAAAGGCCAACAGGCCGCGACTGATGCAGCAGCGCAGCACAGCATCTCGAGTCCTACACTTGTGTGTGTCTGCTGCTGCTGCACTCGACCCGAAGCCTATGTGGAATCCATGTATATAAGTGTACGAGTGCGAGAGAGATGGAAAGACGCGCAGAGGGATTAGTATTTTCCTCGCTCGAGTCGGCAGACACCCGCGCCGTGTATAGTTCATTTGTGACAATGAAGCGAGCAGAGCTCCTTGGTACACAGACTCCTGCTCTTATACTGCTTTGTACGTGTGTATTCGTAGCCCCTTAGTATTTGTGTACGAGGGGAGTCGAGGGCACGAGCTCGATCGATTTTAGACTACTATACATTCCCACTCGAGCAAATGATGGTATTATACAAAAATCGAATTCTGACTTGCGAGGTATGTGGAAAGATAATTCGCTCGATCGTACAGTTCAGCCGCGAGTATGGTGCGCGATACATCGATATCGTTTTCGCACGTCAACCGGAAACCAGCGACCGATAGCTGCGCGACGCCACTCTCGACTAATAACGATCCCCACTCGCGCGCCTTTATTAGGAATAAACGAGATAAATTCAATCAGAGTATAGAGATGCATCGACTTGAAAAGTTTTATTGATCGATACGTACATTTATAACAGTTATGATAACAACAATGGTAACGTTACTGACGGATTAACTTTTCAAAAATATCCTTTATGCAATAGTAAGACGAAAAATGTCTTTTTTCGCACATTTTTTAGTGCGCAAAAAGCGCTTTTGGACACTTGTGTGCGGTAAAATGCCTCATTTCGACACTGGTGAGCGGTAAAATGCCTCATTTTGGACACGGGTGTGCGGTAAAACGCCTCATTTAAATGAACGTATTTTTCGCCTACTATTGCATAAAATTTTGTATGCAACACGTGCCCAGCTTTTTGCGCACAGTGTGCGGAAAAAACACCCACTCGTGCCGGCATGGCCGGCACTCGTGTCTTTTTCCACACACTCGTGCCCAAAAACGCCTTTTGGGCACTTGTTACATAAATAACTATTTTCTTATATCAGTGTGTATAAAATATAATATATTCAACAATATGGCTGTATGAAAATAAATTATGTTATTCAGATCTGTGATAATACTTCAGACTTTGACGATTACAAACTATTTGTGTCTTTTTAACTACAGCGCAAAATTGACATTTATGTAAAATTATTACAAAGTCAACGTATCGTATAATTACTCTTGTATTACATAGAAAAAAAAGTGTAAGAAAATATTTCGTACATCGACCGCACATGGTCGCTTGCGTTTCTCAGTACATCGTTTCATTGGCAAGATATACAACGAAATCATTCGATCTAGTTATATTACAATTATTTTTGTCAACCTCCTGGCAAAACGCCCTTCGCCATCATTTGCACAATAATCTCAGTAAAAATTGCATCGCACGATGCAAAAATCATTATCCAATTATCATCTTGATTCGTCCTTAATGTCCAGCACATTGTCGAAGTGCTTTCTGAGGTCATCGAAATTTTTGAACACGTCGCTCGGATCGACCCTGGGATCGACGGGTTTGCCACCGGCCTCGCCGCCGCGATTCACGAGGATCGCGCGCCAATTGGCCGATCTCGCGCCGTCGTAATCGTTGTCCAGACGATCGCCCACGTGGAGGGCGCGATCGGCCTCGATCTTCTCGCCCGCGTGACTCGACGCCAGCCTCAGAGCTTCCTGCGAAAAAGAAAAATAACGTTTAACACACCGTATTTACACACATGTAGGGCACAGACAGAAGTGTATGAGTGCAAATATATACCTGAAATATTTCCGGATTGGGCTTGGCCTTGCCGAACTGGTAGGAAGTGAGCACGAAGTTGAAATAGGATCGGATCCTCGCCGAGCGCAGCACGGCCTCGAGGCGCTCGTCGAAATTCGACACCACGCCGAGGACCAAGCGGGGCCGCCTCTGGCTGAGACTGTCGAGTAACTCGAGCGCGCCCGGGCAGAGCTGCCAGCACTCGCTCGTGCTGTAACACTCGATCAAGTTATCCGCTATCTAGAACAATAACAAATTATGAATCTATTTAATTGTTAAAACTTCACTCATTGAGGATTATGTAGGATAAATAATTTGTCAATATTCGATATGCGATATTAATGCCCGAAAAAACTCGACTAGATCGAGTCATTACGTCACAATCTCAAACACCACATCTCGCTTTGTGTATGTTTTAGCGTCAAGGTGCACGGCTTAATAATGTGACCTGCAAGCAGTTCGTGACATACGCACGCCGCCGGTCGCATGTATAGCGTCATTCATTTAGTACACGATACGACGCCGCAGCGTAAACAACTAAGATCATAGCAAGTGATTGCCGTGCAGAAAAGAGAAAATATTTAAGTGACTGTTTTTTTTGTGAGTGCGCATAACAATGTCTACGTCGAACGAGTTGGAAAAATTGAAGAACTTACGAGAAAACGCGAATTGGGAGATTAAAGAAGATCGAAATAAAGTCCTCTGTCAACTACACTCTTTAGCCAAAAATTTGAAGGACAAACTTCCTAACCTCCGGGACATTTTTCAGCCCAAACAGATCGAGTGCCTTCTCTCGCATTGCATAAATTACAGTAGCGGAGGAGGAGAACGATTCATTGAGTTTGTGGCTCGCACTGGCTACAAAAACGAGCACGAAGTTGATAAAGACGGCAAACCTTCGCCTCGTCGCACCACACCTGTGCATCAAGCAGCTAGACAAAAGTATTACGGACTTGTTGGTAAGCTCTTCGAAATATACAACAAGTTCGACGTGAATTACATCGACGAGGCCGGCCTCACGCACTTCCATGTGGCTTGTATGTCTGGCTGCGAGGAAGTCGTCCGAAAATTCCTGGAGCTCGGCCAGGGTCCCAATTGTCTCGCGCAAATACAAAGATCGGTCCAACCACCGTTACATTTAGCTCTGAAGCATGAACACATGGAGGTGGCCGAATTGTTGCTGAGAAGCAGCGCCGACCCAAATCTGAGGGACGAATACGAATTAACGCCTCTTCACGTTATTTGTCAACGGAAATACGATGATAACATGGCAAAGATATTCTTTGATATCAATGACGAACTTGAGCAGTCAGTAAAAATCAATACTCGGGACAAAAGAGGTCAAACACCATTGCACTATGCTGTGGAAAACGAATGCAGAAATGTAGCTGAATTGCTGCTGAGGAGAGGATCTGATCCGAATATAACTAATCAAAATGGGGCCACTCCTTTCAACATTATTATTTTCAGGAGAAACGATAATGATAAATTAGCAAAAATATTTTTCGATGCCAAGGACAAACGCCATCAGTCATTTAAGGTCAACATCAAGGACAAGAGGGATCGGGCACCGCTGCACTACGTTTTGGAATATGGTCTCAAGAAGATGACAAAATTGCTTCTAAGAAATGGTGCCAATCCAAATATACCCGACGCTATAGGATTGACACCACTGCATATTATCTGCCAGAGGATCGAACGCACAGATGACGACTTAGCGAAGATATTTTTCGATATTAACCACGAATTGCAACAGACTATTAAGATCGATGCTCTGGATCATTCAGGTTGGACACCACTGCACCATGCTCTGACGAGCATTCGTAGAAATCAGATTGTCGAATTGCTGCTGAAAAACGGCTCGAATCCGAATTTAGCCGGTGCAGAGGGATCGACACCTCTGCACTGCATTTGCAAAACAGCCATCGATGATAATTTTGTGGACACATTCTTCGAAATCAATGAAAAATTTAAAAAGCCTCTGCAGGTCGACGCCCTGGACGAGTCGGGCTTGACACCGCTGAACTACGCTCTGATCGCCGGTCATAAAAAACGCGCCGAATCGCTGCTGAGAATCGGTGCGGATCCAAATTTAGCCAACGAGGAGGGATCGACTCCTCTGCACATCATTTGCGTGCGAGGCAAACACAATGACGATGACTTGGCGAAGATGTTGTTCGAGATCTGCGACGAGACACAGCAGCCGTTACACGTCGATGTTCGAGACAAATTGGGCCGAACGCCGCTGCACTTGGCATTGATCCGTGGAACTAACGAGTTGACACAATTGCTGCTGAGTAAAGGCGTCGATACAAATTTAGCCAATGAGGAGGGATCGACTCCTCTCCACCTTCTTTGCGAGAAATACATTATGTATCCGTCGAAATACGAGCAGATCATATAGAGCTGACGACTACATTCTTCGAGATCATCGACAGAAATCATCAGACAGTACAGCTCGACGTCCGAGACAAGTTAGGTCGGACACCTCTTGAATGGGCCGTGGCGAGTCTCATGATAGATGTGGTTAATATACTTTTGGATCGTGGCGCTGATCTGTCTACGTTCGTTTTTCCCACTTCGAGTCACTTCGCGAAGTGCATCAAATCGCTTCAATGTGAGAGTCTTATATCTCCATTGAATCTTGTGTCTCGCATTCTGAAAATCATCGGGTGCCTTGCAGAACGAGGATATGAACTGGACCGAAGCGATGCCCTTACTATCATGAAAATATTCGCCGGGTTCAAGTTGTTCATTGAATCGGTGGATATTAAAGAATATTTGGCCAGTTTCGAAGACTTAGCGATAGAAGCGAAAAAGACCATGATCAATTCGAGCTTGTCAATTCATGACCTGATTCAGTTGCGCCCCGAAAAGTCAACTAAACTTTTTACTACTGCCGACTTTTTGTCGCTCGTAAGTTCAAGAAAACTAAGCGAGACGGAATTACAAAATTTGTGGGAAACGTTCTTGTGCGAGGTAATGGCGGCAAGATTTTGCCGACGTTGGGCTCTGGCATTTTTCTTGGAGCTGACTGAAAACCGACTGCCAATACTCTGCTGTGAAAAAATCATGGAAAAACTAAATATCTACGATTTGTGGCACGTGTGTTTGTCGGTCTAAATGATTATTTTGTAACCATTTCATCAGTTAACGATAAATCTAAGGTATAATATCCACGAGGCTGTATCAAGATCTGCACATAATGAAAAAATAACACGATTATAAAAACTTGATTTGATTTATGTATTAGTACAGAACAGAAGTACGCTTAAAATAATAGAAATAACTTGGTTTTGAAGATGACACCCGAACAGATTTTGTAAGTTTCTTTGTCTAACAATTATTTACAGTCTAAATAAAAATTAAAAAATGTACTTAATTCTTGTATTTAATATCAATGTCTGATGTAATGATGATAGCTTTTTTATGGCATTAAAATAAAAGAGAAAAAAAATTCATTGATTCAATGAACATTTAATTAAATACAATCTATGAAATAATTTCATTGAAATAATCTTTTTTTTCTTTAGTTTCATGAAATTTTGGTAAAAACAACTGATTATTTTGTTGGATTAAATAAAAAAAGATTATTTCAATGAAATTATTTCATAGATTGTATTTAATTAAATTTTCATTGAATCAATGAAATTTTTTTCTCGGTGTAATAACAATGCATTTACACATCACTTTAGGTTTAATGACTCTTTTATCCTAAAAAATAAATCCTATTAAGTAAAACTTTTTTAAACTTTGTCACTCACTTATAAACAAGGGTTAGTATAGGTTTGTGGGAATACCAAAAAAACCTGACTCGATCGTGGCAACAGGCACAATACAGCTCTCAATACAAAAATATACCAGATCAAGCAAGAGTGCGACACTCGACAGTAATGGTATTATATACTTATAGTGTGAGTGACGCACGCAGTTCGCCGCCACACCATAGATCAATTCGTTCAGAGTCAGTCAGTACGCTGTACGACGCCGTAGCGCAAACAAAGGAAGATCGCAACAAAATCACGTGCAGTGATTCCCTGGCAAGTGAGAATATTACATACATTTTCTGCGATAACGTCCAAGTGTGAGTCTTAAGCGATGACCGAAAACGATCAAACGTGCTTGGAAAAATTGAAAACTTTGCGAAAACAAATCAATTGGGAGATAAGACAAGAGCGCGTCAAATTTCTCGATCAATTTTGTTCCTTAATCCAAGATTGGCAGGGCCAACTCCCTAACCTGCTGGACATTTTTCAACCTAAAGAAATAGATTATCTTCTCAAACAGTTAATGCACTATATCTTCCCCAATTATTTAAACTTTTTGTTCAGTACTGGCTACAAAGACAAACCCAGCGTTGATGGAGACGGCAAGCTAGTGTTGCGTCGCTCTACAGCATTGCATTATGCGGCCAGATGCAAGCAATACAGACTCGTTGGTAAGCTTTTTGAAATATACAACAAGTTCGACGTGAATTACATCGACGAGGCCGGCCTCACGCACTTCCATGTGGCTTGCATGTCTGGCTGTGACGACGTTGTTCAAAAATTCCTAGAGCTCGGTCAGGATCCCGATTGTCTCGCGCAAAAATCAGTAAATCCGCCGCTACATTTAGCTCTGAAGCATAACCACATCAAGGTATTCAAACTACTGCTAAGAAGTGGCGCCGACCCGAATCTGACGGACGAATACGAATCAACTGTTCTGCATTCGATTTGTTTGCAGGAATATAATGATAACTTGGCAAAGATATTTTTCCGTATCAGTGACGAAATCCATCGGTCAGTTAATGTCGACGCTCAGAACAAATGGGGTCAGACACCGCTGCATCACGCTGTCGACTTTGAACGCAAAAGTATAGTTGAATTGCTGCTGAGCAGAGGTGCTAATCCAAATTTAACTGATCGAAACGGAAAAACTCCTCTTGATATTATTATTTTCCAGGGAAAAGATGATGTTAATCTGGTGAAGATGTTCTTCGACCTCAACGATGAACTCTATCAATCTATTAAAGGTAACGCCCAAGACCAGAGGGGTCGGACACCGCTACACTATGCTGTGGAAAAAGGTCTTGAGAAAATAACAGAACTGCTGCTAAGAATTGGTGCCAATCCGAACTTGGCTGACTCTATGAAATATACACCTCTGCACATTATCTGTGAGAGGAACAGCAATGAAGATTTAGCGAAGATATTTTTCGAGGTCAACCACGAACTCCATCAGACGATTGAGGTCGAAACCTTGGACTATTACGGTCGAACTCCACTGCAGTTAACTTTCTGCTACAACAACAGGAAGGCGACCAAATCACTGCTGAGAAACGGCGCAAATCCGAATTTGGCTAATGCAAAGGGATTGACTCCTCTTCACATTATTTGCAAAAGAGATAAAGATGATGACTTGGTAGACACATTCTTTAATATCAACAAAGAACTCAATCAGCTGGTTCAGATCGACGCTCGGGACAAGATGGGCCAGACACCACTGAGCTATGCAGTGACTGCCGTTCATAAAAAACACGCCGAATCGCTGCTGAAAATGGGCGCAGATCCGAACTTAGCCAATTTAGAGGGATTAACCCCTCTGCATATCATTTGTATGCGAGACACACCTAATCATCATTACTTATTGAATATGTTATTCGAGCTCAGCAACGTCGATCATCAGCCGTTGCACGTCGATGCTCAGGACAAGTTGGGTCAGACGCCGCTGCACTTGGCTCTGCAAGAAGACAATATACAGGCGGCTGAGATGCTGTTGAGGCAAGGTGCAAATCCAAACTTGGAGGATGCCGAAGGATGGACTCCTCTGCATATTATTTGCAAGAAAGACTTTAGTGATGAGTCACGCTGCAAGGAAACCATAAAATTAGCGACTATATTCTTCAAGATCAACGATGAATTAAATCATTCAGTGCAAGTCGATGCCCTGGACAAGTTAGGTCGGACACCTCTTCAATGGGCTGTGACGAGTCTCATGCTGGATGTGATTAATATACTTTTGGATCGTGGTGCCGATTTTTCGAAGTTTGTTTTTCCCACTGAGAATCACTTCGCGAAGTGCATCGAATCGCTTCATTGGCAAGGATTATTATGTGAATTAAATCTTGTGTTCCGTATTGTGGATATCATAAAATATATTGAGAATAAAGGGTATGAACTGGAACGAAGCGACGCCCTTACTATCATGAAAATATTCAACGAGTTTGAACTGTTTAATGAGCCAGTGAATATTGAAGAATATAGGCACTGTTTCGAAGACTTTGCGATAGACGCGAAAAAGATCATGATCAATTCGATCTTTTCGCTTCACGATTTGATTCAATTGCAACCTAAAAAAGGGACGAAACTTTTTACTACTACCGACTTTTTGTTGCTTGTACGCTCAGAAAAATTTAGCAAGTATAATAATTATGCGTGGAGCCAATTTTTGAGCCGATTAATGGCGGAAAAATTTTGCCGACGTTGGGTATTGACATTTTTTATGGAGTTGACACAATATCGACTACCCATTCTCTGCTGTGAAAAAATAATCGCGAAATTGGAAATTGGCGATTTGTGGAAAGTTTGCTTGGCAGCCCCGTGTAAAAGCTACTAATGTCCTTAATGGCTTTCGTAACAGTTACAGTAGATGACAATAAATCAGGTCATAATAAGACTCTACCAAAACCTTCACATATGCAAAAGTATGTCTAATGAAAAAATTAATGACTTGAGCTTGGTTTATGTATTAGTATAAAAGTATAAATACACCAATAGTAATAACTTTGATTTGTAAATGATACCCGAACAGATTTTGTAAGTCTCTTTGTTCAACAATTATTTACAGTCTAAATAAATAATAAAAAATGCACCTAATTCTTGTATTTATCAATGTCTGATGTAATAATGATGATAGCTTTTTCATACCATTAAAATATATGAATAAATAACAACAATGAGTTTTGATTTTTCTATGGATAACGTATGCATTTGCGCATCACCTTAGCTTGAATGATAGGCTCGACTTTGTTCTCCTTACATACTTTCAGTTGCTGCTATACATGTTTATTTCATTTATATTGCACATCAATAAGCAAAGTTGGAAGCTGATGATCAGTTCGAGTAAAACTCAAATGGGATAATTGATTCTTATTAATATATCATGTATCACCTTGTCGAGCTTGTCGTCGCGCGCGTCCCGCTGCTGATCCCTGATGACGTCGTGCACGAGCTGTCTCCACCAGCCCTGCCAGCCGAGTCCGCTGCTCTTGCCGTAATTCGGATGGGCCGCCGACAGCCGCTTGTAATTGGCGCGAAAAGCTCGCTCGAGACGCGCACCGTCCAGTCGACCGAGGCCCTGCGATGCCGCCGCCGAGGCGTAGTGCTGAGCTATGCTCGTCCTCAGCAGGGTGTCCGTCACGTCGAACGTGATTAGACGCAGCGGTAGCCGACTCATTGCTGTGCTTTGTATATACGATTAGTTGACACTCGCTGCACAATTGTCACTGCGTCGAATTGCAGATCTCGACTGCATTAAGTACGACTGAGAGTAAGACGAGAAACCGAAAGAGATGTAATATATTTTGAAAAATAAAGACGTATCGAAGAGAAGCTTCGTCAGCAGTAAAGCTCCCCTTGGGAACAAAAGCTTTATTAGTCACCACGCTGAATTTGCAGTTGAAATTCGGCGCGTATATTATAATGCAGGATTAGTCACACATCGTGTATTTTCATTTTTGCTTTCCTTTCGCGGACTCGCTATCGATTTTATCCATTACGGAAAATTCACACGTTCAAGCTCGAAGATGGAGATTTTTATACGTTCAACACCTTTATTGGAGCAATAACAATTACGTAAGTTGCACTACTCCGCGACGACTGTTCAACCTTCGACACGCGAGAACGCGACAAAATTCAACACAATAATGTATCACAAAACTCATACGATCGTAATTCAACTGCCCTGCGATGATTGCAGCTCAACCTCCTTTTGTGTATTACAGGCTCACGCGCTCAGCGAAATATCAAAGCTCTCGGAATGTTTTGTTACTGTTGCAGCTGTTACACGAGCAGCAGACGCATGTGCGATTGAGAAGTGCACGCATGCACGTTGCAGCGAAGGCATCGTCTGCAACGCCGAGCTCGTGTAATGCGCGCAACTGCACTATACACTCCGAGGTCATTCACCAAACGTGGAAGAAAAACGTTCTCTGCGTATATATTTTATATGTAGGGCAATGGTATGCAATGACAAGTCCGTGTGTTTTTATATTTTTTCATACAATACTTTTTAATAAATGTTTAACAAATGGAATAATACACGTACGCCTCGCTGACGAGTATACACGTGCAAGATAGAAAAATCGATTTCATTTTTAATCCATTCACATGCTTAATAATTATAATTAAATATAATTTTAATAATAATGATAAATATTACGATAATAAATTGAAAATATAATTGATTTATAAATAATGTGTGTGTGTAACAGTCAAATGTCGCAATGTACAAAAGCACTAATAACGATATTGATGGTTGTATGACAGCAAAGTGGTACCTATGTAATACAAAAATTAAAAAGAAGAAGTATCAACACCGTGATTTCAATGGCTTAACATGTACATAATATCAGACAATCAGATCGTTACTTATAATTGTAATTTACAAAATCAATGCTTAATCTTTTACATGCGCAATTAAAATTGTAATTTTTTTCGTTTCAGAAAATTCATAAACTTCATAAGAAATGTGATTTACATATGCGATTGTTTATTAATTTTATCGAATATAGATGCGAAAAATAAATAAATAAAGATTTATTATTCAATTAGACGAAACACTCTTATTTTATAAGGCGATAAATAACATTAATTTTTTTAGAAGAATAAAATCAAATGAATAGATCACTAGGTGGGATGATAATACGAAAATTTTGCTTTCTTTTAATGGCTTTTTTACACCCTGCCACTTATCGCAAAAGAAAAATGCATGTTTCCTTAAAATTATTTTTTTTTATACATAAATAGTGGTTTACGACGGTATTAGTACTTTGTAATTATGTACAAGTTTATCGTAAAAAACTTGGAGAACGACATTCGGTGATGTATAAGTTTGATCTTTGAAAATGTTAATATATCGCTTTGTTTTACACTTTAAGGAAAAAAAACATGGCAAACATTTGATGTGTATCGTTAAGGCAAATAAATGCACTTTTGATGCTACTTTGGCCATTGTTATTACTCAAATCTTGGCGTGCGACTTAATCGTTAAAACGACACGAACGACTTTAATTAGGTAACCAAAAGACGCACAATGAGCATCACACACAAACAAGACTTACATGAGATCAACCGATTGCCGATTGCCAATGCAATTCCATATATACTAACGATTTTTTTTGCACCAACCTCCAAGCATTAAAGCTTTTTCTCCTACTGTTTCAACTCTCTAAATATCAATATGCACAATCATATTTAACGATTTTTATCTTTTTCGACCGACATTGTAAATACGAGTTTTTTTTCTTATCAATCTTTTTTCTTTTTTCTCTCGTACATATGTCAAAGTACGGGGTCACGTTCAAACACCCTTCCTTAAGTACCAACTGATCATTCGGAGATCGTTAACTTAACTTTCGTGTGACACATGTGCAATTAACTTGTTTATAAACTTTTTGCTTCGCAGTCATTCGTTCTGAACGAGAATTTGAGTTTCGTCCCTATCCAAACCACGAATAACTCATTGACAATTTTTTAAAATTCAACGAGATATTTGATATAATTGTATTACATCGTTGATTTGTATGTACAATATTTGATACAGAACAATATCGATGCGCTTTAAATATTGCAATACGCAACGACTCTTTTACAATCAACGCTATTTTCTCATATTGCCGTCTATCTTACTTGTGTGGATTTCTTCATAAATGATTCTTAAAAATACATTACAATTACATAAATACGTGATGTATATTTAAATTATACTATATCAATTTATATACAAATTACATGAACACACGCTTTTTTTATGCGTACTTCATGGTTTAAGGTGCACCAATATTCGAATTAAAAGAGTACAAATTAACGGTACAGTAACATGGTTGAAAAAAAAATTAATTTTCCGGTATTCACATGCCAAAGTATACATTTTTATACTTGAACAAAAATGATATGAGCAAAATAAATAAATATAAATATTCGTAGTTGGGTTTAGTTTTCCAATACGTGGAACCGTAGCTTTGATACTGTCAATCTGCATTAGAAAAAATGAATGATCATATAACAGTCAAATATGTTCAAATCCTGTACTTAAAATACTACGGTAAGGTAAAAAAAATTCTCTACATGATGAGAATTGACCATAAATAAAGGTAACTAAGTGAGCATTTACATTGGTTTATGACTCTTATACTTTAGACACATAAAATGTTAGCGATTTTCCACGTTGATTGACATGATTTCAAGAATAAATTTGAAACAACTTGGACGAAGCCAAAAATATATCTAGTCTCATTTCACTTTTGTTGCTTGTGCTATTGTATAATAAGAAATTCTTTTCCATAATTTTACTATTTCAATGATACATTATTTCATTTGAACTGCTAAACTTTTATAAAATCATTTTTCATTAGTTATTCTTTGAGTTGGCAAAAAATATGTGCTTGCTATCTTGCGGTCACAAAGTAAATGATTATTTTTTTCATCAGCTAAAAAATTAAAATGTAAATCAAAATTATCAAATTTTTTGTTTATTTTTCCTGCGTGGTTATAATAATTTATGCATGATTTAATTAGATGCAAACAAAAAATGTTATAACTTTGTAAATACAATAAGTCAAGTATCTTGACAAATTAACAAATAAACTTATTGCACACATAATTTAAAATTTTATGCATTTTTTCTTAATAATATTAATTACAAATGACCATGTACCGTTTTATCTACATAAATAAATAATTTTCTTCTACCAAATGATACATAGTCATAGATAATCACATTCACAATATTATCACGTTTTTTTTTAAATAATTACTAACTTTACGTTTCACATATAGCAAACAGTTATTTTCTGAAACAATACACGTTTGAAATTTTGACACTGCATTGCTGCCTTGAGTTTTTTAAACATTATTAAAAAAAAGACATTAACTGTTTTTATACTTGTGATTATCATTTATCAGTTTATGAATATTTGTATATTGAATTCCATGCTCACTTGTATACATATTTAAATAAACATACTTGCTCACAGACATATACACATATAATCTCAAACATATAAACACTATTTACAAATTTTTGATATCAAAAAGTATCACCAATTGATACAACGAAATAAATTTATCATTTATGGCGGTCGTCATATCAAATTAATAATTTTTTTGAATATATATAAATATAAAATATTTTATATGTATATAACGAGTTTTCGAATGCAATCATTTCACTTATGCACTACTATTTCTCCATAAAGAAGTATCTGTATTACTTTAATACATCGATCAGTCTCTCAATCCTTTAATATTTCTATTTGAAAGTGAGTAATGTAAATAATTTTTGACACTCAATTTAATGGTTTAAAGCAAATACTCTTTGAGCTGCAGCTACTCAGATTTGAACACAGTGGTTGTTTGAATGTTTAAAATTTCCTTTTCAATTTTTTCAATTCAATTTAGTTTACTATATTTCATTTTTAAATTTCGAATCTTGATGCAAGCGTCAAATTATTCTTCAGATGAACACATTAATGTTGTACGAGTAGGCATACTTATTAAAAAGACATTGATTTGAACACCCCTTAAGACAAAGGTAAAATTATATTCTATATATACTGAAAAATGTATGACGCTTACTCAAGAATATTATTGTTAAATTTAAAATGTACATTGCCACCACAATGTTACGTACTGTAACACGTAAAGTACACACAACCCTAAAATTAAATATTGCACGTTTTATACTATTGAAAGCATGATTAAAGTTACCAAATACATCATATACTTTTAAAAAATGTTCTTTACTGTACATCACAGAACAGTTGATTATGCATTGAAAGTCGATTGTATAACACGATATACTTTAATAATTGTAATGGAACATTGTTTGTGCATCGTTGTGCTCAAATTTAAATTGGTACTCACTATAGGAATGTAACAGTTATTATATTAATTATTCAATTACGGTAAAGTTAATAAATATTCTATAAAAACGTATTTTATGGTCTTCTTCGTGATAATTGTTAATCAATAACAACTGCCTTTAGAAGTATTTTTCCATAATATTGTTCAAATATGAATTTTTAGAAATGTTTTGTATTTGGTGAAGCATGATTGTTAGGTAACATTAATGTTTTACACTCATACAAGGTACCATGTGATAGTTAACTTTGGACATCGTTGCATTTGTATCATTGATTATATTCGAATCTTTTTCATTAAATATTAGTATTTCATTTTAAAAATTTGATTTTAGAACGCTCTAAAATTTCGCAACATTAAATCATTTAAATGCCTCAATGCAATATTTTAATTAATTTGGCATTCAAAGCACATCTAATTATCACATCATAATTGTTTGTCATTAACAAGGACGAGCCACAAGTGAACTTACGAACTTGAAAGAATTCACATATTTTTATTTGTCAATTCGTTCAACGTTAATAAAATTGATAAAACTCACAGCCAATCTCGATATAAAAATTACCAACTGTTTAATGACAAACAACAATTACCATTAAGAAATGCTTTGGTTGCTTTTGGCACAAACATTTTTAGATAGCTTTTAGGTAGCTTTAAGCATGCTAGCTTCGTGCGATGTGTGTGTACTTTACTGCTGAGAGAGCAGAGAGAAAGCTGCAACTCTTTGGTTTAATGATATCCAGATTTCTTTATGTTGTGTATGAATTACTATGTACAATGTCGAATTACAATCAACTCGAAAGCTATTGTATTCATTTTTCCGACGAAAACTTGAACTAAATTTGACCTCCCTTGCGATAAATTTCTCAAATCCATATATTTTTCGCTTGAACGACGATTGTCTGGACGCAATTTAATTTGCTTTTGGTACATTTGTTATAGGTCCGTTGCGTGTAGAATTAAAACCAATTGGTTTGCATAAGAGTTTAATTGGAAGTTTTGTACCATCAGGTGCAGCTAAACGTACAGCTGGCGTAAATGGCATATCTTCGTCCATTGGTTCACCTTAAATAAAGTTTTACCATTAATATCATTTCCAAAAAAATCGAGTATATTATTGAGCTCAAAGTTATAAAATGTGTTTGTACTTTGTTTTTCTGGATGAGCAACAGTAGTGGCAGCACCGTCGGATGGTGGCGGCTTCTTGACTTCAGAGTTAAGAAGACTTCCTACTGGGCTAATATCATCATAGCCGGAATCAGATGAAGAATCGCTAGCTTTACTACCTTCGATACCTAAATCTTCACTGTGGGGTGGGCTAGCTGATGAACTGTGACTTGGACTACTTATTAACGATGAAGCCGACGAATGCACTGGGCTAGTTGCAGTTTGGATATTTGAATTTTGAGTAACTTGCATAGCTTTCATGCGTTTCTCTTTTTGACGATTAATGCAAGGAGGGCAAGGTTTGTAGAATTGTTCTTGAATCACAAGTTCGTTACATTTACCAATGAATACTATTCCACAGCAGACCTTTGTTCTGTAAAGTTGAATTATTTTTTCAAGTTATTATACGTTAATTTTTAAAGTACTTATAACATACTCATTAAGATAAGAGCAAGATTACGGAGTACTTACTTTTTGAAGTAATCAAGATCTATGAAGCCACTGACTTGCTCATCAGACGGCATATCATCATCAACCTCATTAGCATTAGCTGGGCTATCAACTCTGCTGGAACCATCTATAAAATGAAGTAAACCAGTTGATTTTGCATTCTATCTGAGAATATTTGATTTATGTGAGTGCTTTACAATATTCATAAATAATATTCAAGAAGAAAATGGGTGTACGGAAAGGCTTACCAAACAATTAGTATTCTCATGATTTGCTTACATGTGTACTTTATAAACTAAGGTTCTTCTACTTTGCATAGACTCATCGGATATTTTACGATTGAAGAAATATCGACGAGTGCACAGAGTAAGAAGACACAAATATTATAGTTTTGATTAGCTACATATTCCAGAAGGTGTGTGAAAGATCTTTGGATGTTTTCTATCAATACAGAGCTAATCAACTTAATGTTAATTTTCCAGTAAAAGTGTTACCTTTTTCAAATATGTTTCAAGTTGAGAGAGGCGTCGTTTTTTAATACCCACGAAAAATTGTTATATCGTCTTCAATAATAATAAACTTTTTTTTTATATTGACATATATAATAAACTCGCATTGATTTTTTCGTTTAACAACATTATTATTTCGGGTTATTTTTCTCGTGTATTTCGTAGATTTCAACCGTGTTCATTTTTCATAAGAAATACATTTTGGCATAACTTTTCGTAATAAGCACACCACGCTTGTGATAATCCTACAAGAATTTACAGATGAAAATGTAAAAAATGTAAATTGGGGAAAAATTAGCAAACCTGTGAGGTCGCTCATCGCCGGGCTCTGTTCGCGCTCCTTCTCTTTGTTATCGACAACCACGTTTTTCCTCTTGTACACGTGCTTTTTCTTGATTATTTGATCGAAATTATCGTCGTCCTCCTCGGCGCTCTTTCTCTTGTTCTTGGCTTTGAATTTAGTCATCGACTTGATGCCGGGGCCGGCTCGCGCGTCCACGACCTGTTGGAAAGAGAAGAAAGAAAGATAAAAAAATATTGCCATTGACAGGAATGACAAAAAGAAAAAAAAGAGATGCAAACACTTACGTGCTTCCAATTGCGATCGCTGTCCGGCGGCAGCTTCTTCCATCTCTTGACGAGCAGGACGCAGGCGTTGCAGATCTCGCCGGAGCGCGCCTCCTGCAGCTGGAAGCACTTGACGAAGTCATCCTCGTACTTGCGGCTGTCGGTGAAGCGCGAGCTGCTCGACTTGGCCTTGCAGATGCAGCAGCCCGTGCTCGAGCGATAGACCTTGGGCTTGTGGAAGCTAAACATCTTGATTTTCTCTCACGTGACCTGCAACACGAAATCGAGACAAAAAAAAATTAGTTCAGTTTGGAGGAATTTGCGTGGTATTAATTGTGGTTTAATGAATAGGTTGTCATGCAAAAGAAGGTCTTGCAGTCGTATAATATACGGATATTTCCGACAGTCTGGACGGACAAGACGCCATACTTGATTAGAATTTCCGTTCTAAAACTACCCCCCTCCATTTTCCTATTATCACGCGGATTTACACGGTTCGTTTATATCCCGATACTTTACAAGATCCTTAAAACCATAAACAACGACCTCGCTTTATTCAATAAAAAGCTCGTCATCGAATTATTGTAAAAACGAGAGAAATCGAGATTATGACCGACGACGACATACGTTTGTATTTGAATAACATATCGAGCTACGGACGCTGCGGTGTAGGGGCGCCACGAAGCACATCGAAGCTACAACGACGACGCGCCGTATATAGCAGCAGCAGCAGTAGGAGAGAGAGAGAGGCTACATTTTATTCCCTGGCGAAGCGAAAACCACCATTATTGCCGTGCTCCGATTTTGTGATTCAGCCGTTTGGAATTTACCCTTACCAAGCGGTAATCGGAAAAAATGCGCGAGCTGGAGTTGTCGTCGCTGTAATCACTGCTCCTCCATGACAACAGCCCTGCTGCCATAACGATTTTCCCGTCCAACGATCCACTTTTGAATTTGCCTCGGATTTTCGAAGTAAAAGTGAAGTTTCAGCGTTGTAGACTTCGATTAACTTTCCTACGAGGGTATGTGTTCGTGCGTACAGCACTGCCTGACTACTTAATTAAAAAACGAGTCACTGCACCAAAGTCAAATCGTAAACATCGCACTAAAAGGTAAACAGAATCACGTCAAACACGTGTTTTTCCATCTTATTATTTTTCACGTAATACAACGAGGCGCGTCTCTGTCAATATATATATAGGAGAATCAGCTGTGGCTTGTTTATGTCGTAGCGCCGAGCGCGATGACGATGGGTACACGCGCACTCATGGGACGCACAACACACAACACAACACGGAGAGAGTTGCACTTGAAATTCGGAGCGCGGCGTTGCAAACCGGCACCATAGAACGACGCCGCGCGCACGCTTGACTTTTCAAATTTTCACTACCGCTAGTATACTCTCACGAATTTGTCGTTGCACGATAAGCAGTGGTAGTAGCGGCAATGGCGAACGATCAAAAAACTCTACCGACGCACTCTATAAAATCGAAAATCCGAATTGCGAGGCCCGCTGCTGCTGCTGCTGCTCCGAAATTTGCAAATATAGGCGTCTTCTTGTTTACAGGCATGCGATAGAGTTGGCGTTGTGGCGCGTATATACACACAACAAAACACTGTCTGCGCGTGGCGTGCCGGCTCGGGGCTCAGCAGCTCTATATCCACCTAATATCATGCGAAAAAGAGGAGAGCGAGAGAGAGTAGAGTCAGTCAGTAGCGGCTGCGGCGGCTGTGTATATGTTTATATGCGTGCCCGAGGAACTGCTGATGGCGCAGTGTGTATATAACAACACGACGACCGGCGACGGCCCGCCACCACCACCACCAGTTATATTCAGCAGCGGAGGCACGCGAGCCGCCATTCAGAGAGCGCAGTTACATAGCAGGGGCGGCTCTGTACTGCGATGCAATAATAACATATACGCAACAGCCAGCACATATGTATTGCATCTGAGAGAGAGGGGCGACGATTCGCGCAATCTAGTGCGCAACGTGAAAACGAAAACGAAGCTCGTTACATTATTATGAATGTGTGTAGGTATGTCGATCCGAAATTTCGACGAAAATATTATTATTAAAGACGAGTCGTTTGTATATGCACATACGTCGATTAGATAAGCGCGACTCGATTTACGCGAATCGAGAGAAGGTCACGGAGTAGTCAGATACAGAGAAAGACATCGTGTATTATAACGAACGACAATAACAACAACACGACGACACCCACACAAATTTTCGTCGTTTTACAATGTGTTGGGTGCTTGCCACTATAATACCGCTCTATGATACATGGTCTAAATAACAGAGCATAACAGGTTCTCGATTCGGAGTCGGTTGACAATACACAAATATAGCTGCTGCTACCGCTGCTGCTGCGAAATGAAAAAGAATTAGCGGCTGTTGTCGACGAGTGCAGGCGCACTCAGGGAAACGCACGACAGGCATCATATACGCGTTTACATACGAATCCAAACATATATAGGTGAACAATTTTAAATTGCGACGCTCGTATTTCGAGACAGAAATAAAGCGAGAGAGAGAAGCGAAAAACTCACGCTGCCATCGCCACCACCACCACCGCGTGGCCGCGTCCAGAGCTGCTCCTCGTGTAAAACGCCTTTCTCCATACCAATCCTGTGCAGCAGCAGCAACACTACGCCGGCAACGCTGCTCTCTCGCGCTAGCCCCAGTCGTCCAGCCGGTTTGGCATATATATACAGCGTACGCATACACACATGCACCGGGGCTAAATCCGCATTTATCGCATCGCTTGTACGTATATGCGACCGGTATATAAGTATGTATAACGGAGCAAAACAATTTATACACACACACACGTACACGTGTACGAGGCTGCAAAGGCCGACTGCCTGCCTCTGAAATAGCTCTTGTATCTGTGTGTGCGTAAGCGAATGTGTCTGTCTGCGCTCCGAGCTCGGGGGCAGTCGAAGAAGGGACGACGACGACGAGGACGAGGACGGTGCACACAGCACACGGCCGCGTGCGCGTTACGTTCACCCATACACGCAGACGGAGGCTCGTCCGTCTGTGTTTATGTGCGAAACTAGAAAGCCCGACATAGGAGCCCTACAGTGGGCTTGTCTCTCTCTCTCCCTACTTAAACGTGCGTTCCCCTTACTGCTATATAAACATATTATGCGTCAGATGCGCGAGTCCGTCTGTCTGCCTGTCTCTCTTGTGCTCGTTGCGTATTATAGATAGATAGTTATACGAGTCAGATGACGCGACGTCGTCGTCGTCTCGGAACCTCGGCATCGACATAAAAACTCTTATAACGCGGCCGAGGAGAATTCGATCGAGCCAAGTAAATTTTCTCTCCCTTCCGAAGCGACGCGATGACAAAGAAATTTCAAGCTCGCTCGATCGGTTCGTATACGACCGAGTGATTTTCTCCTGTCGGGAAAAAGAAGTAGAAATACAAAGAAACAAAAAAAAAGGAGTAAAACAAAACAAAGTTGCGACGAGTGCGTATACTCGAAGGAGCGCTCGAGAACAATAGAGCGACGATCGTGTGTCGTGTTTACGTGTATTATACATGCACGCACTACACTCGGTGAAAGATCGTTGACGTTATAATACGCGTTCGCTCCGGCATTTAATGATTTAAATACCTTCTCCGCGCTTTAGTTTTTGTTTCTTCTCCGGCCTCTCTCATTGTTGTATATATATAATGAAAAGAAAGAATATACCACGACGCACAAAAGTTTCGGTATTACTCTTGTGCGTGTTCTTTGCCAACGACTCTCCTGTTTCGTATATGTAACGGCTGCCGCTGCTACTGCTGCGTGATCGTTGTTATTATACTTGCAGCGCAATTGCACCCGCAAACGATTATATTTCAATTTATATTATTGCTCTAGCTCGCGCGAGTGCAAATCTTGTGTGTGTGTGTGGGTACATTCACATATCGTTGCATAAGGCTTGACTTTTTCAAAGCAGTGGCTGGCGTACAGCGCCGATGCGCGCACGTACATATATAATATTTATAAATGTTTATTAGCGTGAAAATATCCGACGTTGTTGTTGGAGAACTTATTAAACATCCCGTATGCGTGCGTGTGTGTGGCCTATACCGACTTATGCAATTATTTTTGCGCGCACGCGATGACGACGACGTATAGCGATGATGATTCGCAGATAGAAAAATATGAAGAAGGAAAGAGGAGGAAAAAATACGCGCTTGTGTATCTATTTAATAAATAGCAGTGTACGGTATGCGTAATGGCCATTTAATGTTCTCTCTCTCTCCCTGGGAGAGAGAATATACGTATGCGAATGCGTTATGTACATAGGCAGCGATGCGCGCAGATTCGAGCGAAATCTAACGTCTTAGACGACGAAAATTCCCACGTTACAATGGCGAAGATTTTTTTTTATAAAGTTTGTATAAAAGTCGATCGACGGAGGCGGAGCAAAAAAAATGTGTCTCGAAGTCGTCTCTCTCTTTCTCTTGGACGACCTGTCAATGGAAAAGAAAAACATTAATCGGTATATATCGACGTGACGTAACCATAAATTGCACGTCCCCAAAGAATCATCTCTCTCTCTCTCTCCTACTTCCACGATACATATTTTACGCGCCCTATAGAAACGATCTCTCCCTCGTCTCGCACAAATCAGACTTTCGGCTTATATACACAGTATAACCGAGCGAAACTTCGAGGCCCGAAGAGAGACGAAGTAAAATCACAACGCGCACACGCATGTATCCGAATATGCATGGAAGAGAGTCTGCGATGCTGGCTGCTGCTGCTGCATGGCAGAAAGAGAAGCGTATAATATCGTATATATAAAACTCAGGCGAGAGAGTATCGTCGAGTATTATAGGGGCTTACACATGTGTGTATACGTGTGCGTGTGCTGTACCGGCGAAGAAACGAAAACAAGCCAAAAGCGCAGGCGCGAAACGTGCTGGCAACATTGCACTTGGCATTTATTATTATATTATTATTACGCGCGAGCCCGCACGCAGTCAAGTATCAATAATAATACCAACTATATATCTCGCGCACGATTCGATGAAAATTGTTATTATTGACAAATTGTAAAAAGCACAGAAGAAAGAAGAATCCCCCCGCGGCGTTGTTTAGCGAGATAAGAGCGCGCTGCGCGATATAGCGTGGTAGCGTACGTCGCCGAATGTTCCCATTTTTTTTCATCTTCCGACACCGCACGAATAAGATGCAAGTGTCGAAGATGCGAAAACTACGACGACTATACAGAGAGAGAGAGAGAGAAAGAGTCGAAGTACACGAATGAAAAAATTAATTATCGCGTGCGTGTGCCACCCGGTGCACGCAACGTATGATATCGCGCTGGCGAACGATCGGCAACGTCGCATAACATAAATGTACGCGACCGATGGCAGCAGCAGCTCTTCGCGAGTCCAAAATACATATAGATGTAGGCAATTGCGTCTGAATGCATGTACATAGGTAGACGCGTTAGAGGTGTGTTTGTGTACATTTAACGTTCGGTCTATACTCGTATAGGTGTGTACTTAATGCGTATATGGAAATAGCCTAAGCAAGCAACGAGAACGTATAGGATAAATCTATATGTATACACGCCAACAACAAAAACCTGTTGCACTCGGACGACCGCGAGATGCAGAGAAAGAGAGAGAGACTTTAAACGTTATATATCTATATGCTACGCTTTGCGCGCACCTCTATGTGGCGCACGAGATATACCATACCGGTCTCGGCACACACTTATAGGTATATATACCGATCTCTCGGCAGAACAGCTCGCGCAACGGCCCAAACTCCGCAGCATATACATAAATACACAGATGTACACGAAAGTCGTAAAGGCATGGGTTAGTACATATTGCACGGGATGACTATGCGTCGGCATGCGCGCGTATAGCGAATTGCAACACACACACACACGCTCCAAAGTCGAAAAATCACGTTTCGCGTTGTGCAGGTATTAGGCACACACGGATGGATGCGTGTACAGGAGACGGCAGCGGGCCTCCTCTCGATCGAGAGTTCTCGTGTGCGTTACGCTGCACGCATGTGCGCAAGTGTGAGTGAGCGAAGATCTACGAAGAAGAGACAGAGAGATAGATAGAGGGAGGGAGGGAGAAGCCGCTTATGTGCTCGCACACACGTATAACGAGCGTATCGGAGGCACACACCACACGGTACATATATACAAAAGTGTCCGCGCGACAAAACAGAACCACAACCGGTTTCTATAAATAGAATCCTCGGCATGCCCTCTCTCGCTCACTCACTCGCTCACTCACTCACTCACTCTCTCGCGAATCGAGCATATGTGCATGTGTAAAAGTATACAGGTATATGTATATATTTATTCATCGCGCTACATATACGTACAATGTACGCGGCGCGTGATTTGTAAACGAGCCGCTAGGTGTCGAGCTTGCGTAAATCTCAGCGGAAATTTCATATATTCAAAAGTGTTCTGGCAATGAAATTATAAATAATGCCAATGAAAAAATCAATAAACCCTTTTCTTGGCGCATCATTCAGCGACCAACTCTTAAACACTTTCGGTTACGGCTTAACATTTGGGTTGCGAGCTTTTCGCAAGCTCGCCGCCTAGCGGCTCGTTTACAAATCACGCGCCGCGTACATTGTTTGTTGATGTTCGAGGCAACACCGCGATATATAACGATATATACAACACTGGCAGAAATGCAGCAGAGGTACCGGTTACATGCTGTGCCACGCGTCCTTATCGTTGTTCTCTGCTGCAACGGCATGTATATTTCGATTCATTAATTCGTTCGTTTGTATTATTATAGTCTTCATTGAAATCGTAGAGATGTATACTATATACAACCGATCCTGCGCGCAGCTTGACTCCTCAAAGCTCAGCTCGCGGGGGAACAGGTGATCGTTTTCGAATGTTATTGTAAGATCGTGAGAACGAGACACTGTCGCGTCCTATACACCTTGTCGACGTTGAGAAAGTGTGTACGTGTTGTACGAGATCACTTTTTTCTGTGTACTCGTGTATTGGCATTGTTCGTACAATAAGCGCAAAATGATGGTGTCAAGTCTGACCCGCGAGCGGGGCAAGAGATCGGAGCTACGTACGCGTCTACGACTGCGTGTCATCGATTATGTACGATTTTGACCTAAATAGTCCCTTGACACGTTGAATAGATTCTATTAATAAGCCCGTATTATACCTTGTGCGTGTGTGTACGTGCGCGCGATCGGTATGTATAAACGCGCGTTATACGTACGTATACGTGAGCAGCGACGCAGCATCGGAAGAGTATTATGTTCGCGAACATTGTGGCGCTACGACGACGATATTTTTAATCCTGCTGCGTGGGCTCTTCTCTCTAAATACAAAACGATTTAATTTGTGCGCGACGAGAATAGATTCGGGGTGCTCGGAAATAAGACACTCTACAACACTATATGCGACCCGCGCGTCGCATTAACCGGCCACTATACACACATAGACACACACACACACACACACACACACACANAACGAGGCGCGCACGAAATTATAACGAGTGCGTTTGATGCGTGATTTTGTTATTGTTTTTTTTTTTACGTTTTTTGCGATCATTACGCCTTTCGCGGTACCGCGGCAACGTTGACCTTTCTGTCAATTTTCTCGAGGCGATTCAACGCCGCGCGTGCCTTTATAGCGATATAATTATTACGCGGACGTGATTCCAGACCCGCGGGGCTGAAATACATATTATTCCGTACGATTGAGTTAGATCGTAATCGTTAAAAATCGTTTACAAAAGATGGAAATAGATGATTGTCGATCAAGACTCTTCGTAGACTCTGACTTATACAATTATTTGTACTTTGCCACTTGTAGATTTACTGGAATAAAGGTACTCGCCATCTAGTGGCAGAGACTTGAAGTAAAATAAGCGTATTGAAATTAGTTGAAAAACGTCCAAATATTTTGAAACTATTAAATTTATATTTACACTACATTTAAAATGCGCTTAATATTATTAACATATAATTGTAACAGAAGAATCGCCGAAAATAAGTCAATTAATGATTAGTCATGATTAAAATCGTCAATGTTTGATCATCAGGCCATTGACAAAGTCAAGCATTAATTTCTACCAGGTTGGTTCACGGTGGTTAGATGCTCTTTTTTGCACAGGGCAGAGTACGCGTATCATATCGATATACCCAACAACATCGACACGAGTAACAAAGAAAATCTTCGATATTATACGCAGCAACAGCAGTCGAAGCAAGTAGCAACCACCCGCTCATATATATATACTTTCAAACCGGTATTCAAACGCTCGCTTATAGGTACGCGAACGTCGGGCGAACGCGTTCGCATTTTATATATGAAAAATATGTGCGTGTGTGTGTGTGTGTGTGTGTGTGTATGTGCGTGCGGGACGAAAAACGAGTTGCGCTGCGAACGCAGCGGGCAGGTATGTATATATGTAGGTAAGCGCGAGAGATTTGTGCAGTCCACGACTCGACGACGACGACGACGACCATCGAGAGGTATACGAACTCGTTAAATCTGCGAACGATATAATGTATTTAAGCCCGCGGAGGGATCGTCAAGTCGCAGACTGCGCCGTGCGATTTTCGCATCTGTGTATCGCGAGATCGCTATAATGTGTACATATACGTATTTATAAATTATTTTCCACGCCGTGCGCGGTATACTTATGGTAGCTCGAGAGGAGGCGCATATGATTAAGCTACGCGAAATCTCGCGCGATATTATAAAAATAAACCAGTTTTCATCGGTCGCGCGACTTACCACGCGGAAAACTGCTGCAACGATCCACGAGTTAAAGTAAGCGAATTCTCACCGTAAACGATCGTGCGCGCAGAGGGGGAGGGGCGCGCAGGCAAGAAGCGAAAATCGACGAACGACCTCACGCAAGTTTATATTATAGGCGCGCATTGGCAATTACGCGATACATTTTATGCACCGTGCCGAGAGATTTCCTTTTTTTTTCGTCGACGCTCGAGCCGTAAATTATTTGTACGAAAAGCAAAAAAACGCGTTGTACACATCTCGTGTCCGATATACGTATATATACGTATGATACAAAGTACGTCGCGAGAGACAGGCTCGATCGCTCGCACGAGCTGAGCTGTGTCTTTTTTACTCTCTTATCTCTCTCTCATGTCTCGAGTCCTCGTGCGGTCGATGTTTGTATAATAATAAAATAATAATGTAGTCTGCATCGGGTGTACATACGCGAAGTAGTGTACGTACAGCTCTTGCGACGATAAACAGAATGTTATATTATGCATTCGTTGTACAGCGAAACTGACCCCTTTGATCGAGAGGCAAAAATTCACGCACAAACACGAGAGCGCAATGATATATAAATATTGTTTTCCGCGATGTACGCGACCCTGCTGTTACAGAGTTCGCGTCACCGCACTGCAACAAGCGCGCGCGCGCCAATTAAACAAGTTCGTTTCGCCTTTGTAAAACGAGCTCGAGATGTAAAAATTATGTTCACGAACGAAGAGAAGAAAGCTCGCGAATGCATCGACGCAACGCACAAAGAGAAAGAGAGAGGGAAAAAATCGCCGATGCAAAGTTTGCTTAATTATTGTATGTATAATATAAACACACTGATAAAGGCCTGCTTTCGATATATAAATGTGTGTTTACGCCGTACGAGCTCGCACGAGTCATTAAAGCAGCTCTCGAGCGAGGCATACATTAGTACGTAGAATATATAGGCGCGAAGAAAAATAAACGATAAATTGATATTTTGCTGAGCGATGCAAGTCCTCGCTTCTTTCTCTCTCTCTCGCTGTGGTTACGAATCGCCAATAGTAATGTGATTACAATGGGAATAGAGGGGCTCGTTACTCCTTATCAGCTCGCGCGAGCTTACGAAGCTGCGAGTCAGAAAAAGGGATCGCTGTTGTTTTCGCTTTCAATTTATACGCCAACTTTTACATGAATGTAAACGTAATAGGTGGATTTTATTGAAAATGTGGCAAAACTCCCTCGTAATATACGCGCGGCTATAAATGAAGCGACATGTGTCGAAACTCGAGCTGCACAGGAGTTAAGAGAGAGAGAGAGAGAAAGACGCGAGAAAAAGAGAGAAGTTTTACGACGTTGATGAACAGCGGTTGAAAAGTGAAGGAAGGTCGTACGTGTCGACTCGCTCCGGGATTTTATACAGATTCAGGTCGCGTGTCATGTTTGCCTGCCGTTCATGCACTTAACGTCAAATAGATTGTTTATGTGTACGTATAGTTTCTTGAACTTATTTTATTCTCTATACACCTATATACACATCCTCGAAGCTGTTACCACTGCTACACAATATTGCAAGGCCAGAGTTTTTATTAAAAGAAAAAAAACTTAATTCCCGAGTTCAGTATAATAATAACCGATAATGAACGCGCGACCGTATGCGTGTGGATTCGCGAGATAAAGGCTCTGTCTCTCTCTCTCTCTCTCTCTCGTTCGCTCACGATATCGCGAGATGACCCCACCGATCGCGTATATTATATCGTACGGTAGAAACAGAGAGAGAGAGAGAAAAAAAAAGAAGAGACGCTTTCTTCGTTATCGCGGAGCTTGATACTGCGTATATTATACATACGGTAATGCATTGGGCGCTAAATCCTACATCTTGCGGTGTTATATTATCGCACTTGTTAAGTGTGCTTTTTGTGTGTGTGTGTGGCTCGATTTCTTTCTGACACGTTATTTTCAAGTGCATAAAAACAACAAACAGCAGCAGCAGCAGCTCCCGCAAAAGTTATCTCTCTCGCTTGTGCCTCGCTGCACCGAAACCGCGAGTATATATTAGCACTCTCCCCGCGCTCGACCTTGTTTCAGTCGTTGTACGAATTGTCAATATTGTGCAGCTCGCGCACAGTGAGATAATGTGGGATATAGATCGAGACGAACAATTCGACGCGCGCACTAATTTTGGAGAGAGTCGATCGTTTTTCTCCCCTGGCCTTCTCCACCTTCTCCTCGTTAATGTCAATCCGCGCGCGATATAATTATTAATTGCGTCGATTATCTCCATCGTGTCGAACGCGAGCTCAGCATAATAATATTATAATATCACGATTACCCGCGGATCATCCGTGGTAGCTTTCGCTACGAGCTAATCTTATCAGCTCGCGCGAGCTGTGTTTCGTACAATAACGCTGCATTCTCTTTATCGGCTCATCATCGCGTCTTCGTCGTCTTCGTTGTCATGCCCCGCGTGTATGTGCCATGGACTTTTGTGCCGATTGTGTGCCGATTGCGAATGTCGAAAGCGACAGAACGAAGACAGTACAGTGGTTCCCATTTAGCTTTTTTCTCCACATTTTTCTGCAAGCATGAAAGCTGCTATCGTATTTATAACGCACGCTATAACTGGCACAAAAATGATGTTATGTGTATCAAACACTTTTGCCAGGATTCCGAATGATATTTTCGATTGGAATATTAACAACTGTCGCGCGATCGAGTGTGTATCAGTGTGCGTTTGTTGTGAGAAAATATAAATAATATAATAAGAGCAGAGATAAGTGGAACAAAGGCGTCGAAACAGAAGCCACCGAAAAACCTCATCAAACATCGTTATCGCGGCCAAGTTTTTTCTTTTCCTCGCATATTATTCCAAAGTATAAACATAAAACTGACTTTCGGAATTCATAAACTTATTATGAGACTCTGCAACGGCAATAAACGGCCAATCGCGAAGCTCAGAAATGAAAGAATTCGCGTGTGAGCCGAGCTCCGCTGCTGCCTGCAATATAAATTCAAATCCTGAATGCGTGCGAAATCATGTGTGTGTATGTGTGTATGTCTGTGTATTCATTTGCAGTGTTGGCCGATCTATAAATAAACCCCACCTCGGAGAGACGATGTTTTCTGCAGGCGCGCATCTTTCTGCGCGCCGTAGCGCGAGGAGAGTAAATTTCTCTCGCGTGATTTCTGCTGATGATGGTCGCTCGAGACGGGCGACGACGAAACGAAACGCGCGAGACTAAAAGTAAAAAGAAGAAAATAATAAAGACGAGACGCGCGAGCGCATATAATGAAAAGAAAAAAGAAGCGTATCCAGCCAATCGGGAGTCCGTTATGCAGAGAAGGCGCGTGCACTTTATAAGGTCGCGCGCGTCCGCAGTAGAAGTGGCGCAGTCAGAAAAAGATATTGGGTCGATGATTTTTTTTCGACATAGAAAGTTAATTTTTCCTGCAAGCTCATAGGCTACATTGCTCGTGAAGTGGCATGACTAACGTATATAAGTAGGGGTCGATGATCCCGCTAGCGATTCGTTTTCAAATGTATATAAAACAATCCTTTCCGTATATATTAGATGTATAAATTCACGAGATCGTTCGAACTCGTAAAAATATATATTATTTCCTCGATAGATTAGAAGCCCTCGTGTAATAATAATATTTTACTCGGATGGATATATCGCGCGCGGTGTAATATGGTGGAAAAACAATAAAAGCCACACCGAGATAAGAAGCAACACAATTTGCTCGAGGCATCGATGCAACACTCGTCGTGTATGCTCGCGCCGGTTAGAGTGGAATTTTACTCGCCGTTTGCAAAAATATAAAGAGTAAAAACAAAACACAGCCCGAAATTCGGAAGGCTTATTTAAGTGGCCGATTCTCGCGCTTATAATATGCATATTTACTCGAAGCACTAACCGATTAGAGGTGTTAACGCGTTTGGTAAAGAGCAGCACCAGCCGCGCGAGGGCAAATAAATTCTCGAGTGTGGCTGCAGTGCAGTTTCAAGTTCAAATGCGATGCGCGCGAACCAAGTAAAATAGCCCACAGCAAACACAGACAGCGTTGATTAAACGAAACGTACACTGCACACGCAAAATTCGGACGAATACGTTTAGTGCCGATGTGCTCAAGTACACCATACGCTATGTGTTTTACGTGTGTATATGTAAACACGCCTCGAAGCAGCAGCAGCGATCGTGCGCGACTTTCTACTCGAGAGCGACGCGAAAACTCGACGCGATGAAGTTTTATCCGAGGTGATTTTAAATTTCTCAAGGTGAAAAAGAAGGCGCGAATGCCGCCGCGTCGAGTAGCACCTGCTCACGTGCACGCGAGAGCTTTTTAAGAGTAAAAAAAAAACAATCGAAAACGGATAAGTTCCTTTTTATTTGTAATAAAAGACGATCTATTTTGCGCACGCATATCGAGCGACAACCCGCATAGTGATTTTCAAGCCATTTCACGCGGCTGAATATAATCATCGGAAGTAGTATAAGGTGCTACAGCACAACTATAATAAGCGGCGGATTCGTGGCGCCGCTCGCTCAAGGAAAGTCAAAATTCAACAACCCCCTCCATTGTCCGGTTCATAGGTTAATTTGCATCCTTGCGTAATAATGAAGCGGGTAAACAAACAGCGACGCGCGTTTTACAATCCAAATACCGAGAGAGGCATTGGCAGAGATCGTTGAACCCCGAGCGCGCGTTCAAGTATACGAGCATGCGAAGTACAATTCCAACAGTCCGTTCGCCTTATATTTTTCCTTGTCCTAATAAGGATCTTCCTACTTAGAAAATGAGTGTCTAACTTCGAATACCGGGTACAAGCGGACCATGCGCGAAAAGAGAAATTGTCCCGAAAGCTCGTCCGTCCTCTACCTCCTTTACTTCTTCCTCTCTACCGCCATGAGCCCGAAAGTCAAAGTCACGCACGCAGGTAGGAGCCGAGCCTCTCTCGAGGAGTTTTCTCTTTTCTTGCGCAACGGATACGATATTACGCGCGATGTGCGAACGAGCAAAAGGGATAGTCACAGGCCAGCGGCGTAACACACGCTTGACATATGGTGCGGCTTCATACACCGGCTCTCTCGACCTCGCACTGCTGTAATAGACCAAGCTGATAATGAATTCGCGCGAGCAGTGCCTTTATCATTACTATATACACTTTCGTCCGTGGGTACATGTGACGAGCGCGTGGTGGTCATGGTGCGGTGCTGCTGTTCCTGGGAAAGAGAACTGCGAGAGGCACTGTGCGTGCGTGTGGAGGGGAATCGCTCGCGATCGCCATTCACTTTCTACTCTTGTAATTTTTGTTTAAAGCACGCTCGAGGCAAAATTTATCCAAGTGATAAAAGCACATACAGTATGCAATGTAATGTGTGTCCTGCTTCATTTTGGTCTTTTGAGTGAAAGTTTCTCGATCTGCGCGGACTCGAGTCCTCGCGCGCACGACGACGAGTGTCCGAGGATAAAGGAAAAGGAAAAGGACTCGCCAATTTTTTTTTCCTCCTTCTCGATAAATGGATATCAAGCCTTGAAACGGCGCAAGTAAAAGTGTCGAATCCCCGATCACGTCCACCGAGCGCGATGATAGCGCGCGCAAAAGTTCACGCGCACGCACAGCTGTCACGATCCCCCCGAACATATGTCCTAAAATAGTCACATACCGATCGCGTAGGCGGGCACGAAAAAAAAAAAAAATCTGCTACTGCTCCGAGCCACATTGTTCGTGCGTGTCTGTGCGCGTGCTGTCCCTGACACTGTTACCTGTTTCACATTGCGACTGTATTATACACAACGCCGCAAAACTTTCAATCTCACTCGTCTGTACAACACGTCTCTCTCTTATATCGGTATGCTGTAAGCTCCGTGCTGGCAGCTATATAATACAGACACAATGCCAGTGTCGAGCGGGCAAAGTCAGACAGCAAGAGTAGGAGAGAGAGAGAAATAAACCGTTTCATTGCTTCGGTAATAAGTGCCGCATAGCGTATGATTACAGTTACCGAGAGTATATCCGCATATTATACGGCTCGAGCGCGCTAATAGATCGCCGCTAGTAATGTGCGCTTGTTGTATTACGGAGTCGAGAGCCAGACGGAGTAGTAGGAGAGAGTATAGAGTACTGGCCAATTGTGTATACAGTAGCTATACGCGGCATCGATCGATCGATCGACTACGCGCGAGATACTTTATTTTTAAAATCCGTGTTCGCGTCCGCGTGTATATTAGACTGTATTCATACACGCGACATGTAACATCTCGCCGCGCGACTCATCGTGCGCGCGCGAGCTTCATGCAAGTATGCGCATTATATAGATCGAGAGCTATGTAACATAACACGATTCGAGTCCGAGAGTGACTTGACGCATGCAACATGTTCCATTTATATTGTACCGCTCTGTGGATTGTGCCGGAAACAAAACTCGCGAATTTTGCCGTACAAATATGTTATTGTTTGTTGCGGATGTGTGTGTGCACCTCTCTCATTATTTATAACACTTATTATGATGCACCGAGTGTTGCGTAACGGTATAAATAATCATATTGAATCGCGCGTACTTATATACCTGATTGGGATCGTAAGAAAGTTTTGCGATTTTACAAACATTATTATCTTTATGTAACGCGTATATATATACCGCTCGCGATCGGCCGATTCGTGCTTTTGTCAAGGCGCATCATCAATTATATACGAGAGATAAGAAACGAGAGCGCGTATATCATTATGTACCCCCCAATTTCGCACTGCGCATGATCGATTGCGCGGGGATTTAAAGACACCTGTTCTCGAGCGTTGAATATATCGATAAGCGTTCGAAGACAATTAGCTCGGCGGTAAATACACTATTAATATTTATCGTTGACGAGGTATTTCCATGGATGTTAAATTAAAGTGTCTTTTTTTTCACGCTCGAATCGCGATCGCTGCCTCGTTGGGAGAACTCCAATTTTGACATAACTGTAATTGTTATTATACGCATAAAATCGCCCAACGAAGCGTAACACGTGTGTATAACGGCTTTAGCGAGTGATTACAAGAAGGAAAAAAAAAAGATGTCGTTGCATAATTCGTAACGATATCACTCAGCGCGTCTATTGTTGGTACGATGTACATGGAAGAACTAGTTTTCCTGCTTCATCGCGTCTGAATATTACCGATCGCGTGCCATTACATATGTATAGAATCCGAGAAAACCGAAGTGATAGTTCGCGAGCGAGCTGACATGTTGGTATATATAAGGTACATATACCGATCTCGCTCGCGGTGCGCCGAGCCGACGACGATCAGCGCTGCTGCTCACCGCACATTATATATACGTGAGCGGCGACGTCTCCAAAATGGAAGCCATGGCCCTGACACGATTACCTACTGTATGTATATCTACCGATGTACAAAAGTGTATGTATAATACACAATCGCGAGCGAGCGAGAGTGAAGGTGCCTGACTGCGAAACGATCGACGCCACTTAACTTCTACTGCTTCTGCTGCCGCTGCTGCTGCTGCTCTGTGCAAATTGAATTAAAAATGGGGAAATTTTTTCTCCTTGCCGTCTTTATTTCGTACATTATACTTTTGCGTAATTCGGCACATACGTCAATGCGCTCTCTCTCTCTCTCTCTTCGAGTTTTAAAATGAACGGCACGCGATCGGTTGCGTCACTGCTGCTGCTGCTGCTGCTGCCGACACAAGGAAATGCTCGCGCGAGCGAACACCGCGAGAGATTTTCGCATTTTGCGCTAGAGAGAGAGGAAGTCGAGCTCTGGTATATAAGTACGAATGTCACGGATAAAAGAGAGAAACCGAACTGCTAGTATTCGACGCTTTTGCCTTTTCTTTTTTCCTCGGGCGGCGCAGTGTGTCAAGGTTATATACAGCTCACGTACGCACACACACAAATCAGGCGCCTCGGCAGATGTAACGCATTTTAGCAAATTTTCGTATCAACGGCGATCTGCACGAGAAGCTTACTTAAGTGTAAAATATAAAAATGCGCCGCATAGTCGTCGTCGTCGTCGTCTTCGCACCGAGCAGCTCGAGTCTCGTAAACGACTCTCATAAGGATCTCGGAAAACGGGTTTTGGAAGTCTCTCGAAGCGGCCCATCGTCTCGATTCGAGACCGTCGAAATATTTATAAAGGCCCAGCCATTATATCTCCTTCTCTTTAGCGCGTGTATGCGTGCGTTATGTTACATGTACGTGCCCGAATATTGACATAACAGTAAAGTCTGGAGCGGGCACGTTTCGCGCACGCCAAAGTCTGGCGGCTGCCAAGTCTCTCTGCCTGCAATATCATGCCGGAGAAAGTCTCCCGTATAACAGCGCCGCAGCATGAACGCGGCTCTCGAGCGAGCCCTGCTGCTGCTGCTGCTGCGTGTCGAAAGACGAGAGGCTCTAATCAAACTTGATCCTGTAGGTATGCGCCAAATTGATTTTTTTCGGCTTTTTTTGACGATCGGCTTTAGCAGCAAGTGCCGATCGGTCCGAGCCCGGTTTCATATACCGCTGAGATTCTCCCACGCCGAGGATATCTCTTTTTAGGAAGGGGAAAACGATGCGGCTCGAGAATTTTTAAATATCACGCTCGTGCCCTCGATATAGCCGTGTACACCACCACCATGTGTGCGTGCGATATATGTACATTATACATTTGGCTTATTATCATTCGTACGAGGCTCTACGTACCTTCCGTACTTTTACCGCCGGGCGATGAAACGATCTCACTCCGCCGAGCCGAACGAGACCGTTTGGCGAAATGAGTGCCATTACGCTCACAGTGCAAGTGCACATAACGACACGATGCGCGAACCGTATTTCACAATACTCGCTCGAGCAAATTTAGCGGAGGCTGTAACGGCGCGAGTAAACGATAAGACCGATATTGCAAGCTTGCCAAAATATGCCTACTCAAACTGCGCGCCCCCTCCCTCACAGTTACCACTGCTACATTATAGCTATATAAAACCGTGAAACGACGACATGATCGTTCAACTACTGTGGTTCATTAGCTGTTTGGCTAATAGGTAGTGTTCCGCGCGCCGTGGATCGACTCGTTAAATTTTGTTGTTATTTCAGCTGCGTGTATACCGTAGTATAGTAAAATCGTGTCGATAATTGTTACATTAAAATATCGCCTCTCTTTCAAGAGATCGTTTTGAAGAAATCTCTCAACTTCACGTGTACATCATCGTGTGCGTATATAATAATGAAATATCAAGAGGGGCCACGCTACGCGGGACCTTCTTTTGCACTTCGTACAAAAATAGCTGCACACGGAACTTTAGGCTGCTGCTGCTGCCCCGCGCGAGGGATAACGAAACGAAAAATCATCTTCGAAAAACTACGCACACGCACGAGACGACGTTTTTAAAAGTTTCGCCTTTGTCGCGCGTCGACTCCCAAAGTATCATCGTACTGCTGCACAGCACGAAATCCTTGAGGCTGTTTTTTTATACTTTTCTGCAGCAGCAGCGGCAGCGGCAACGCGAAGATGGATTAACGATCTCTGATGCCGATGCTGCTGTTGCTTCTCTCGTTTTCGAATTGAATTTCGCTTTCTGCGTCGCTCGAAATCTTGGAAAGAGAAAGAGACACGACTGAAGTTCTTCGTCTTCTTTCCTTTAATATTTTTTCTTTTTTCGATCGCGTGGTATTTACTTCGGGGGCGATGAGTCCGAAAATGCAATTTCTGCGTTCCGGCTAATCTCGTTCGGGGCTATTGTTGTTGTTGCGTGGCTCGAAACGAAAGAAATATCTTTTTCGATATAACGCAAAAACACAATTAATCGCGCGATTTTATTCTTTACGACATGCAAATGAGAGAATTTCGTTCGAAAAATATATAAACAAAATAAAGTTTATAGCCTAAAATAAGTATAAGAGCCAAGAGTTTGGAATTTGATTTTGTTTCTTTTTCTCTACTGGTGTATCGCGCGATTTATACAAATTTTTTTTATATCGCTGTTTTATTTTCAGTTGACAATACATCAAAGTTTATTTTTGTAAGCAACGTGCGTAATATAAATCTGCCTTCGTATAATCTTCGTTTCGACCCGTGATTTACAAAGACGCAGATTTATGTCATCGGCGTGCCGTTTAAACACTCGAGAAGTGATTGATTCTTTTTTTTTTTTATTTTGTTTAATATAACCTTTGATCGGATATTTTTCAATGCAAAAGTTAAAATAAGATTATATAATTGTTCAAAATTTATAATTCGACTTCGAACTAAGGACACCCGATCGTCGAACTTTATAATATACACACAGATTAGGTGTAGCAAAAAGTCGAATCGCAAGTTTGACGATATATTGTTGAGATTACGCAAGCACTTGCGGCTCGCGTCAAACTTATCGGTCGGTCGATTTTACCAATACAGCCGCATGTTACAGTAGCACATCGATGTTCCAAAAGAATTATTCAAGTATTTCAGCGTAAATACAGCCGATCACTTGCGCGACTTACGCGATTGAATATTCGCCGCAAAGACAGAGAGAGAGAGAGGAGAATGCGCTTTCCCAAATGGTCAGCGAGCAAAAAAAAAAAAAAGAAAACGAAAAAAGGCCGAGTCGTTGTTGCATAAAAACAATCGCGTTTCCTCGTGCTGCCGATCAATGACACTCCGATCGATCGCGAGAGAGACAAAGATAGAGAGAGAAAGAAATCATTTACATGCCGCGTGACGTTCGTACACACAAGCAAGTTAATCGAGCTTTTTTTATAATACATCGATCGATGTGTATACATACTCTCGCGAATTTAATTCGTGAAATTTATCTATTTCGTAATTGCGAAATTTCATTATGGCACAATCATAGAGCGTGAAGAGCGAAACTAGCTTAAAGTCAAGTTCAAAAATGAAACGATGACTCAATAGATAAATAATAACGGGGCATCGAGAGCTTGGCAATTTTTGTTTCTTTTCATTTTGGCATATATACTTAACACACAAATCGCGTACCTAAAAAAAAAGTAAGTATATAAGTAAGAACGAAAACGAGGTCATGGGGGAGTAGTTGTCATACTTATCCGCTTCGTATTTATAGATATCTCATTTCTCAAATATATATCGAGTTTTTGCCGGGTTACCAAGCTGGAGCTGTGTGCGTATGTATTATATATGAATCAATAGACAAGCGGAAAGCGCAAAAAAGTTCCCACCTCAAAATTTCTCTTTTTTTCCCCCTCTTCCTCTTTTTAAATCTTTTTTGACACTGACAAATCGCGAAATTCAGGCCATACACTTGGCTCGATTCCTGCGCGCTGCAAACTCCGAAAGCTGCCATAGTAATAATAATAAGCACATCATTGTTATTATCATTATCGTCGCGCGTCGCCATGACGTCACACGCAGAATCCTTCGACGCGCGTCACGACGCTCTGCGCCTAGAGTATAGAGAGACGACGACGACGACGACGACGACGACGACGACGACGAGAGAAAATGTACATAATGCAAGCGCTGCAGCGGCACGACGGCGTCGATCAGCTTGTTGCGTTGTGTATATAGAATATAACGTAAACGTCAACGGCACAAAATGCTCCGTAGCGCGCGCTATACGCAATAGACGTCATCGCGTTTTATTGTATAGCACGGGGAAGGTACGAGCTCGATGCCACCTGCGCGTATAGCGCGTCATCGGCCGAGACATGTTGTCCTGTTGTCCTGATTTCCCATATAAGCGTTTAATGCAACTATATATATATCGTCATGGCCTGCAGCGTTGAGCATTGTATATAAACGTTTGCGGTCTGGAATTTCGGGACCTGGCGCGAACCTATATGCTACACCATACGAGCCGAGAATCAGGTCGCTCGCGCTTGATATATATAATAATCGATCGAAAAATTGTGCGCGACTGCGTGCACATCTTGTACGGTACGATATTTGCAGATGTCGCGAATTGCGAGTCTATAAAGTGGGCACGAGGCGCGCACGCAGTCGCGTATATATATCGGAGTCATGGCGGTCGCGTGGCTACCCGAGTGGCCGTCGCCATGATTGTTTTGCCGTATACGGCGTGTAGCTCGCCTCTCAAAGAATTGTTGCTGCTGCTGCTGCTGCTGCTACATGCCTACTCGGAGTATGCGAGCGACTGTATACTAACAAACCTGCATATCGCGTGTACATACACGCCCGCGCTGGTACAGACGCACCAACGGCACACGTCCAAACGCACTGTTGCCGTTGCCGCGAACTTCCTGCGTGCGCGCGCGAGAGAGAGAGGCTCGTCAGGACGACGTCGACGTTAAAAGGACGCGGCGACGGCAAGAAAAGCGCGCGGCATTCGTATACGTACGTATAGATAGGTATATATATACACCACCATACTGCAGTCAAAAGGATCCGTCTGTGTGTGCGCGCGCGCGCGCGAAAGCTGCCTCTGAATGCGCCGCGTTCGCAAACAGCAACAGCCATGACAGCTGGCGAGTTAGCAGCAAGAAGGAGGCTTCGGGGGGCTCGGCCCTACTGAGTTACTCCTATATCATGCACGGAAGAAGCGCATGGTCCGCGACGAATGTTTTTGGAATACAAGTACCGGGGGCTCGTCGTCGCGTACTGCGCAGTTGTCATTCAAAAATAAGGGATTCGCAATTTCGTTGATAAGTACTTACTTGATCAGAAACTCGATTCAATCTTCCGTGGACGAGCGAGTCTGTGTGTCTGTCTCTTCGATCGATGACGGCGTTCTTTTTCTTTTCCTCGAGCACTCGAAATTTTGAATTCCAACCAATGTCTTTTCGAATCGTTTCGTTCTTCGTTGTAATTACTTTACTTCATTCCTATCTATGTACGTGATCACAATGCTTTTTCTTTAACTGCCGTGTAACGCACTTTTTTTTATCGTCGAACTCGCATTTGGCGTTGCGTTGGCAATTCGAAAAACCGAAAAAAATATAAAAAATAAAGGAAAGCAACAGATGATAAAACGAGGGGGGGAGAATAATTTTTTTTATTTTCCTAATTTATCACGTGTCGAAAAATTTAGAGTCTCTACCTGTGGCGAATTCCTCTCAGTTCTAGTGCACAGGTCTCGAGGACGAGAAACTCATCATCGGAGCCCGATGGAATGACGAAGGACAAGACCGAGCGCAATGTCGACGAGGCTGTTGCTGAGAATGATACCGCAGCTCGCATTATTTTCGAATTTAAAAAAAAAGGAGACTACCCTGACTCTTTGTGGCCTTAGTGACGAACTACGACACGCTCGACGCAACGGGTCGAGAAAGTCAGACGAGATGCGTTTTTTTGAATCGGGTGCGAGTCAACGCCGCGCAGTACACACGCACTCGCGCACTATGTATTACAATCAATTAGAACTGTTCACACAAGTGCACGCACGATCAATCGCGTTATAAATATGGTTCAATTACGATGTACTCGTGTTCACACTTTGAGCGCACGGCGGCGACGACGACAACGGAGAGGAGAGGACGCACACACTGTTGATGTCGTATGTCAATATATTCGAAAAAGCTTTCGTGCGATGCGGGGCAGGTGCAGCGGCGCACGTTATGGCAGCTACGGCAACGGTGCAGCTCCACGTCGTTTTTCTTCGCTTGTATATACGTATTGTATGTAATTGTAAACTTGAATCGAAGCAGCAACAGAGAAGTACAGCAGTAGCAGCCAAGCGCACACCGCGTCAGACAACGACACAAGCTTAAGTGGCGGTATATAATAAAACGCTATATACGCGCGGCTGTATGTGGCGGCGGCGACGGCGCTTCAGTTTGGCGTACACACATATACACACGATAAAATGCTATACATTTGCCACTACCATTACCACCACCACCAGCAGCAGCACTACTACAACTACTATATACCACTACTACCTTCGTGCAAAAGGCGCAAAAGCGGCCGGCCGATTTCTGCGCCAATGTGCGCGCCTCATGCACTTTTGTATAGTGTCAGTTGAAAGTATGCGTGTGTGAGAGCGCGCGACAGGCCGCAGCGCAGAAAGAGGGGAGAGGAATGTTTTTGTATATGGGTCATTCTCCTACTTTTTTAAAAAAGTGTGCGCGGCGGTATTTCAAAAAAATCTGAAAAAAAGATATGTTATTAAACAACATAAAAAAAGACTTTTCCTAAAGTTTCAGCCCGGAAAAAAATTTTTGGAGGTGCCAAGCGACAAATGAGTGTCGAAAAACGTGGTTTTTTTCGCTGTTTTTTGTCGATTTTCGAAAAATTCTACAAAGCGGAGTTTTGACTTTTCAGAGACGTAGTTGGGCTCATTTTTTTCGTCTGAAAAAGTACTTTTTGAAAAAAAATTGACCCCGAGGTTTTCGACGATAGCCACATCTCGAGCTTAATTCAAGTAAATAGCTAATTTTGTGGATTTCCAACAATATTCAAACGGCTCTACAGCAGTCAATTTTGAAGCAATTTAACTTTTGAAACCGGCAAATTAAAGGTCTTTTCAAGACCTTTAATTTGCTTTTTTCAGAATTTTGATTGCTTCAAAATTGACTGATATAGAGCCGTTTGAATATTGCTAAAAACCGCAAAAATCGCCATTTTTCGAGTTTTGTAATAGCTGAGGTTCGCTTGGAGAAACACCGATCGTTTCTAAACTTCGGGGTGTTTTTTGGTGTGCCAAAAGCTAAAAAATGGCGTAGGTTACGACCGGAATATTGCACCCTAGCTCCGTATAGCGGCATTTGAAATATTCAATTTTTTCCGATTTTCTATACTTTTATCCACCTAATACTCCCACGCTTTTTATTGTGTGGACATTAACAAAATACTGAAACATTTCCCCAATACTACTGCTTATTAAAAGCATCTCAAGACCTATCTTTTAAGACCCCTAGCGCCCTTATAGGTGCCTCAGAGCCAAATCTACAGCCAAATTAAGAATATAATCATTGACGAAGTTTAAAAATTGAATCGCGATTTCGAACTTAACTATACTAAATTATCCCTTAATTTCTACCAATTCTCAAAAAAAATTGAAAACATCATGTTCAACGTATTTTTCGACGAGGAATCCAATGGTGACCTTGGATTTGACCTTGAACAAAACCTCTGAGCTACAGCGAACCAAAATTGATTTTCCGTACGGTGACCCCCATTTTTTATTGCAGATTTGAAAAGAGCGGAAAATTTCACATTCGAATACACCTTTAGTTGTTTTTTTAAGGTCATTTTAGGCCATTCCTCTTATGAGCATTATTCTAGATTATATAAAAATCTTCTTGCGTACAACATCACCCTTAAGGAGGCTCTTTCGATATTGATAAAAACTCTACATCCTCATATAAGTTATATCAATCAATTCGTTAGAGCCTCACAATTATGTAGAAAGAAAAAAAAATGAGGGTAGCTGAACTCGTTTCCGAGAAAAATGCTGTCGAAAATTGCAATTTTAACATGGACTTGTATAGGAAATGATTTTGTTTCGTTAATAACTTTTGTAAAAAATTCTACATCCTCAAAAAATTTATATCAATTGATTCGTTAGAGTTTCACGAATCGTTTCCTGTAAAAAAAAATAGGGGTAGCTGACCATTCTAAGAAGATAATCCACTTTATATGGTCAATTTTGGGGTGCGACTCGAAGCAGCCAGCAGCAATGCAGTGCGCACGAAAGCGCGCGAAATTCAAATGCGCTTAAAAAAAAAAAATATAAATTCTGTAAAAAAATTCTTTTATTAAAAAAATATTAACACTAACATTCTTTAAATAAATTTGTTAATGAATATTTAACAATTTTATAATAATAATATTCTTATAGTTTAAAAAAATTGTAAACAATATAAAATGACAAAATGTTACCTTATGCTATTTATCAGTGGAAAATAAGCTTAAAATAACATTAATTATTGCTTTATTTTTTGTAATCCGAGGTTTCCCATTAATATCTTCTTGTAGCAATAATTTTAAAAACAACTAAAGGTGTATTCGAATGTGAAATTTTCCGCTCTTTTCAAATCTGCAATAAAAAATGGGGGTCACGGTACGGAAAATCAATTTTGGTTCGCTGTAGCTCAGAGGTTTTGTTCAAGGTCAAATCCAAGGTCACCATTGGATTCCTCGTCGAAAAATACGTTGAACATGATGTTTTCAATTTTTTTTGAGAATTGGTAGAAATTAAGGGATAATTTAGTATAGTTAAGTTCGAAATCGCGATTCAATTTTTAAACTTCGTCAATGATTATATTCTTAATTTGGCTGTAGATTTGGCTCTGAGGCACCTATAAGGGCGCTAGGGGTCTTAAAAGATAGGTCTTGAGATGCTTTTAATAAGCAGTAGTATTGGGGAAATGTTTCAGTATTTTGTTAATGTCCACACAATAAAAAGCGTGGGAGTATTAGGTGGATAAAAGTATAGAAAATCGGAAAAAATTGAATATTTCAAATGCCGCTATACGGAGCTAGGGTGCAATATTCCGGTCGTAACCTACGCCATTTTTTAGCTTTTGGCACACCAAAAAACACCCCGAAGTTTAGAAACGATCGGTGTTTCTCCAAGCGAACCTCAGCTATTACAAAACTCGAAAAATGGCGATTTTTGCGGTTTTTAGCAATATTCAAACGGCTCTATATCAGTCAATTTTGAAGCAATCAAAATTCTGAAAAAAGCAAATTAAAGGTCTTGAAAAGACCTTTAATTTGCCGGTTTCAAAAGTTAAATTGCTTCAAAATTGACTGCTGTAGAGCCGTTTGAATATTGTTGGAAATCCACAAAATTAGCTATTTACTTGAATTAAGCTCGAGATGTGGCTATCGTCGAAAACCTCGGGGTCAATTTTTTTTCAAAAAGTACTTTTTCAGACGAAAAAAATGAGCCCAACTACGTCTCTGAAAAGTCAAAACTCCGCTTTGTAGAATTTTTCGAAAATCGACAAAAAACAGCGAAAAAAACCACGTTTTTCGACACTCATTTGTCGCTTGGCACCTCCAAAAATTTTTTTCCGGGCTGAAACTTTAGGAAAAGTCTTTTTTTATGTTGTTTAATAACATATCTTTTTTTCAGATTTTTTTGAAATACCGCCGCGCACACTTTTTTAAAAAAGTAGGAGAATGACCCATATATATACGTTCGTCGAGAGAAGACAGCTGTTGTTGACCGTCACGGTACGGGTGCGACTTCGGCGCTTCGAATTTTTTATTACACGCTTCTGATTTCTCGTATAGAATAAGAAGCAACGAGCGCGTAAAAAGTTTATTTGCAGCTGAAATCAGGGCCATGTTCAACAGCAGCAGGTTGTAGTGGTTGCATGCGCGGAAAGAGATTTTCGCGTGTAGCGTGAAAGTGCGCGCGTGTATTTTATTTTTTTTTTTTTGGCACGCAAATAGAACGCGGCGAGCGTTCCAGTGCTTGACTTATGTTATATCGGAAACGACACATGTAGGCTAAATAGTTTTCGATTGTTATTATTACGGCACGACAGGATGGAGTTTTGCTCGAAATAAACCTTATCGTTCTCTCTCTCTCTCTCTCTCTCGCTCTTGTTTTATTTGATTCGCACCAATGGAAGGCAGAGATCGGACGCGGCAGATTATGTATACATAATGCCCTCGCAGGAGAAAAAGAGTAAACGGAGCAGACGGATCGTCGATATGTTATATTATGGGAACTTGACAGTGTCCCTCCTTGTAACCGAGTGTAAAATAAATACGTAAAAATCCGAAGGGGAAAGTTTCAATTTGATTACGCGTCTCTCCTTCCTTCTCCTCTTTAACTTTTTTGGCTTAATGAGTTTTTAGCGTACGATTATGTATTGGGAACGATAAAAATGACGATTAATCAGGTACAATAGCGTCCGTTAATGACACTGCGCCGCCGTTAACGAGCATTATTGTTACCTCACTACGTGCGCGATGCGATAAAATCAACTTCTCCGCTACACTAATGTAAATCGCGCTCTCTCGACTCATGCTGCTCTGCCGTGTTCGCGTGTGTATGCCTAATAGACATTTGAATTTGAAATATCATACAAGTGTACACACACACACACACACACACACACACACACACACACACACGCGCATTATAGGCCATACGAGTTGCGTGCTAAATCATGCGTACGTTAATGAACGAACGGTCGTAACTGGCTGTCACTCGCAGCGAACGTTATGCACAGCTGTTTCAGCGGCAGCAATAGGCAGGAAAATCTCAACCCTTTTTCTCGATCCACCTACGGCGTTTAAGCAGTTTTCCCGATTGCTTATATACAACTGTGCCACGACAGTTAACGACCTATCCGCATGGTACCCGCGAGCGTCTACCAGCGTTCCTGCAGGTACGTGACATTTTGAATTTGACCACGACTTCGATGTGTCATGTATAGGTGTACGCGCGGATTTGTCTCAACTAATACGCGGGTGTAAGAAAATTTACGATCAACGAATTGACTCACCTTGACAAATTTGGCGACGGAGATGCTGCTGCTGCTGTGCAGTATTTTGCAATGAAATCGACAAACTGTATCACGCACAATTCGTTCCAGATGACGACCAATCAAACAATTTTCCTTGACTCCCAGGATGAGAGCTCGTTTGCTTATTTTCAGCGCGAATGACTGTGTCGCGTCTGATTCGCTTTTGTCCCTATCCAGCAGGTACACCGCGTGCGATTCGTCGTCGACCTCTTGCCGAATTTCGATTTCACTGTGTAATGTGTATGCACGAGCCGAATTCGGCAACGGATTATTCGTCCCGATGACAATTCAAAGTCACACACTGCACAGACATTGAACTTGAACGTTTATTAAATAATGTAAAGTCGAACTTTATTACAGAGCGCGAGGACGCATATTGAAACTTTTCGGCGATACGACACAATATCAACTATTGAATGCCTCGGGACGGATTGTCAAAATCGACGAAGCCTCGTATAGGCTTGGCTGCCTTCGACTCTCGCGCAACGCACCACCACACGTATGTATTGTACATTGTATACACATTTTGGCAAATCAGAGACCTCCTCGCGGGCTCTCGCGTCGCTCGTTGTTGCGGCGGTCGACGGCGGTGTGTTTACGCGCGGACAGCGACATCTGGACGTCAGCCGCTCTAAGCTCGGGCCCGATGTTTACATTATTATGTTTCTTCTGTCCCATGCTTCGCTGTCGGCCTGCCTGCCTGCGCGGCGGACATTTGACGCGGCGATCGCTGACTGCCGCCGCAGCATAACAGACGAAATTCGTTCGTTGCCGCAGTTCATTGTTGCGGAGGATCGAGTTCGACAAAATCCAACTAATTGACATAGTGCGATGCCATTGCACGATATACGGCATTTGCTCCGGAATTTGCGATGTGTCCGAGGAAAAAATGTTTGCACGCGAATCTCGGCCTGTCTCGCCATCTGACGTTGGAATGCGGATACGCCGCGTAGCAGCAAGAAACTCATTTTGAAACTGACGTATTTCGACTGATTTTCAGTCGAAGATACATCGCGATGATCATCGAGTAAGAGATGTTGACGTACGATAAAAGTCATGGGGTTTTCTTTTGGAATCGTCTGCTCGGTGTGAAATCTGTCAATTTCTTTGTTTACAGCGGCCAGCAGAAGACAGCAACAGCAGCAGCCAGCACAGCTTTTGCAGATTATATGTCGGACCGTCTGCGAAACCGTCACGTATACCGTTGACTCATTGATATGGGCGCAAATCATGTGTTTTCCCGACTCTGCTTTTATAGTCATTGTCGTCGTCTTTGCAGCGCTTGCACGCAACACCGACAATAGCAGCAGCAGCAGCAGCAGCAGTAGTAACAGCCTCAGCCTCTCGGCACCTAACAAAGTGACAACTCGTACACCTGTAATTCGCACAAAAAAAACTCGATACCGCTGATTTTCGCTAAGTGTATTGGTTTTTAATCCTTTAGACACATAAACGACTGCCGCTGAGATATTTACACGTTCGTCCGTCGAGGACGATGCTGAACAGCTGACTTTACTTTCGAGTGCATGGATCATTAGCACCGCAGTGGCAGAAGCAGCAGCTATACAACAACAACAAAGACGACGGTACTCGATTGAAAAGCCGAGCCATACTTCTCTCATTGAAGATCGTAACGATGGCTGAATCGAATCCGACGGGAAATTACAATTTCAAGGTCGTTCTGCTGGGCGAAGGCTGCGTTGGAAAGACTTCGGTCGTGCTCAGATATGTAGAAGATAAATTCAATGATAAACACATATCAACGTTACAGGTGAGCTCAATTATTGAGGTGTCTTATCTGATTATAATTTTTTTTCTCCGTTTGTCGTAAAATAATCAATCTAATTGTTACTCATTGGGACTTTAAAAGATTCAAAGAAAATTTGAAAGAATTTACTTGCAGAAGACTTAAAGATAGATATCATTTAATTTAACAAATTTTTAATTTCTATTTTATCTTGGGTACTAATTTTGCCAAAATTCAAGTGTAACAAGCATGATTGTGTTAAAGAAAAAATAATAACTGGTATATATAAAAAAAAATTACTTGATAAATTTAGGTTTCAATCATATTATATACAATTAATTTAAACATAAATTCAGAATTTTTAGCAGAGCTCACTATTATTTTCATTGATTTTTTTAAAATAAAGTCAGCATAATAAACATTTGTTTGAAACATGAATAATTTTATTTTACTACTCATTTGTCAATGAATTATTTCTTTGAACTATACAACTGTATACTTATATAAGAGCACTTATAAGGTAGCTATTGGTTTCATCCTGTTTTTTAGGAACCTGTTTTATCTTTGTAGCATTTTATTGCTGTAGAGTGAATCATAATTAATGTACAAATTATCCTTAGATGTTTCTAATGTTAAATAATTTGTTTTCAGGCCTCATTTTTCAAAAAAAAATTAAATGTTAACAGTAAAAGAGTTAACTTGGCAATTTGGGACACAGCAGGACAAGAAAAATTCCATGCATTGGGGCCTATTTATTATAGAATGTCTAATGGAGCCGTATTAGTTTATGATATAACTGATGAAGAAACATTTCAAAAAGTAAGTAATAGTATCTGAGAATTAAAATTCAGCTCATTTTGAAGCTTTTCACGCAAAAAAATTATATTTGAAAATTTTCAGGTAAAAAGTTGGGTGAAAGAATTGAAGAAAATGCTAGGAAATGAAATTTGCCTGGTGATAGCAGGCAATAAAATAGATTTAGAAAAAGAAAGAAACGTTTCGGTCGAAGAGGCAGAAGAGTAAGTCAATTTTTTATTCTTCGCATAAGGCAAGTGCTAAATCTTTCAACGATGTGTAATTATTTTTTTCAGGTACGCGCGACAAGTCGGCGCGGTGCATTATAACACTTCCGCCAAATTCAATCACAATGTTGAAGAAATGTTCCTTGACCTAACGCAGCGCATGATGGAGCAAGCCCAAGAAGCTGAAATGCGCTCGAGCTTGACACGCAACAATAGCCAAAGACGCAATGTCGTTGTCATCGAAGACGAATCGATGGAAAGTGACCAGCCACGACCGCGAAGCTCGTGCTGCGGTGGCAGCAGAGAATCGTAATTACACATTGAAACTTCACGAATATTACAATTTTGTTTTGTATACAATTGTCAAGTTGCAGAGAAATTGTAATGCAATGTTATACACGAAAGTTGAGCCAAGAGTATGGGTAGTTTGATTAAATGCGTTGTTGTGGAACAATGCAAAAACTTTCAAGCCGCTATGCTCACTGTGAAACTGAAATTTTTTCAACACTTCAGAAAACTTGGTTTGCGCAATTAAGAATTTGTGATAACTTTAGCCATATATTTATAAAATGAAGAAAGATAGGTGACGACAAGTTTTCGGTAAAATAGCGTTACAATTACTTGATCATTTTGATTCGTCTTTGATGATAGTTTGTGCAATTGTTATTGGAGTCTTTGTTCATTCTGTAAATAAAAGAATTCGGTGATTTTGTTAAATAAATGAATCCAGAACAGGATATTAATGAGGTTACTAATGGAGTTCTTTCTAAGAAAGCCAAAAGATCGACTATGTTTTAACTATAACGAAGTAATATTTGTAAAATATATAACTCATCTAATGTGATTCATTTTCATACATTTTAAAGGAATTATCGCTTCCTTTGAGCGGTAATGCAATTTTTGACTTGCGTTCGATGGTGAGACTTTTCCACGAGTATGGCTTGTTTGCAATACCACAAAATGATAATGTTTGACAAATAATTTAAAGCACAAATTTTTTGATAGAAAGCATGATTTTATATTAATTGATTGCAATGCAGCAACCAACTACAGATTTGATACGCTTTTTACGTAAAATTTAAAACAGTTTTTCACTCAATGAAAATCGTCTTACAAAAATATATAAAATGAAATCAAATGAACTAGCTATATCATTTGTACATAATACTAATGGCATTTTTTATGTAAAAACAAAGAACATAAAATATATGATTGTTCCATATAACTTTTTGTGTATTCTAATTCACAAAACAAAATTCCCAAACTTGATAACGTTTCAATTTGAATAACGCGTTAGCAATATTTGAATCAAAGTTGGTCACGTCCAATACACGTATTTTTCTTCATTTCAAAATGTCGTATTAGCGATTTTTCAGGGTCCTATATTCATAATTATCATTCCAAAAAACTGGAGTGTTTATCGAAAGCAATTGATCTAAACTTTTGAATAAACAGATATTCAGTACGATTAGCAGAATATATTTTACAAACTTGAAAATCATCGTTTCCACTTCAAAAATAAATTTTGATTGTGTTCCTCAAATGAGTTCGAATAAAAATTGTATGAGTTGAAGGTGTTATTTTCCAATCGAATCAGTAAAGTTCCAATATTGCATTCTCCTATAAATCAGAAAAGATATATTTAATGAATTAAAAGAGATAATCTTTCTGATGAGTTGATGCACTTACTTCCAAAAAATTAAACCCTTTGAATTAATTATTAGATTAAAAAATTGAACGTCTAGTTTTCGAGTAAATATTCGTGTATTCAATATCACGAATTTATTTTTATATGATATACGTAATATTTTAATTATTAAATTTATAAAATTTTTTAGTAGTTTCCAATTGTTTATTTCAGTAACTATGCATTGTCTTGAAGTAGGAAGTGCTTGTAAAGTAGCACAAATACCCTATTATAATGAAGACTGCAAGTAATAAGAAATCTACGACTCTATGAATCAATTTTTTACATTTTTCTTCATCAGTATTAATATTTATGAATGTACTTGCATCAAAGAAGCATTAATTAATACATAAAAGCACTTATTCAGAAGTGATGAATTCTTTATGTGAAACATTAAACTTCAATTTACATCACTTCAACTTTTCATTAATGCAGTCTGTTTCAATTTGGACTAATATGAGACGATTGAAGTATCACCAGTACCAACGAGCCAACGATCACGGTACCAACGAGCTTTCGTTTGAAAGCTTTTTGAAAAAAAATGATGGATCATGAAAAATTCGTGGATAAGGATGAACTGTCTTCAAAATTCAAAGACAAATTAAAATTGAATCAATTCTCACAAGTTGATATAATTTTTCGGATTTTTTTCATATTCCCGAATCAAGATAAATTTATCCATAGGATCGGAAAAGTTTTAATCATCTTTCTTTTGTGTGTCCTCACACTTAGTACGGTAAGATTACTATATTTTCATATTATATCGTGAACAATTACCTTAATTCAAGATCGTCAGGCCCTTAAGGCAATCGAAGAAGCTAAAGAAGTCAACATCGACATCAGCAGTTTAGCAGAGTGTTTGATTCAAATTTCGTTGCTGTTATGTTATAAGATAGTTTATATTCATCTTATAACAAATCCTGATAAGGTTATTTTCTTTTTATTGGAAATGAAAATTATTAATATATTTTTTAAAACTAAATATTAGTTTAATTTCACCGTGACAAAAGTGTATGTATTTTTTAGTTCATCGCCATTATCTCAACAATTATACGAACATACGAAACCAATGGTGCATCACAACAACAAATACTTACTGAAACAATTGGAACAGCTTTTACATTAACAAAATATCTATTAGGTAAAAACTTTATTTTTCACAAACATGGTTCACGAATAATTTTGATACGTTTACAGTACTGTGGTTTCCATTAGTTGGTAGCTATGCTGCCTCTCCAGTAGTTATACCAACATTTCTAACTTGGATTTCGCCTCAAAATCAAACTTATCAAAAATCATTACCTCTCAAATTAGAAGTTTTCATCGATGAAAATGAATACTTCTATTTTATTTTTGCATTTCAGTTTGTAATCACATATTTCGTTTGTTTGTTTCCATTATTATTTCACTACTTCCAATGTGTGGCTATTGGAATTATCTATGGTCAACTCCGTTGTTTGCAGTACGTTTAAAATTATTTATCATTTTTTTACTGACGAACTTTTTCTCATTCCGCACTAATTTATGTTACCTTCATTAAGTATACTTTGATTATTAGAATGACATTATATTATTTTAATTCTATTGATTCGATTTTCTTTCTTTTTAAAATATTTTTCATAATTCTAAAAGCTATATTTTTCGACGAATTCTTTCCAAACGTTTTTTTTATCAAAATCCACTCTTGCAATCAACTATTTCTTGACAATTAAGGAGCGAGAGAAGAGATAATTGACTGACAACTTGAAACAGCTGAAAAACATAATTGGGAAAATTTCACGTTTTGTTACCGTCTTTCAAATAATCGCGTAGAATTCATCTCTTTCTTTGTGGAATTTCACTATTAGACCGTCAGACAGTGAACGATAATACGTCCTGATTTATCCACTTATGCCCTTGAAAAGTCTGAAAGATACATCGATAACAAGCTCCAAAACAAGTGCCAAACTATCATCTTTTCATAATGGCATAAGTTAAAAAATCAGTACACAAGGCCAAAATTTGTTAAAAATTTGTTATACAAATAAAAAAAAAATCGCCAAGCTAATACGGCGTAATATTCCGTTTTTTGAGCTTGTTATCGATGTATTTTTCAGACTTCCACGTGGATATTAAACTTATATTTTATAATTATACTTGAAATATTTTAGTTTTATCTTTATTTTAGATGTCGCTTACAAGAATTAGACGTTCAAGATGATTCGAATATTGCCAGGGTCGAAAAACCACCTAACAATTTAATTTACATAAAACTGAAAGAGATAGTTCATCAGCATCAAATTTGTATTGAGTATGTAAATATTTATTTAAAAAATCTTGAAGTAAAGTTTTTATTCACTGACATAAAATTGCTTGTCACACAGTGCTTTTTGTTTATTTGGGTTCCAGACTGTATGAGCATCTGTGTTCTACAGGGAGTTTTATATTTTTTTCCACACTCACGTTAATTGTGTTCAACTTCATTTTAGATGGGACAGCGGTAAATATTGAAATAATTAACACCTACAGTCAGAATAAATTAATTGCCAAATCACGATCAATAAAAAATGACACTCATTATGTTTCATTCGTATTGATGAGAACTAGCTTGAGAGTCAGTTCGGTCTTCGGCGATGATGTTGCCCGGAGAAGGAAGGACAGGTCTCGGAAATAGTATAGAGAGACGGTTAAATTCCTCTGCTCTCGAGTCGAAGTCTCGAAAAGCTCTCGTATAAATTTATTTTAATTGTTCTTACAAACTACAACCGTTACATCCCTTTCTCTTATTTTCGTACGCGCTTGTTTACAAATTGATCTATCGTCGACGCGTACCGGCGCCTTAACTTACACATACATCAGTATATGTGATGATGATGAATATGAACTTCGTGCTACGTTTTTTTTAGTAACAAATAGTTTTAAAATTCATGCAGGGTATTGAACAGTTTCATTTGATGTATTTTAAATTTATATGCAGATGGTAATTTTATTCGATTCGAATATATATGGAGCCGCGAGAATGTTGGTCGCATATACTTGTGCGATGATAGCTTTCATGTGCATTTGTGTTCCAAGTCAACTAATGAGTAATGCCAGCAACGATTTCTTTACTCAAGGGTAAAATGAGATATAATAATTATTACTGAATTATCAAATTGTATATCATTTTTTAATATGCAACGTACAGTTATTGCACCAATTGGTATAATTACCGACCAAGCATGAGAATCAACTTAATGTTCATAATGACAAGGGCAATTAAAACTTTTGAAGCTCGAGCTGGACCAATGATCGATATGAATTTTGAATCGTTCAGCGAAGTAAGTAGATCAATTCTAATGTAAAAAGTTGATCGATTTACTAATCGTAATGATATATAATAATAATAATATTTTTATAGGTCATGAAGCGATCGGTATCATTTATCGCAGCTTTCCGATCATTATACGCTGCATATCGAGAGAAACAGCGTGTGTAAAATTTCATAATCTGTAAGATTACAGATTATAAGTAAGTTGGTTCAATGGCAGTATCAATGAAGCAGTGTATGATAAATCAAGCCTAAGGCAACGATTACAAAAAAATCAAAATTATCAAATTTATTTCATAAAATCAAAATTATCAATTAATTTTATGAAAATGGCAATTTTAGTTTGTTATACTATTTATGCAGAGATCGAGGAGCGCGCTCGCGCTCGCTCTGGCAAGCATGGCAGAGAGAGTTGCTGCGTACACTATCCTTATCCACTTGATCCTCCTTATATACAGCGCACTGGCGTTTTTCGCTACTCGCGAAAACTCTTTTTTCCTCTCATTTGAATTTGATAACAGATATTTTAATTTTAATCCAACGATTTATATAACATACCGAAAAAAGGTTATTTCAACGAAATATGAGCGAATTTTTTATCCTGCAAACAGTAGTCAGAAAATTTCGATCCTGTTTTCCGGAAAAATTAACCGATGAAATTGGCTGAAATTTGGTGAAGTTGTTCATAGCGACAATACGGAGGACTCCACAGAGCCGTTTTTCGAAAATTGATCTAGTAAAAAAGTTATTTAAATTTACACTGTTAATGCTCGGTCGGTCAAAATCGGAGCTTCGGCATCACCTTAATGAGCTATGTTTGAAATGAAATCAAAAATATTCTGACAATTATTTATAGGCAAATTTGAAATTTTTTATTTTCAAATTTTTGGGATCATTTATGGGAACTACTATTTCAGTACATATCACGAAAAGTGAAATGATAATTTCGTTTGATCATGTAAAGTTATTATTAGTATGAAAAAACCTTGCTTATGTCTCTACTTGCCCGGGGGTCTCAATCAAAATCGATGCGAAACTTACAACATAATGAAACGAAAACTTTCAGTACATTTTATAAATTTTGAAGTATAGCTGAATTCTTTAAATTACGCATTCAAATTTTGGAGTGTCATTTTTAAATTAATTCATGCTCATAATTAAATATTTGCAAACATCAATTACATTAATCACATGCATTAAATTTTCATTAACTCATAGACACATCTCCTCTAAAAAGGTTTTCATATCAAAAGGAAAAAAATTTCAGTCTGACTTCCTCACACTCTCCAAAAATATTAAAATAAAAAATTGTTTTAAATGTAAAAGAAAAACCATTTTCAACAATAAAAACTAATATAATTCATTTTTCAATGTGCATTAAAATTTTTATATTAAGTTCAAGACGAGTGCGAGTGTCTTGATTATTGTATTATAATGTAAGATTGTCAAGTTGAATTGTAAGTATGAATAATTATAATGTAATGTATTGCTGTAGTCAAGAGGTGCGGTAGCACCTAGCCGGCAAAGTATAAAAAAAATAATTATTAAAAAATTTTTTTAAAAAAAATTATTAAAAAAAAAATTTTCGCGAAGAAATTGTACAAAAAAAATTTTTTTTTAAAAAATTTTCATGGAAAAAAACATTTTTCAAAATAAAATTTTTATGCAATAATTTTCATAAAATTATGTTTATAAAAAAATATAATTATTAAAATAAATTTATTCCATTGGCTTATTAGCTAAGAAATGTCGGCTAGGTGCGGCGCACCTATTTTATACGTCTGTACGAGAGAAATAAAAAAAGGTAGTTCTAGTTAGGGTACTTCTGGTATTCGAAGTGCTACCAAAAAGGTATCATTCGATAGGGAATTGAAAATAATGAACTCATGCAAATTTTCAGATGATTTGGTTGATTGGATAAAAAGATAGAGCCATCCAAATTTTTTTTAGCGTGAAAACACGTTCTTTTCCGATTTTTGTCAAACATGAGTCAGCCACGAGATCTCGGGGAATACTTAACCAATCGAAATTCTGACGCAAGATTTAGAAAGGTATGCAGCTCTACTCCAATAGTTCACTATCAGAATTTCCGATTTCCCGAAAAATTCCTCTTTTAAATCGATAATTGAGTGAAGTGCCGTATAGAGGTTATGTTTCAAATATGTTTCAAATTTCGTTTTCATGTCAGCCACGAGATCTTGGCGAAAAAAAATTTTAACCAATTTCTGTCCGGTGATTCGGAAAGGTCTTGCGCCGTACTACAATAGTTCACACTCAGAATATTCAATTTTCAGAAAATTTAGAGCTCTTTATCGATTCGTAACTCGTGTGCCATTTTGCGATATTTTTTTTGTATACGCATGAGAAATCGTTGCATTTGCCCATTTTTAAATTAAATACAGAAGAAAATAGAATTGTTATATTGGACATTATACGGACCTTATTGGATATTATAAAAAGTCATTAAAGCCTCTGTCCTACAAGTTCGATTGATTTTGTTTACATGTAATCCAATAAGGTCTGGGCACGCAAAGTGATATTTCGCACTGAAAATCTGAGTGCAGCATAAGCAGAGTGTTGCTATTGACTATGAGTTGTTTCATGATTAATGGGCAGATAATATTAACAAATGTAACTTTGACTATTTTTTAGAGATTTTAATATTTTAATGAATTATCTTTATAGCTGTTGTAAATAACACTTCAAAAATCTATATATCCCGGGTCACACTGTATCAAATAATTAAAAGTACATCTTTGACGATTATTTAGATATTTCAATATATTTTATAATTCTGTGGTGGAAAGGCATAACGACTTAAGGTAGTTCCCTCAAAAAAATGACTATCGATAAAGGGTCTTGAAATTTTAACCACATATTATTGACAGTGCTATTCATATGTGTAAGAAATTTCAGGAAATGTAACCAAACCATTTCGAGTCAAATTTTGAGTCAAAAAATCACGTTTTTTGTTTTTAATGGCAAAATAAACGATGATAATATTTATTTATCGCAAAAATAACACCGGATACTGAAAGAGCATACCTAAAACCCCTGGGTATGGATTTTCAAGAAAATATTTTAACTTTATCTATAATTTTTTTACAACGGAAAATTCATGCACAAAATTGCACTTTTGCGCGTTAATGGGTTAATATGAGCACTGCCCGATAATAGAATCATATGTAAAAGAACGGTACATGCACTATGCATACGAATCGATTTGGAGAATGACAATTGGTTCATTATATTCGTTATGAAATAGAGTCTAAAACGGATACGCCACTTTCTCATGCATATCATTATCGCAAAAATAGTTTTCGATAGTATTCACGTACATGGTAATCCTATTAACTGATTTCAAAATATTAGATTGGATTTTTCTTGAGAAACAAACTCATGTAAAATATTTGCCATTTCATACTGAATTTCATTTAGACGGAAATCATTATTTTACTGCTATTTATTTTATAAAATTATGTGGAGGATTAATACTAACTGACATAGGAAATAGTAGGTTTTAGTTGACTCACCTTGGCGTCATTACCAAGTGCATGCGGAAATTTCATTTTATTGTTAATTAATCATTGTTAATTATTGTTGATTTGTTATTTATTGTTAGCGAGTGAGCGAGAAAAAAATAAGGCTACATCTCGCGTCGGCGGGCGTGTCGTATTTCAGACGTAGAATATCATAACGATGTTTTGTCTTCATGTCCAATTTGTTCTTATTTCATTGGAGTCTTTTATTAACCTAATTCTTTGAAAATTTAAGAACGTGAAAATATGCGCAATCTGTTCATTGCTCGGAATAAGACTAGAGACAAATGAATTGAGCAAAAGAATTATAACTAAAACTGTTAATAATTTTTTTTTAAACATGTTCTTGTAAAAACAAGTTTCATATTCGGATTTCGCAAGCCAAAGCACATACTTTGGCAACCATTGTTCCTTCGTTTGGATCGCAAATGGACACGGAAACCCCTCAGGGCCCGGACTAATATATGTACGTATTTCGGGGAAAACCGAACAATCAATTCATGTCTAAAATAACATTTTTCTCCCTTTTACAAATATTAAATTTTAAGAAAAAATTTATCAATATGTTTAGTCGTACGATTTTTAATTGTAAGCTTGAACAAGAACTGGACTTTTTGGTAAAATAGTCTAGCTTTTTCGCTTGCATGCATAAATCCATTTAAAGAATTACCGTTGTTAGCTACCAGAAGTTATTTTGAGAAAATTTTTCAACTTCGGGGGTAATGTCTGTAAGTAACTAGGATATTCATCTTATTTAAGATGTCATAAAAGTTACAATATTAAGTTTCATAAATTTTTTTATTAAACACTTACTTTGTACTTTGCATGATGTACATACGTAAAAAAGATACAAAGTAATTTTTTCTTCATAATGAATTTATTTTTTTACAATGCGTGATGACATGCTTTACAAAAAAATTGTTTTGATTTGGAATGGAAATTTGCATAGTTTTTAACAAAATCTTGATTAATGATCAACTGAGTAAATAATTAAACGGTGCCAACACATTTTTTTTTTTAAAGCAATCGAATAAATGTTGAGCTACGTAATGCCATTTATTAATTTAGTATTTTACATCTCGGAAAAATGCGAATCAGACATTTAGGAACATCTATCTTTTGTGAAGTCTTTAAATGCATTTCAATGGTGTGAAATATGAAACTACTGTAATCATCAATTATCTTATGTGCTGAGGTAGATGATTTTGAACTTCTCTCCTTACTCACTGATTGTCAGACAGGGGAATCACACAGAAAAATCCAACCCAAATGAGACTACTGTAAGAGCTTTACTCACTATTACTTTGTACTCACGCTGCAGGAGTCAAGACTTTTGATCAGTGGAATTTAGAAACAATTTTAAGAAGTGAAATTAAATTAGCTGAAGAAAATCCATTCTTCAGTGCAGTGTTGTGAGAAATATTAAGCTACAGTTTAGAATCTAATTTTGCGTAAGAAATAGATCTTACCGTATTTTTTTACCATACTTTGTACTCCGGTGAAAAACAATCGTAGTAGTCAACAAATTGCGTTTGTGAATCGATATGCGGAATTATTATTAAAAAAAATTCATTTTATTTTAATAATACATTTCAACGATGGGCCATCCGATCGAAATAGTAAAAACTTCACCCGATCATTCTTTTGTGTTTGACGAAGCATCGCTTACTCGATTACTAAATCAAGATGACCTGAAGGATCGCCGCTTAATCATCGTGTCGATGGCAGGGCCCTTTGACAGGTCCAAAGATCTGTTGCTTAATTTTTTTCTGCGTTACGTGAATTGTCAAGTAAGTGCACACCGAAAGAAAATTGAGAAAAATTTCATTTCATGTCATCTGAAAACTGAAAATTGAAAATAAAATCGGCTGTGCAAAACGGAAAAAAATCGTTTGCATGGCTTATCTTACTTCATGTCACATATTGAGTTCTCAAATTATAGATTACGATAGATCAATTTATTTCAGTTTATAATCCTAATTAATAATTTTAAACCTCTCAAAAACTGAATATAATCGCTTGAAAAATATACGTCAAAATTTTACAGTACAAACTGAAAAATGGGTCAGAAGAGTGGATGGGTGATGAGATGCAACCACTCGAAGGCGTATCCTGGCAAAACAATGACAAGAAGATTGGCATACAAATTTGGTCTGAAGTATTCAAAACCGAATTGCCCAATGGTGAAAAAATCGCCATCGTATTGATGAATTCGCAGGGATTTTTCGGTTGCCATTCGATTACGGATCATCAAAGTGCCTCCGTATTTGCATTGACCACAAAATTGTCGTCTATGCAGCTCTTCTTTTTGCCTGAATGTATCAGAAAAAAAAATTTGCAGCAACTGCATTTTATTATGGAATATGTAGAGCTTGCAGAAAACCAATTCAGAGATACATTTGGCCAAAGGTTTGTAATACATATCTCAAATATTTCCGTTTTTGTTGTATATTCTGCACGTATGTAAAAGTATTATTTTATTTTAACAGATTGAAATTTCTCGTACGCGACTGGCCTTACCCTCACGAGTACAAGTATGGGGCCGAGGGAGGTCGTGATTATTTGCTGCATACATTTGGATATTCAAACATTCAAGATCAAGAGCTGATCTGTTTAAAAGAAAAACTAGATTCTTATTTTTCTGAATATTCTTGCTTTCTTATGCCGCATAGTGGATATCAAATCGCTCAGAATATCAAACTTAATGGTCTTTTATCGGAAATAAGAAACGATTGTAAACAAGTGATCAAAAATTTGGTGCCGAAGCTGCTAGCACCAGAAAATCTTGACATCAATAAGATTGGTCCGAGCATTGTCACAGCTTCTTCGTTACTTGAACATTTCAAAAATGGGATCCACTTTTATCGAAATTTGGATCTTTTGAAAATTCGAAATATTCTCGCCGTGAGTTTACCCTTATCAACCATAACATACTTTATTTTTGAAAAAGCCCAATTAGAATATGATTTTATTTGCTTCAGATAAAATACAATTTACCTGCAATGCTAAACGCTGTGGATATGTACGAAGCATCGATGAATACCTTTTGCGGCCCAAATTTGCCTTACTTAAAAAATGAGAGATTTCAATTAGCACATGACGTTTGCTATAATCAAGCAATTCAATACTTTGAGAAAGAAAAAAAACTTGGATATGACGATGAATCTGACAGGATGTTGAAAGAGGTAAAAAAACCGAAAGTGAATTTGATATTATTTCGAATTTTTTGATCGATTCATTTAAAACTATACATTTTTCAGGCAATTGACGAAAAATTTGAAGCTTTCAATGATAGCAATCAGGATAAATTTTGTGAAAGAATTCTATGTGACAAATCGGTAATTCTAATCGTTTTATCGATAATTTTATGCATTATTTTTTTCATTGTTCGAGCACAAGAAAAAGTAGATTCAGATGATACAAGTCAATTTCCACTTGTAAATTTTAAGTATAAAAAATATCCATCATTTAAAAGTAATATATTTAAGCCCCGTTTTGGCTAAATTTTTTTATGAAAAATAATTAAATGAGCTGGTATTTAATTCAAATAGGTATAAGCTGAAGAGCACTAAATACATATACTGACAGCGAAATGACATATTTTTAATTGACAAATTTAGTAATTTTTATCTTAACTGGAGGTAATAGTTAATATTATTTTTTAATGAGTTTTGGTTTTTACTTCTCAAAAGTACTTCTATAAATGAGTAAGTCAGTGAGAAACAAACACTATTTTACAGAAAATCAGAAGAAACTATGAGGCATGACTTTCAAACTATTTACTCGTTCAATTATCTTAAAAATGTATTATCTGTAAAATAATTGATTATATAAAATGAATAAAACCAACTTTTTTTCCTTAATAAAGAAAAGTAAGCATTTTATTTTAATCGTTTAATGTTCTTAACATAGATTAAATAAATGAGTATATGTATCATCATCTACTTCAACTTCTTCTTTGGGCGCAAGTTAGATGTGTGTCCACATTTCTTTTTACGACAATTAGTTGCACGAGGGTGAAGTCTTGCATAACACTTTCTGCAAATCATTTTCTCACAGTTGTATTTTTGAGCTAACAATCTAAGAGTTGGTTCGATAACACCTCCTCTCAGACGGAGGACTAGATGAAGGGTAGATTCTGCAAAAAATAAAATTCATGTTTATTTTGTAAAATATTTCAAAGCTATAAATTCCAGAGAATCTATATTTACCTTTTTGTATATTATAATCTTGAAGAGTGCGACCATCTTCCAATTGTTTACCAGCGAAGATCAACCTCTGCTGATCTGGAGGAATTCCCTCTTTGTCTTGGATTTTAGCTTTGACATTTTCAATAGTATCAGAAGCTTCAACTTCCAAAGTAATGGTCTTGCCAGTTAAAGTTTTGACAAAGATCTGCATTTTGCTAAAATAATGAAAATCATTAATACATGTGTTACTCTGTGAACATAGGTGAAGGAGAGGGTTAGGTAACTGAATAGAGTGAAAATTAAACATTATCAATAATCGACAAGACATAAAATTCAAAATTGGATAACAGAATATCAATGATTAGTATTAATGAACATATTTTTCCGGTAACTAGAAAGAGGTTATAAAGATTCTGCGAGGCTTTCAAGCGGTATAGAAATTCATTGTCAACTTGAATAAGATAAAAAACACCAAATCATTCATTTTCAATCATTTTTTATATCCGTGATAAATAGATTCACTTGCAACAAAAACATTAAACGATAATAAAAATGTCAATACTAACCACGCGGATTTTAGAAAACTTATCCAAAAGAGACCGACTGACGAGTGACGAGACTTGTATCATGCCTTCGCACGCCAGTCGCGCGATGCAGAGCAGACGTCGGCGCACCGTACTAAAACATAAACAAGTCACGATACTCTCTGAACTTGACGAGTTATTTTTCGCGAATTCGAAAATCACATGATTTCGGAGTTCGCATTTTTCCTCTGTATAGGTCCTGAGCGCGGCGGCAGGTGTCGCGACTCATCCGAGCGAACTGCAAAACATCAACATGGGCTCAAGTGTCACTATATCTATATATCAATACTGTTCGGTCATAAAATTGCGGAATCTGATGCGCAAATAAGTGGTAGCCAGTAGTCTAAGCCAAGTAGTAAACAACGAAGTCGGAGCGTTCGTAATCGCAAACAATATTGAAAAAAAAAGGTAATATTTTCATCGAGTGATATCTGTTATCTCATTCCTTCTCGCTATTTATGAAATAAATAACTAGTTTATTTATATCTTTCTATTTTGATGCAGTTTCGTGTTGTGGCATCGCTCAGTCGGCTGGTAACAGCGAAACTCGCACCCTGGCCATTGCATAAAGAAAAACGATACAGATGATGAAGAATAAAAATCAAACTTACTGAAGTTTCTAAAATATTCATTGGGTTTGAGGGAAAAATTTATTAAAGTTTCAGTTTTGTTTTTGTTTTTACCTACATAATCAAGATATTATGCAGCGAGTTTCAAGGACTTCTTTTAAAGGTCTATTGAGCCAATTACAAGCCACAGGTTTAGAAACCACTTCAATTGGATTGTCAAGATGCAGATCATCGTTTAATCAGCACAATGACCAGTCTGAAAAAAGGAGGTATGGAAAAGTCACAACTGTGTTATTGTCTCTTGCTGGAGGCATAACATACTATTTATACAAAGATGATATTAAAAATAACATCAGCAGCTTTATTAATGTGCATGCATTCAAGATACAAAACTCTCAGTAAGTAAATATTTTATTCATTTCTGCAATGTGATTACAAATAAAAACAAAACTTTTTTAATTTTTCTTAGCAATGGACGAGAAGCTGGTGCGAGAAGAGCTGAACTGCCAACGTATACAATGCAGCAAGTGAGTGAACATGATAATTTGATAAATGGGATTTGGGTTTCTTACAAAGAAGGTGTTTACAATATCACCGATTTTGTTAGAAAACATCCTGGTGGCCAGAGCAAAATCATGATGGCTGCTGGTGGCTCTATCGATCCATTCTGGATGATTTTCGCTAATCACCAAACGGATGAGATTTTAGTCTTACTAGAATCCATGAGAATTGGCAATCTACGAAGTGAGGATGTTTACAAGCACAAAGATGAGGATATTTATGATCCTTATGCCTTGGAGCCTGTTCGAAATCAAGTAAATAACTAGAAAAATATTACTATTTATTTAGCTATTAATTGTAAAACATTTTTTAACATTTATTTAAGATGTTACATATAAATGGGAAAAAACCATTTTGTGCTGAACCACCTCCACCCATGCTTGTAAAAAACTTTATAACACCTAAAGAAGTGTTTTATGTGAGAAATCATCTTCCAGTACCTTACATAGATGAAGAAAACTATGAACTCGAGTTGGCAGCTGAAGAAAAAACTATGAAAACTTTTAATATTGAAGACATCAAGAAATATCCACAACATACAATTACAAGCGCTATTATGTGTGGAGGAAACAGACGATCTGAAATGGGAGCAGAAAAACCATTGAAAGGTTTGAGCTGGAATGTTGGAGCTATTGGGAATGCTAGCTGGACTGGTGCTAAATTGAGCGATGTTTTACGGGATCTCGGTAATTTTAATGTTACCTTGAGAAATTTTAGTAAAATATTTTTAATTTAACATTTGATTAAAACAAATAGGTGTAAAAGAAGAAGATTACAACCATATTCAGTTTGAAGGTATGGACATTGATCCTTCTGGGGTACCATATGGTGCCAGCATTCCAATCAGTAAAGCTTTAGACCCCCGTGCGGACGTATTACTTGCTTATGAAATGAATGGTGAAGACATACCATTGGATCATGGATATCCTCTGCGCGTTATTGTACCTGGTGTTGTGGGAGCTCGCAATGTCAAGTGGGTTAATCGCATTATATTGTCGAAAAACGAAAGTCCTTCGCAATTCCAACAAAACGATTACAAAGGTTTCTCGCCGAGTATCAATTGGGATAATGTCGATTTCAAAACTGCACCAGCCATTCAAGAAATGCCTGTTACTTCAGCTATTTGTTGCCCTCAAAAGGATGAAAAAATTACTGTTGCCAAAGATGGAACTATACCTGTGAAAGGTAGGTTAAAGTAGCTCTTTTTAATTGCATCATATTTATCCCAAACTTTTTCATTCCAAGGTTACGCTTGGTCTGGTGGTGGTAAGAAAATTATTCGAGTTGATGTCACAGCTGATCAAGGTGAGACTTGGCACATTGCTGAGTTAGTTGCTCAAGATCCTGATGCAAAAGAGGGTAGACATTATGCATGGACCCTTTGGAGTCTTAATCTTCCTGTTGATAAAATGAACAAATCGGTCGAGATATGGGTTAAAGCAGTTGACTCCCAATATAATACTCAACCAGAAAGCTTTAAAAATATCTGGAACCTCAGAGGATTCCTGTGCAATGCTTATCATAAAGTCAAAGTTAATCTTGGATAAATCATTGCAGATGTTACAATTGAAGTAATTTACGATCGTTATATTATTTACTATTTTATTTTTATAAAATTGAATTCAATTTACGTGGTATATTTGCGGTGCTCGACTGAAAATGTGTGATAAAATAGTTGGTATTATATTAAGTATTAGGAATTGCACACAATATGCTATGCTAAAGCGTAATTAATAATGATGTGAATTCAAAATTCACATTGTTGTTCGTGACGATACTTTCAAAGGATATTCATCTCGTTTATAATAGTATCCTCTATATAGATCTATTCAAACTATGCACTATCTAACAATTTTATGTTTTATATTCTAACTTTTTACTAATACTTAGTGTTGTATCTTGTAATTTACATCTTGTTATCATTCTAGTTCAAAAGATCATGTTATTACAATTATTCTACGAATTTTTAAACGCACTTATTTTTAAAACTTTTTATGGCACATCAATAATGTCATAAGTCACACAATAAAAGTAATGAGCAGTGAAAAGTCGTTTTTATTACTGAGCATATAAACAGATTAACATTGGCAAGTGCTTGATCAAATTTTTGTTGTTTTCTACAAAATAATACATCTAGCTTTTTAGAAAACTTCTTCGGTGCAAAAATGTAAGAGAGTAAATGTTTATCAATATGGAGTTTACATAAGCGTTTTTAATCGTGTACTTAATATAGCAATCAGTTCTTGCGATCGATCGATAAATCGTTGATCGTCGTAAAATTGGCGATTCAATTGAGTACAGTTGGATCCGGAAAGTATCAAAAGATTACGAATAATTTTTTTATCAATCACTGATTAATTAATTTCGTTTCTACTTCGGAAAAGCTTGATTTTTTAATCCACGCGTCAGCGGTGAGATCGTTACTTGTAAATAAACGAATCGCCGAATCAATTAATACTTTATTACGGGTAAAATATCATTACATTCATGGCTTAAAGCTTAACTAATATCACATTGGTTAATTGTACATGATTACGACGGCAGAGATAGCCATGGATCCGCGAGCGAACCGCACTCGTTGTCCATTATTTGTCCGGCTCCTTCTGTATGTCCTGCAGACTCTTTCCCATTGTCTCGGGCACGTAGTAGTAGTAATACACGATGGACGCGTAAATGCCGGCCGAGTAGAACCAGAAGAGAGCCGCGGGCCCGACGAGCTCGAGGAACGGCAGAAACGTCATGGTCGAGAGCGACGAGAAGACGGCCGAGGTGGCGCTGAACACGAGGCTGGCCAGGGTCTTCAAGCGCGGCGAGAACAGCTCGCCCACCAGGGCGCTGGGTATGCAGCCGCAGCCCGCCGTGTAGGACATGCTGTAGCAGAGCAGGCAGAGGCAGGGCAGCCACGTGAGCCAAGCCGGGTCGAAGTCGAAGCGACGCAGCAGGAGAAAGTGCACGCCGAGGCTGGTGAGGGACAGGGCCATGCCGAGGCTCGAGGCGATCAGCAGGAAGCGACGGCCGTAGCGATCGACCCGAAACGTGGCCAGCAGACCCGAGACGATGGAGCAGCCCTGGATGCTGGTGACGATGGTGCTGGCTTCGATGCTCACTCGGCTCGACGTGATGATGATCTCCATGTAGTTGTTGGTGACGTTGTACGCGCCGAAGTAGCTGAATATGTTGATCATGAACATCATCAGGAAGCTCTTCATGTAAACTGCGAACAAAGCGAGAGATAGGAAATTCAGGGCTCGATTAAAGCGCGCGGATCTTGAGGCACGCGCCAACTCACTGGGATCCTTGAACTCGCGCATCCTCTCGAGCAACGAGACCCTCGAGCTCTCCACGTAGTCCTGGAGCTGCTGCAGCTCGGCCTTGACGTCGGCCCGGCGCCTCAGCCAGGCCAGCGAGGCCTCGGCCTTGTCCAGCCTGCCGATCGTGATGTAGCGATAGGGCGAGTCCGGCACCAGCGGGAACAGCAGCAGAAACAGCAGATTGAAGCTGATCGCCACGTAGCCGAAGATCTTCATGGAAATATAAGGTCCCATCAGATTTCCGAGGAACAAACCGATCGACTGTGCAGATATGTTCCACAGTACCTGTTCATTGTTGGAGAGGGGGGTACACAGGGGCTGTTAGAGATACGAGAGCTATCGTTGGACCATTGGGGGTGTGTGCGTGCGCGCGTGTCTCTTCTATCGCAGTTCGTATTGTACATATGAAAATTCGTTCGAGCGTAAAACACGCGAGAGATAATCGAAGGTCGAAGATCGGGTGTTTCGAGATAAGATCGCTCGTGCGCGTGGCAGTGAAAAGCTTCGCGCAAGCAAATCGCACATCAAACATCGTATATTTTCGAGTCGCGTGATTTTCCGATTTCACAGGTTGCACGATCTATCGACACATCGTCTTCGACCAGCGATACACGGAGAAATTAATATAATAATCTTCGCGAGGCAAGCGAGGATAGAATTGGTTTTAGTAATAATAATAAATAAATAATGCGTGATGCTAGCCAATGAGCCGCGTATCTCGGGATCGGCGATCTCCGCCAGGTAGAGCGACAGCGTCGTCCAGATCATGCCCATGGCGAAACCGCAGCAGGCCCGCGCGGCGTACAGCCACTCCACCCTCGAGGCCGTGGCGACGCAGAGCCAGCCGCCGAGCATCGGCAGACCGGCGAAGCACAGCGACATCTTGCGTCCCACGGTGTCTGCGCAGAGTGTGGCGTAATAATAATAAAAAGAGTTAATGAGTAATAAATAATAATAATAATAATAATAATAATAATAATAGTAATAATATTTTTTTGTAAACTAATGTATTATACCTTGAGCTACGGCACCGGCACAGGCGCCGAATATGCGTGCGATGTTCATGAGGGATGCGAGCCACGTGAGCTGCTCGCTGGTGAGCTTCGCTATGCCGTCGGTGCTCTCCTGCAGCGACAGCTTGGCCAAGTAGGGCGAAGACCATCCGTTGGCGAGACCGACGAGGAACATTATGAGACTCACTTGCGAAATGGTAGAAAGGATTTAAATCAAAAAGATTCAATTTCTCGAAATATGCAATGTAATAATTCTCACGCGTTACGCTGGCTAAATGCTGCGACCAGAACGTCTTCTTCTCAACGCAGCAATTATTGTCGCTCCGTCCCTGATCCGTGACGGCAGCAGGAGCAGCGGCAGCGGGCTTGGCCATTATTATTATTATTATTATAATTATTATAGACTTAAATTTTCCGAGGCCAATCTTGCTCGAAGCACTACAAATCCGTCACGTACTGCGAGCGTTTCTGCTGGCATCTAGTTAAAGTTTCGCGTCTTTTATATATAAAATAAATTACTTGAAGACGAGTAAGAGAGAGAGAGAGAGAGACGTTTTATAATAGTTAACAAATCTCTGGAAGGCGATAAACGCAGGCGGGCGCGTGACGGATTTCTCTCTCTCTCTTTCTCTCGTCTTCGCGCCGATTTGATTTATTATACGACTTTGCTCTACATATATTAAGCTTGCGCGCGTAAAATCATATAGATTCTCTATTTGCTCCTCTATCTTCCGGTATTTACGAGTTCGTTGCTCGGTGTGGAGCGGCAAGCAGCGGCACTGCTGCAAGCGCCTAGCAGCAGCAGCAGCATCAGCATCGCGATGCGACCTCAGCGCGAGCAGCTCCATATAATAGCTCTCTTATCTATGTGTGGCGCGCGTGCGGAGCTTATTATATATTATGGATGAATCGCGCGGCGTGAGACGCGCATTAAAAGAGAAGAGAACGCGGAGATTCTTCCTCGGCTTTTTTTTCTCGCTCTCGCGCGATCGTTTAGGGTTTTATGCCGCGCGAGTATAGCATAATATAATACGGTATTAAAAATCGATGATCTGCTCCGCTGCCGCGTGCGCGCGAGGGGCTATATAACGCAGTCGCGCTCGTTGTACCTCGTTCGCTCGCGCGGGGCGATTATGGAAAAGTGCGTCGAGGCCGAGCGAGCGACGAATTATAAAAAAGACGGAAGAAAAACTGGAGCGCGTCGCACGCGCTTACATATATATATATCTATACAGCTCAGCTAGCGAGCTTTGAAGCGCGGAAAATAAACAGCTCGACGAGCGATGCATTACGCGAGAGATGGAAAGTCGCGAGAGCGAAAACGCACACCGGCCCAAGCGCACGGGGATTTATATTATAAGAGGGTGTGTGTATTTTCTCACGCCTCCCTCTGCGTGGCAGCTTATGGCCTCTGGCTATATAAACATACGTATATGAGCAATTCTCTAAATGAAACGCATTTTTGGAGGTAGAATCGCGGCAAATTTTTTTTTCAACCTACGCGGATACGGACCCCCGGGAACTGTTTTTGGGGGTCCTAGGAACGTGTAACCACGTAGGAACCATTGAAATTTCAATAGTGCTTATTTTCAGAGCTACTTTTGTGATTTAGAGGACGAAAAGTCATCTTTTCACGCAAATACGACTTATTACTCGATTTCCAAGTCGCTGAAAAAGTATCAAGACTCATCTAAAAAAAATAACTGGCTACTGTGTTCGATAGGAAATTTTCTCAACTTTCCAATGGTGGTATCAGATTTTCCGATAAGTCGCACATTCGCCGAGAAAATCGCCATCAAACGTGCAAAACTAAATATCTCGAAAAACTCGGTACGGAAAAAGGGATCTTTGATGTCTATTATTGATTTTTCCTGTTGAAAATGAGATTTTTTGGAAAATCTGATGGCACCATGAGAAAGCTGAGGAAATTTCCTATCGAAATCATATATTCATTTATTTTTTTAGTGGAATTTACGAGCTAGTTTTGATTATACCGAGCCGAAAACCTCGCGACCGCGCCGAATCAGCTCGGAAACAAAAAACAGCGAACAACGTGAAAGAAATTCCCATGTATAACATTGTAATTCGAGTCAAAAAATAAATGAAGATATTCTTTCGATAGAAAATTTCCTCAGCTTTCTCATGGTGCAGTCAGATTTTCCGAAAAATCTCATTTCCAACAGAAAAAATCAAAAATAGGCATCAAAGATCACTTTTTCCGTACTGAATTTTTCGACATATTTAGCCCTCAATGTGTGATGGCGATTTTCGCGGTAAAAATTGAATATTTCGGAAAATCGAATAGTACCATTGGAAAGCTGAGAAAATTTCCTATCGATATCAGTAGTCAGTTAAATTTTTTAGATGAGTTTTGATACTTTTTCAACGACTTGGAAATCGAGTAACTAGCCGCATTTACGAGAAAACATGATTTTTCGTCCTCTAAATCACAAAAGTAGCTATAAAAGTAAGCACTATTGAAATTTCAATGGTTCCTACGTGGTTACATGTTCCTAGGACCCCCAAAAACATTTCCCGGGGGTCCGTATCCGCGTAGGTTGAAAAAAAAATTTGCCTCGATTCTACCTCCAAAAATGCGTTTCATTTAGAGAATTGCTCATATATACGCGTGCTCGCCCAAAGTTGCACGAGAAAATTTTGAACAAGAAGCCTGGAAAAGTAGTGCCCCGCGGGTTAGTTACACACGGTGGCGCGCGATATCTTATACATTCGCCATGCGTGTAAATATCTCGGGGTGGGTGTGGAAAAGAAACCAATTGTCATCGCTTTTTCTCGCGAGCAAGCCCCGAATCTAATAGCAACGACTTTCACGCTTACCGATGTAAAAGTATATTGTCGCTTGAACGGACGTTGAAGGATTCCAACTTTATTTGTATTTATTTAATCTTTTTTCTCTTATTTATATAACACAACGACTACGGTGACGACGACAAGAAATGAAAAAAGAAAAGAAAAATTTGCCTGCGTCGGCATCCGAGAAAGTCGTGTAATTATAAAAGGAGATGCAGCAGAGATTCGCGCGACGCTATGCAGCAACAGTCGAGCTGTACTAGACTGGCGCCTGTGCTCAGTGCAGCATCAGCTACAGCACAGCTCTGACTCGGCGTTAATGAGCTAAAACTTGATAAACAAGCTTTGCAGTGCAGGGTGTAGTGCTTTGGCTTAATATAATATGTAAGTTTCAGCAAGCTCCTCTATATAGCAACCCCCCACAACGACGACGGCGACGACTGAATGCCACATCGTGTCCTGCGTTTGCGCTGCTCGCGTACCATTTGCTCTATACACAGCATATTACTGCCAGACGCGCAGGCATGTTTATTATTAGGGAACTTTGGGCTAACTTTGGCCTTTATGCAGCCAACAGTCGCACGCACTCGTGAATGCAGCTGTATTTGTAGATGCTGCGTTTGTGTATGGCCGATTCTCGGTGAAATCGAGTTGACAATAATCTTCTTTTCAATTGACACAAAAAACTTGTTGTTTAATCACAATCTGCCATCATCCAGAGAAACACGAAAATCGAAAACGAATAGTCGAATAGTATTTAGTATGAAAATAAGCACTTATTCTCTAAAATTGGTCGTTACGTTTATGGGTGACACAATTTCGGTCGTGCTCCTTCTAAAGGTGATATGTCGAAACAATGAAAAAAGTGCAATCAAAAAAATTAATTCTCTCAGGAAGCAGTGAAATTATGCATAGAGCAGAAACTTCAAGAGGTAAAAGCAGCGAACAAAATAGAGAGCTGAAGTAATGTATACCGACCGTTCGTTAGAAATTCTTTTAAAAATTTCACTGACCAAGTAACACTTGACTACTAATTAGATTTTTTTCAGGAAAAACCAATTCTATATAATTTAATTGAGAGTTTATGGTTAAAACTAATAAGCAATATGCCCTTGTAAATTTGTACAATAAATCCAAAATGTTAATAGTTATATATTATAAATTAAGTGATTAATTTATTGTGGTTAGTTCGAAAGTGTCAATAAAATCCAAAAACCTATAATCTGATTAGTTTCATCTTCACATCGAGGCTACTGATATCAATGCAGTAATGTAAGATAGATAGATCTTCACAATCTGTAAAGTATAGCCCCATTAGTTTGTTAATTTATTGATTAGTGAGAAATAATTATAATTGAAAATAACCCGGCTGAAAAGTTGGTGGTTTACTGGCATGGTTGGCCCAATATTCACTGTACAAGGTTTTAGTGATCTTATCATCATAAACTGCAGTAAATGTCTTGTTTGGGAAGAATACTTGTACAATTCGCTATGATATATGCTGTAAAGAAAAATAACGATCTTCTTACAATATACAAATCCTAAACTGAAACATCCAAGCTAAAAGTAAATTCCTCTACTATTTTAAAACAAAAAAAAAGGAAGAAGATTATCGGATAAAGTAACAGACAGTATGGATGTAAAGTTATGTAACACCACAAGTATGATTATATTAATTTTGAATATTATTATGAATAATAAATTATAGTTTAATATTCCATATTATGAAAACGAATGAAAAAAAATCAATGGTTGTAACATACCAACTTTTGTAAATACTATTACTAGCCTCACTTATATTTTCCGATAAGTAACAAACTGTAAAGACTGTAATCATAGTAAATGCACATGTGCAAGCCATTCTCATTGAAAAATCTTTATCGGATTTAAAAAAAACTACTGACTGAGATAAATTGAAATTATACAAGTAAATAATTTTATTTTCTAGTTTATTAAAATGAAGAAATTAAATTTTACCAGGAACCCTTCAATAATTCCACTTGTACAAGTTCCTAATGCTCCAGTAAGAATAAAAAATCTTCTCCAAGAATTGAATTCATCGAATAATCTATAAAATAAATTTTATTTTATTGTCAAAGTTTTTTTATGTTTTGCTAAATTAGGAATTTTTTATTTGATTAAAAATCTTAAAGCTCAAACATGCAACTCAAAAAAATTATAACCCAAATAAATTAAATTTACCCTAAACAAAATTGATGATCTTGAATTATTTTACAAATGTTTTTGTATGCAGAATCATTGTCACTTTTTTTAAACATATCTTTCATTTTCATAGAATTCAAACTCTGCTGCAAATTATAGCTATAACGAAAAAATACTGAATCATAACACAAAACTTGTGCATAGATTGAAAAAAATCTTGGAGACGAGTCCAACAAAAGTGCACAGCTGGATCAGAAAAAGATATTTTGCTGCTGTAGCAAAATTATTGGGCTATATTTTAATGCTAAATTTTGTTAAATTATTTGCTGGGGCAGCAAAATAAATTTTTCTGATCCAGCTGTCCACTTTCGTTCGACTTGCCTCTAAGATTTGTTATGTCATCACAAATATAAATTGAATCATCCAAGGCTATCTCGTATCTCTTGTTTTTAGAATACAAGAGGTCCTTCATATTTGCGCGAGCAAGGTTCCTAAGAATTGCCGCGAATAATTTGAGTTTGAAAAGTAAATACAGTTGAAGCCACTTATGTGGCGAAATTTCTCAAAACTCGCCTCACGCAACAGCGTTTTTGAGCGAAATTGCTCAATTTCTAACTCGCTCTAAAAGTACCTAAACGAACCTAGAAAAAATAACCAACCAGTGACTTCGATAGGAAATTTGCTCAGCTTTCCTATGGTGAGGTCTAAATTCCGAAATTTTCTATTTTCACCTCGGAAAATGCAAGTAAACTTTCAAACTCGAATATCTCAAAAAGCGTCATTTTTTGTGTTTTTTTGTGTTTCAATGAAAAGCTGAGTTTTTTTTACATAAAGTATATTTTACATAAAGTATATATGATACGAGCAAGCATAATCGGCGCTCGACCGCCCCACAGTGCGACTCGCGGCTCGCAGTAATCGCAACTAACACGTATGAAAATGTAATTCAACTAAAAAAATTAATAAAAATTTGGTTTTTATGCGTATTTTTCTCAGCTATCTAGTGGCGCAGTCGGGTTTTTCGATAATTTTCATTTTTATTCAGAAAAATGGACTTGGACGTTCATTTTCAATTTTTCCTCATTCATAATAAAATATAAAAATTAACCAAAAAATGGTAGTTGACGTCAAATAAATATTGCGTATGAGGAATTCGCGAATACAGAGGGCCTCTTGTGAAAGGGATAGCGACAATCAAACTTATTATTTTTTTCTTGACACTGAATGATAAAATTTGATCTGTATTTATCAACTTTAAATCGAATTACCTTGTGTATCTCAATTTGCCTATTACGAAATAGCAAACAAAAAGAGTCTGAAGAAGTAAAGCAGAAAGCATTATAACATAAGTAACAGCGTTAATTAATGTATACATATAAATGTAGAAATAGTATTTCTCTTCGTCAACGAACAACTCAACATGAAAAGGCTGCTTTTTGATTGTAGAATAATTTGAAGACAAAAATGAGTTATTCTCTATTGGTAGTAAAATTGGAGCGACACCATATATTACAGCAGTTATGAAAATTATTGCTGAAAAAAATTACGTGTTAACACAATTGGTATTTTTTTTTAAATGTCTTATCGATGGAAAATTTGATCACGAAATTCTAGAGTTTTTTTGAGTTTTATCATTTTCTAGAGATATTGAGGGTTATTTAGTGTTTCATTTTCATATACGAAACCCCAAAAAACCTTAGAGATCTCTAGAAAATGATGATTTTTCACAGGAAACTTAAAAATTTCTAGAATTTCTTGAACGAATTTTTCCCTGAACTAGAAAATTCGATGTTTTTTAGCATCTAGAACATTTTGTTTTTCTTAGTACTTAAAAGTAAATTACTTAATTACATTATTTCGGAGGTTACTTAGGTAAGCAATTGTTCATAAAATCATAGAGCTTTTTAAGGGCCCTTAAATTTACCGGCGATAAGATGAGATATATTTCTAAATTCATCCAAATAATGTCTTAGATATTGTTTTTCTTCTAAACTACTTGATGACCAACTCTGTTCAATTTTATGCAGCTCACTTTTTATCTTTAGCCCGTCACATAGAAGAAAAATAATTGATTTTAATATTTCTTTATTAACCTTTATTTATTTAATATAAATAGTTTCTTCTGAATATTATGACAAGTGAACAACAAGAATTTATGCCTAATGTGTAGGAAAAAAACTCACGGTAAGACAAAAAAGGAAAATAAAATGCTTCCCAAAAAGAATAAAATTTTTTCATTACGAAAACGTTTATATACTTTTAAAAATATTTCTTACCTTGAAAGTAATTGTTGTATCAAAAAAACAAAAATAATTCCAGTGCGTGGTGCCCAATACGAAAATAACTTGAACTGTAGTTTCACTGAGGACATTATAAGCTTTGTCTTCTCTACTTATTTCTTCGCACAATCGTATAATCTAAAATCAAATTTTGAATATGGCTGTTTGAGATACAATTTGTTGCAAATGAATGGCATTCGTGGAAAATCAAAAAGTTATACATTACCGATGACAAAGCAAATGACAATTGAATCAAGATGATCGTGACTGATAATCTATATTTTTTGATACTACTTCCGTAGGGCCACATGAGTGAAACTTTCAGTAAAGTTATTAACCAAGGATAATTTTCACTTAAAAATTTATGAGTTTCACTTTCTTCAGATTTAACATCATGTTTTGATCTGTTCATCGTAATGTAATATAGTGTAAAAAATTTTAAATTATATTTTTATAAAATAAAATATATCTGAAACTCTGTCCTTTTTAATAGTCATTTGAAAACAGTATGTTTTCACCAAATTATTATGAAAGTAATTATCGAAATAATTAATGACTTTTATTAAAAATTTGTTTTATATCATTGTTTTATACCATTGTTCCAGACCATTGTTGTTGAGAGCTATACAAATGTGTAAAGTTGTTTGAAGAGTCAAATCTGAGGAAAATTTAGCGGCGAGAAAATGACCCATATGGCACAAGCTTATAGTACACTACTTAATTTTATAACACTCTTTTCAATTATACCCCCTTTTGAAGTCCTACGTCAAGTTTTCTTGCACGGGCATGTAGCGAGTGAGATGCGAACGACTTACTTATTTTTTTTAACTTCTCTATTTTTTAAATAAATACCACGGAGCCAATTTCAGCTAGATTATAATTATAATTTTTCTAATAGCTTTAAGAATATAATTTGAAAAAATTTGAATCTTGTGATATTGATCACAAGACAAGGTACTGAACTTGGTGGGAATTCGTATTTTTTGTTTACAAATTATTTATTGAAAAATTAATATTTTCTGAACGCCATAAATGGAAATTCACACAATCAGTTTAATATTTTAATAGTATATTATTAATTCATTCATATTTTATACTTCTTTCCAATAAATTCCAGAGAGTCCAAAAGATCCAAAACCCCATAATCCTGTACGCTATTTCATCTTCATGTCGAGGCTACTTATATCAATGCAGTCATATATGATAAAGAGATCTTCAACAACTACAAAATATAGTATGATACAAAATACAGTTCGTTGATTCATTAATTAGTAGATAAAAATCAGAATGAAAAATAACCTGGGAATATAATTCGTGGGTAACTGGCATGGTTGGTCCAATCTACAATGTGCAAGGTTTTAGCGATCTAGTCATTATCAATTGCAATAGCTGTCTTGTTTGGGAAGAATATTTGTACAGTTCGCTACAATATATGCTGCAAAAAAAATAGATTTTCTTAGAAAGAGAGAAATTAAACTTTCATCACGTCATATTACATGTCTGCGGTTGTTTAATTTTTCAATCAGTGTCCATTCATTAAGTTGAATTACTTATGCTCATTTTTTACATTGTTTGTAAAGAAGATAGCAAAAAAAAAGAGAAAATATATCATTGAGGTATTTTGCGTTTCTTGAGTTTTGAAGCTGTTGGTTGTAACGGAAGTTCCAAGGCCAGCGGGTTGGTATGTTTAGTAAGTCTGTTTTTGTATTTGTAAAAGAAAACCAGTATTTCCTCTCGTACTGATGGGATTTTTAGATCGGCACGAATTATTTTATTCGGTACGAACCACACAAATACAAAGTGGACCAAGAACGCTACCCTGAGGTACATACCAGCTTGGATATGAAAGAGCTCCGTGATTACAGAGTTGGTTTTGACTCGGAAAGTTCTATTTTGCAGATATGAGTTTAGCAATTGGTAAATTTTTGTAGGAAAGCTGTTCTTGATTTTGTAGAGTAGTCCCTCATGCCAGGCTCTGTCGAAGTCCTGAGCAACGTTAAGAAACACTGCTGAGACAAAGAGCTTCTCTTTGAAAGCTTGCTGAACTTTTGCTACAATTCTATTGACTTATTCAATCGTTGAGTGCCGACTTCTGAATCCGAATTGATGGTGTGGGATAAGGCCTTTGGTGACTATTATTACTTTCATTCTTGATAGGATTATTCTTTCAACAATTTTTATAGTATGGGAAGAAGACTGATTGGTCGGTAAGATGCCACTCTGTCAGCCTCTTTACCTGGCTTGTGAATAAGAATTATCTGAGCTTCTTTCCATTGAAGTGGGAAGTGGCACGGCTTTAGACAAGCATTTTTGATGATAGTGATGAACCTGTAAGCAATTGGAGGTAATTCTTTCAGCATCCTTCCTGTGACAAGGTCGTGACCCGAAGCTTTTTTGGCTTTGATACCATTGATAATGCTCATGACTTCTACTAGATATAGTTTAAAGGTAGATTGAGGGAACAGTTAGTGAAAGTACATCTGAAGAGAAACATCGTGGTAGAGACATTAAATGTTGTCTCTTATATTATTACAGGTATTGATTGTACATAATTAGTTTTAAATTTGAAAAAAGGAAAAATAATTATAATTTCTTATATTATTACAGAAAACCATTTATGTTTCTATCATTAAAATCCTTGAAGTTCCTCACAATATTATATACATATTTAAATACGGATTATTACTGATGTAGTTTGCAAAGTCTAATAAGTACATACCGTAATGACTAATGATAAAATCATCAATAAACATAGACATAGGTTAACAAGAATTTTGACTGTTTTATTCTGAAGAGGATATAGAAAAGAAATCTTCATACTCACGAGGGTCCAATAAGAATTATCTTCCCTAATTTTTCAAGCTATTTCGAAGTTTTTGTACAAAACTGGATCCACTGTACGATCCATTTTAATTTGAGCAAATTATGTCAACGCGGTGAAATTAAAATACAAATTAAAATTTTTCCTACCTAATTTAAACTTAAATAACAATTGTTCGATCGATATGTAACGGTAAAAATAATTAAAATTTTAATGTATCGTTAAGCTTGAATTTAAAATATTAGTTGAGCTAAAGTACAAAGTATTATTTTTTCGCTCAAGTTTAGAAACTCTGTTTGGACCCAATAAATATTTATTTGAATTAATTATATTTTTGTTTAAATTAACTATATATGTAGATTTGAAAAAATATTTATTTGGTTCATTCGCATTTGAAGCTACGAATCTTTTTTCTTGTGTAGTCTTTATGTGCTACTACATTATTTCAAACGTAAAGGCCGAAGTAATAATTTATAAAGTTTTACGCACAGATATTGAATTGTAAACTATTGTTTTAGAGAGTGTACACAAATGTGTAAAGCTGTTTACTCACCGACCGCGCAATCCGTTACAATTTTTCACCTTGACTTCGAAATGTATAATTGAAAAATCACGTTTCGCAGTAGAAAAAGCCACTTACGGCCAGACGCGGATACCGAAAACGCGCACAGTCCGCCCGATAAAGTGGCGTACTGCAATTTCATTGAATACATAAAGGGTCATCGATTATTCGTGGTACTTGCATTGCGCGGCGGGCGTTGCGGTGCATCTAACACAGATGGCGCTCGAGTCGCGCGAGTCGACACGCGCGTTATGATGATTCGAGAGTCTCGGCTGCGGCTCTTTGCACGACACGGTGCACCACCGACGCAATCAACGTTTCTGCACAGTTCTGAATGCACGTTGTGTATTATAGATATCAAGGCTATTGAGCTCGATACAGGAAGTGCAACTTCGATGGACGCGAGACTATCGAAACGAGTCGAGGCGAATTAAGTCAGATCGATATTGATGCAATTATGTCGTCCGAGCAAAACAGGAAATTCCGGACAAGAAATGCATCGATTTTCAAAATTGCCCGAAAAAGACTCGAATTTTCCCCCAAGTAAAAGAAAGGAAGAACGAGGAAGGATAAGGTCGTGCGCGAGAGAGACACCGCATACATAAAACAAGGAAGCATCAGCTGCATTTCGTTTGGTGAAAAAAAGTCGTCCGTCAAAGAGCTCTCGCGCTCCCTCCTTATTTATTATAGACACGAGTTATATACGCGATTCGATGTTTAGCTGTCGTACAGTAAACATCGTAGGCTTACCGCTCCGTCGCTTCGACGTGCTATTTGTGAATTTGTGTGCTCGTTTTACTTTTAACTATCACACCTTGGGTCACTTGCATGTGTGCAGGTGCCTGGGGGTGCAGTGAACAAAATAATATCTTGTGTAGGACCTATAAGTCTATTTGAACGAGCCAGGATGGCCTTAGGCTCATCAGTCTAGACCACTGTCAAAGCCGGACAATCAAAACAAACAGCAGAAACCGTCATACTCTGAGATGACACAGCACTTTAGATATCCAACGAAAGAAGAAGCCATTATTATTGATTCGATCAACGGTATTTCCATTCATTCATATACGATCGCCGTGGGAACGATTGTCCAGCCCAAAAATGTCAGATTCGTGTCGCGCATCTCGATGAATCGAGTATGTATCTACCTCTCCGATAAAGCTCTGGTACAAGAGCTTACGGACCGAACTATTGAAGTAGAGGGTCACAAGCTAACCATTCGCCCCTTAGTGAACCACTCCAAGCGCATGCTTATATCTAACGTTTGTCCAACCATCACGCAAGAGGAAATAATACAGGAACTGAACAAACTGCAAGTTCAACCTGTCTCACAGATCACTTTTGTGCACTCGGGCCTGAAAAATCGAGGATACGAAAATGTATTTAGTTTCAGAAGGCAGGTGTACGTTAAAGCCAACGATATAGAAAAGATACCCCCCAAATTAGAAATCGAGCATGACGGAATGACGTACACGCTGTATTTCACGACTAAGAAGCTTACCTGCTTTTTATGCAAAGAAGAGGGACACATTGCGAAATACTGCAGAAACACCGAAGAGTCACCCCTTAGGACGAACAAGTCGGATGAAGTCGAACACGTTACAGAGGATATCGCGGCAGCAGCAAAGTCTCTGCCCCTACAAACTGAGGTGGTGGCGAAAACTACAGCTTAAGCTTCAACAACCGAGGCCACGGAGGACAACTCTCAGGCACTCATGAGCAAATCTCTCCTTGCTTCAACGACGATGAAGAGACAGCTATCGTCGCCTTCACCTACCAAGGTAAAGCCTCCTCTGCAAAGGGACCAAACTCGCAAAATTTTTCCGGTGTTCTCGCCCAAACAAACATTAGAACCCACCGCTAAGCGCTCCAAACAAGTAGAGCAACAACCGTCGTTACAGGAAGTAAAAGAAAATTTAGAACCAGCAAGAAATTACTTAGAAGCGAATATATCTCTGTACCCTCTCAATTTCAACTCACTATCGGCGATGCTACATCAGACTTATGGGGCTAGCAACGTCTATACAATCGTCAAGAACTTCACCACAGACACTGAGGCTCTCTCAGCGATGCTGTGTATCACTAAACAGCTAATTACCTGTAACAATCTAAAATAAAGGATCCATAGAATCATCAAAAAGCTCGCCGATCAAGATGAGGTCGACAAGGAAAACAACAGATCGATACTCGAACAATAAAGTGTAACTGCAATGCCATACCACAAACTAAAAACAAAATTCACTCCTCCAAAGCTCAAAATAGTCTTCTGGAACGCCAGAAGCATCTTTCACAAATTCTCAGAAGTAAGAAAAGCGGCCCCGGAATTTGACATCATTGTGTGTGTGGAATCATGGCTAACTTCGAAGCATCAATTAAGTATTCCCAACTTCCGTGCCGTTAGAAAGAATCGAGACTCGAGAGCAGGAGGGATAGTAGTTTGGGTGCGTGAGGATATCGACTTTAGTGAGATTCGCTTCAGCCTTCGTAACAAAAGGGTCGAGACCTGCGGGCTTCGTCTCAACAACTGCAGACCGTCAATGGACCTTATAATCTGCTACAGACCTCCCTATGGCACAATGCCCCAGGAGGGGTGGGACGAGGTAGTGCAATGCGTAGATAGGAATCGTGCTACACTTCTGATGGGAGATTTCAACGCGCACTGATGACAACAGCCGGTATCTGCAGCAGGCATATACGACGCATGGCTTGGTTCTGCATAACTTCGACACGATTACGTATGCAAATTTACGAAGGAACTACGGTTCTAACATCGATCTCGTGTTCTCTACTCCGGACATTGATCAACTGATCAACACGGAGGTCTGTGAGGACTCATGGGGCTCGGACCATTACCCGGTAATCACCACTGTGTCTGTGGGAAAACACAAGCATCTGCAGCGCAGGCACAGAATCAACTCTACACGCACTGAGTGGGACAGGGTCTACGAGCTGTGGGAAGCGCGCTACACCGACTTCTTCTCAGAGACCTTTGTGAGCTTGAACCCAGCAGCAAAATTTAAATTTTTCTACGACCTTATTACAGAAGCTATATCTGTGAAGTTCCTTGGGTAGCTCTTAAACTTTCAACTTCTTGCCAGATCCTTCGCGGGTGTACGGGTGTAAGCGACAAAAGAAGACAGGCGGTTAGATTAACAACGGGTTTATTTTAACTAGTTACCGAATATCCGGCGAGACATTCGCCACACGTGAGGCTGTGTGTGCGTTCTTCTCGGTTTACTCTTCTCCTCAGAGCGGGGGTAACCCCTCTCGTCGCCTCGAGCGCCGAGTGATGCGAGGGCTCGCCGAAGGCGCCACATATCTACATGTACGCCACGCAAAAAGAATGTAACCAAGCGCAGGCATATCAATCCCGTCCCTTGGTGGGACGCAGATTGCGATCGCGCAAAAAGGCTGAGACTGGCTGCGCTCAAAAAATTCAAGTTTTCCCTCGAGCTGGCTGATCTGATCAACTACAAGAAGCGATGTGCAGAAATGAAAAGGATGCTGAGATGCAAAAAAAAAGAAAGCTTTGCGTCATTCGCAGAGAGCTTAAACTTTCGCACTGGATCATCATACGTGTGGAAAAAATGCAAGATTTTTAAAAACAAATGGATTGACGTTGACCGGAGCCACATGTACGTCGGCAGCAGCAGGGAAAGACTTCGCCAGGCAGCCATCGGCAAGCTGTGTCCTCCATGGGTAGAGACCGATCCTGGATATACGCCATCATGCACGGAAAACGTATTTTTAGACGAGCATTTCTCATTCTCAGAGCTGAATATAGCTCTGGAGGACAAAAACGAGAAATCAGCCCCTGGACTAGACGGAACGGGCTTCGACACCATCAAGAAGCTCCCGATAAAGCTCAAGCTGATTCTTCTCGACATATTTAACGAAATGTATACGCTAGAGATGTACCCTGAGGCATGGAAGGAGGTGTTTGTGTTCCTCATACCAAAACCTGGAGAACAAGGTCTGCGACCCGTTTCGCTGACATCATGCTTCTGCAAGCTCTTTGAAACCATGATGAAGAATCGACTACAGTGGTGGGCAGAGGTGAACGATTGGATACCTAAAGATCAACACGGCTTCAGGCGGGGCCACTCGTGTGTAGATAACATGACTGGCCTCTTCCTGATGGTGGAGAACGCTTTTCGCGGGTCAAGAGATGTGCTTACGGCGTTCCTGGACGTCGAAGGTGCATTCGACAACGTGAACGTCGATATACTGCTGGAAAGGCTGGCATCGCTGGGCTGCACAAGAAGGATAGTCAAATTCGTACAATTTGTCACTCGCGAGCGCCTCATCTTCACGGAGGGAGCCGCGACTTCCAGGCGCTTATGCAAGGGTGTACCTCAAGGCGCAGTACTCAGTCCTTTACTGTACTCGCTGTATGTTGCCTCACTGACTGACGGATTACCACCTGGCGTTTGCACATCTCAGTTTGCGGACGACGTCTCGGTCACCGTGGAGGCCGCCGACCCCGCGGAGGGAGTTGTCGCTCTGGAGAGCGCAATAGAGATTCTTGGAGAAAAATTGGACAGCATTGGACTAGGCATATCGCCATACACAACCAAGCTAATACACTTCAACGACAGAAACATTCAGCCGGGAAGCCAGAGGATCAAAATCCGGGAGCACGTGGTCTCTTCCAGCAGCCACACTAAGTTTCTCGGCGTGATCTTCGATTACAAGCTGTCATTCAAAGAGCACATCAGCTACGTAAAGAAAAAATGCACCTCAGCAATGAACATCATGAAATTTTTGTGTGGCACATACTGGGGATCACACCCGGACACGCTGCTGATCCTCTATAAGAGCTACATCCGTTCCATCTTAGATTATGGTAGCTTCATCTACCTACCAACGAACAAGCAGGACAAGCTAAAGTTGGAAAGAATTCAGTTTGCGGCGATCAGATGTGCCCTTGGCTACCGTACGAGTACGCCTACAAACATTCTGCTCGCCGAGGCCAAGGTGTCTTCCTTTGAAGAGAGAGCCAAAATGCTCGGCAAAGCATATATCGCTAAAGCCTTTAGCAATAGTAATTTTGAAGTGACTCGGAAGATTGAAGAGTTCTACGCAGCGCGCGAGGGACGGCGACTTCCGAACAGATGTTTCTTCGGCTGTATGGCGGCAATCTACAACGCGTAATTTTCAAAAAACTCGGATTGATATGAAATCTGCACAAGAATTTTTAGTTGATACAATAACAATTTTATCAAATAAACGAGAAAAATCTGAAGAATATTTTGCAAATTTATTCGAGGAGGATAGATCTACTGCGGAAGAACTCGATGTAGAATTAAAAGTGCCTCGTCTTGCTGGTAAACAAAAAAATCGAGAAAATCACTCGTGCAAATCTGTAGAAGATTATTATCGAGTCACAATTTTCATTCGTCTATTAGACAATATAATTGCCGACTTAAAAATTCGTTTTCCCGAGGAAACATTACAATTATTTGATTTTTATATTTTGTTTCCCGGTGAAAGTAAAGTGGATAATCATGAATATAAAAATGCTTTGAACCGCTTGGTCACCAAATATGCATCAATCTTTGGTGAATCAGAAAATGTTTTACATGGAAAGTTGTGCAATGAAATGGAATTGTATGAGTTACATTGCAAAAAGTACAAACTCGAGAACTGCGATGCACTGCAGATTCTCGATTCTTGCGATGAGGTGTTTTTTCCAGTGATTACAACTCTTTTTAAAATTTTTCTCTCATTGCCAATAAGCTCCTGCAGCGCAGAGAGAAGCTTTTCTTCTTTGCGAAGAATCAAAACATGGCTAAGATCATCAATGACTGAAGATCGTCTAGATGGCTTGGCATTGATGAACATTCACTGGAATATAGCAATTAGTGTAGATAATGTCATTGATCGATTTGCAAATAGTGGCAAACATAGAAATGAATTTGTTTTATAAATTTATATTATGTTTCATGTTTATTTCTATTTATTTTAGTTCAATGTTTATGATTATTATCAAAAATAAAAATGTTAAACCAATTAAAAAAAAATTATTCTTTGTATTATGTCAACCTAAGGAATTTTCAAGAGTACTTTAACTTTATTTTAATTAATATTAACTGATTTTTCAAAATAATACTTATGAACTAGAACAATTTTTAAAAACTTTTTTCTCTTCGAATTACTCTGAAGATGAATGTGTAAAGATATTTGGGCNAGAGGACGATTTAATCCGTACAACCACAGCTACCATACCCTGACCTTCACAGCCGAAACAAATGTGACTCTCGGACACCACATTAAGAACTCGCCGGATCCAGACCACGCGTTGTGTGAACGCCTGGAGGCGGAGCAGACGCTGCCCGTTTACACTGACGGCAGTAAGATCAAAGGAGCCGCAAGTGTTGGATACGGGATTTTCTGCCCGGCAACAGGATACCGAAGTGCTGGCAGCTTGAGCCCACAATGCTCAATTTTCACTGCTGAGTGCTGCGCAATTAAAGAGGCCCTTACCTACATCGAGAGCCTGGACAATAAAAAATTTGTAATCGTGTCGGACTCTCTCAGCGCCATAATCAGCATCCAATCACCAGGCGCAGGCAGAAAAATATCTGCACTAATCCTGGATATAAAAGAACGACTAGCCAGCTACGCAAATAACAACCTAGACAAAAAAGTGAGCCTGCTGTGGATTCCATCACACATAGGCATCGTGGGCAATGAAGTGGTGGACGCAGTAGCCAAGGAAGCTACGAAAAACCAACCCCCAGACCCGGCTTTTATCCCTTCTTCTGACCTGTCGGAGAGCTTTGCGCTCGAAGCAAAGAATAACAGCAACATCAAGAACATGGATGAGAGTCGGGAAAAGGGGAAGCAATATTTCGAGGAGTTTTACAGCACTCACTCTACACCCTGGTTCTCCAACGTGAAAATACCTCGGCGGCACATTGTCATGATCAACAAGATGCGTGCCAACCACACCTGCCTAGCAGAGTCGCTAGAGAGAAAGAACATCATCTCGGACGCGGGCTGCAGGTGTGGTTGCGACAAGGAAACTTTGAACCACATTCTATGGGACTGCAGATTGTACCAAACGCAGAGGAAGGTGCTGCTTGGGAGACTGAAGAGGATCGGGCTCTTCTCTCCGCTGAAGGTGGAGCGCTTGATCGCTCGTCCAAATATTGAGGCTTGCACAATGTTATGCGACTTCTTCATCGGGCTGGGAGTGCTAGTCTGATGATAGCAGTAAGATGTCGAAGACCCAAGACCAAGTCTCAATGAACATTCTATCGATACTATTTTGTAATTAATTTTGTTTTTCTTTTTATAACTTATAAATATTTAATGTTTTTGAAATAAAGTAAGTGCGGATGCCCCAGCTGGTAAAAGCACTATAATATAAAAAAAAAAAAAAAGTTATATACGCAAATGTGCTCATGAATATGCATCAGCAACTGCAGCAGTGCAACACCATGCCTTTTTCACGGTGTATAAGCGGGAGCGAGTCTATATACACTTGGGCAGGTATAACACACAGACACACACGTAAAATCATAGGGAAGTGGGGAAGGGGAGAGGGGCAGAGAAGGGCTAGTTCACGCGGCGGTGGCGGCGGCGGTGACAGCACAGGTGCAGATGCAGGTGCATCGGCCTCCGCGGAAACACACCCGCGCAAGCGCACCTTCGCAGGTTTTATACATGTATGTATTATGCTGTCCCACTGGTGTCCCACTCTCTCTCTCTCTCTCTCACTCTCTCTCTCTCTCACTCTCTCTCTCTCACTCTCTCTCTCTCACTCCCTCACCTATAGGTGAGTTATAGGTTAGAAAATCGTCGTTAAAAATGCAAAAGAAAAGCTCAAGCGCGCATTTTTTTCAATATTGAGAGTTTATTTAAAGTTATTGGGTTTTGCTTCCTCATGAAGGAAGTATGTGATAGGTTTGAAAATAAGATTTGGAAGCAGACCTCGTAGGACAATTTAGTTTACATATTTGGAAACTACATTGAATTACCAACAAATGTCTGTATGTGTGTTTGTCTTTTCGGCCTTTTGGCTAAGATAGAAGTGTACGTTTTTTTGGAGTTTCGTATACTAAAATAAAAACGGAGTTCAAAAGTCAAAAATAAAATACGAATTTTCTCTTTAATAACCAAACTCTTTCATTAATATTATTTTTTTATGACGGAGCTCTTTGCCAATAAATTGGCAGTGGTTTTTTTATTCACGAGACAAATAAATTTGCCTAATCAAAAACTGCCATTATACGCAAAATTGATCATGAATTTAAAGAAAGGATCGATATTAATGCGGTATGATAAGACGCAGACAATCGCACCATCTACAAGAATTAAAAATAAATTTTCAGAATAGATAAAATTAAATCGGACAAAATTGATGATGCCCACCCTGTTTAAAAAAAATCGCTGGATTTCCAGTTGAAAAATCGAGCAGGATATGACTGGAAATCGAACTCGATTTAACTAGAAATCGAGCTGTATTTGACTGGAAATCTAGCTCGATTTTTGACTGGAAATCCAGCTCGATTTTCGATCTGAAATCTAGCTCGAGTTTTGAAAATCTAGCTCGAATTTTGGCCTGAAATCTAGTTTGATTTTTGATCTGAAATCGATCGATTTCCAGTCCAAATTTCTAGTCAAAAATCAAGCTAGATTTCAGTTTAAAAATCGAGCTGGATTTCAGATCGAAAATCGAGCTGGATTTCCAGTAAAAAATCGAACTAGATTTCTAGTCAAATACAGCTCGATTTCTAGTCGAATCGAGTTCGATTTCCAGTCCAATCCTGCTAGATTTTCCAATTGGAAATCAAGCGATTTTTTTTTAACGGGCATTGCACCTACACTGCCAAAAGTTTCAAAATTGAATGGAGTAGATGGTCCCATTCTTATTCCTAATGGTTGCATGGATCTTAACATCATAAACTGTAACATTTTCCGTGCCCTTGGAGAAAATCTATACCATTCACAATTGTAACTATACAATTACGTAAAAAAACATAATTATTAACTGTATAAATGGTTTTTAAATTCTTAAATCAATCTTGTTCTACTTCGTACCACAAGTAATAGATACTCAAGTTACAATCATATAATTTTTGAGACAAGACGCAAACTCCGGCTGTAAATTCCATTATCATCAAGTAAGCAATTAACATCATTAAAGCGAAATTCTTTTCGCTTTCGAAATAAATGACCATCTGTATTAATGTTAAATTTTCATTTTCATAATTAATATTACTGACATTTAAAAAAAGTTTACCATGCTACCAGCTGCAGTACAGCAAAGCATTAAACATGCCATCCCCGACAGATACATAGTATTGGCAGAGATCTGAATAGATTTTGTTATGCTGTAAAACAAAGAAAAAAAATTGTTTTGATAATTACCCCATAATAAAAAATACACTTTTTTTGTGAGAATGTAAAATATACTCAAGGCAATATTGATGCCGCTGAATAATGTTAGCCATGCCTTTATTAACAGAATTAAGTTGATGATTTTTCACGAAGTTTTCTATTTCTTTAAAACTCAACATTTTTCGAAACCTGAATCTAATGTTTAAATAAATCAATCAAAAATGATAAAAATCAATTTGATAAATAATTTAATACCTTAAGTATTCCAATTTCCCAATATTATAATAAATACTCATAATATGAAAATAAACTACCACAGAAAAAAACAATAGGTTGACGATTGTGAGAAATAATGTATAAATAAATACGTAAATGAAGTGTTCTTTTTCATCAACAAACATAATGAATTGAAGCACCAATGTTTTTTCATACAATTTTTTCCCCAATACCATATTTATTAGTACTGGGATTAGAACAGGAAACATAACATACAAAATGAAGCAGAAGTCCGAAAATCCTTGAAACATACAACGAAAGTATAAAAAAATAATTATTTTACATTTTACTACTCACCGATTATTATTAAGGAGATAATATTTGCAGTATCAAGGTATTGTTTGATAAACATTTTTTCTTCTGTTGAGGAGATTACCCAATCTGTTACGACTTTTTGAAAAGTAGTTCGAATCTAAAAATTAAAATATACTGTGAAATTGGAGTGGAGATATAGGTAATGATCCAATTATTCGAGAAAACCATTTTTACTCTGGCTACATTTCTTTCATGAAGTGTCCCGAGATAAATCATTTCTATAATGTATATCTGAATTATTATTTGAAAAAAACATTCAACAATTTTGTTTAAATTCATTTCTCCATCTAATTCGATAATAATCAACATCACCTGAAAAAAATTTTTCCCTTTATACATTTATGAATAAATCAAAAAACAACTACTCGGTGCGTGCAGATTATTTACTGCTGATAAGATTCCTATAAAATTTAAAATAATTGTTAGTAGCGGAATGCCTTGTTTTTTTATGCCAGTCCAAAAAGGCCATAAAAAGCTTATTTTTAGAAAATAAAAATGCCAAAATAATCTTTTATACAACTCTTTCAAAAGTAGATTTTTTCTTTCGTTATTCAGCATTTCAAGTTACTTGAAACAAAAACTACTGTTCTAGAATGAAATTTTTCGATTAGAAGTATTAGTAATGTAAAGAATTAACTATAACAAGAAGAAGAGTTCATGGTTGTGTATTGCTTTTCAAAATGCAAGTAGATTCATGTCCAATTCACTGCAAGTAAGTCGCAAGCTTCTATAAAATGTAAATAGCATTAATAATGTAATCATAAATTTTATTCTCACAAAATATTCATGTTATGAATATGAATAATTAAAAACTTTCTTTTGATTTTTTCATTTTCTCATAAAATTTGATGTTTCAATTTTTTTCCACAAATTGTAAACTACTATGCTTCATTTATTATAATTTTATAATCGTGGAGTTGCAAAAAAATTTGTTTCATTCAAGAAATTGAGTTCTGATTGTATAAAATGATAAAAAAATAAATAGACCATATACACAAACCACCACTAACGCCCTGTTAGAGAGTTATCCTAAGCCTTTACTGGCGGAACAATGAATTATTCGAAGTTGAACGTGAACGAACGCGAAGTTGAAAATCGACTCTTTTTCCGGAAAATTTGTTATAAACGAAAAAATTTTCGGAAAAATTAAAATATCTCGACGTCAGTACCTGCTCAATGGATTAATAAAGAACTGCGCAAAATTCCAAAAGGATCGGTCGTATACTATTTCAGTGATGTTTCTCACCGATTTGAAAAATGTCATTTGGAGAAATCGCAATTCAAAGATACCACATTATATATTAGATAGATAATAGCCATCGAACTAAAAGTTCAATATTTTCGTCAATTTTGCTCCGATTGGGCTGAAATTTTCACAGAATACTCTTGAAAGTATAAGCAATCAAATAAAACAATGAAAATTTTTTTAAAAATTTCAATGCCAGGACTATACCCCCACCCCCTCTTAATATAGCATAGAAGTTTGTACGTACTATGATAGGTATTAGTTATAATGATCACTCTCAATAAAAATTTAATTTCTAAAATTACAGTAAATCCTTTAAAAATATTTTGTATATTATTGATAATTTTATATATACCAAATCAATATGGAATTATTTGATAAGATTTTGTACTTATTCTATAATTGCACTTTACCAAATAATGAAAATAACAAATTACATTAAGATCAAGAATTTTTTCCACTACTTTGAGTTCAGCAATCTTGCATCGCTATCGAGTCTGTACTTACCCTTGAACTGGAATAACAAAAAAAGATACAGTTTAATATTTTATTAAACAATACAAATAAACTCAAGCGAACACTACAAATACTTACAATAAGCTACTAATAAATATAACAAACTTTGATTTTATCAGTATCCATGGAAGTTTTGTTAATAAGCCCTTGAACTTTGAGGTTGATGCATGCCTGGTTTCTAAAACAGAAAAAAATCTTTATCCAAAAGTGAATCAGCCTCGCTTTTTAATGATTTGAATTGCTGATGAATTACCAGAACCTTTAAAATACAGTACAGCATCTACAACCAACTGTCTGGAATGGTGTTGAGTTATGACATAATTTTGTAGCTCAAGGTGGTAACGAGCAATGTTCAATAAATGTTCATGTAAACGTTAAAGATCAGTTGAACTGTCAGCAGTAACGTTGTAGAGGGCTCCGCAAGCAACTGCTGGGGCAATTCTGACTTTAGCGATGATAGTTGGTGGATGGATCTCTTGATCAGTCAATTTCTCCGATTCTTTCAAGATTTAAGAAGCTATATGAAAATACTAAAAAGATGAACATTAATATGATACAAGATTGTAATCGGAAATACTAAAAAATTAAAAATTATGTATTACCAAGTGAGTAGTGTGACTGATGTTGAGCCATCTTCAACTTTGAACTCCTACAATCGCATCAAATCGGAGCAGACATTGTCGCAGCACATCACATACATGACATAGCCAGAACTCAGAAACCATTAGCCAAGTCAAGTCACAAACGGACTGCGAATCGCATTCGTGCCGCGGCTGCGCAATGCATATGACTGCTGATTGGTCGGCTGACCCCTAGATCAGCGTCCGGTGAACGGTCTATGCGAATTTAGCGCGATTCTTTTTTAACGGCATTACTGGCTCGATTGCTCACTATTCACTAACCCTTTGTTACAACAAGTCGAACTCTGTCTTCTTACACATTTGTTTTCGAGTATCAGATTTTCATTATTTATTATATTATCAATCCTCAAGAGGTTATTGTTGCTCGCGCAGTGCAAGTTCACAACTATCTGTATAACCCAGGATGTAAAGGCTACGGGAACAACACTGAAGCGGGCAAGGGCGTTTGCCAAAATTCAACGGGCGCTGAACCGCCTAAATCAGGCTGAGAGACAGCCGATCGATGGTGAGTTTAGTTTTTATTCGTTGTTTTATTTACCATTCAATTCATTGTAGTATTATTTATTAAAATCACGAAATTGTTGTGAAATTTGTGAGTGCTCGTTAAGTCGAATAGTAAATTTTATAATGTCATCGATCGTTTGTTTTATGTTTTTAAAAAAGTTTTTTTACTGTGTCCAGATGACGATCGTGCTCGCACTATTTGGAGAAAACTCCAGAAGGTCTATGGAGCATTGATGCGAAAATTGCGTCGTAACAGACGTCGTAGGCCGGAGATATTAGCCCTAATGTTTCCTCGCAGTCGTGAGATCCTGCACGAGCTAAGTTTCATGGCTAATTTTCTACGTCCCAGGGTGTAAAGCATGTTTCGCTTGAACCTCATTTTTTTCATTATATTCATTCTTCGTTAAAAAAAATGTTGACTGCTTACAAAGTAGATCAAATTATTTATCATTAAAAAAAATTTTTTGTCGAGTAAAACAGATTCCATTAAGAGCCACATACACACACACCTCTTGAATTCGAACATTCGTACTAAAAGGAAATCTTAAATGTATAACCAAAATTAGTAAATGTATAAGGAAATTCTTAAATGTATACTTCAAAAAATTATTAAAAAACTCATTTTTTTTATGGTTATGAACCAGAATGCTACTGTAATAATATTATTAATTTGATAATAAACCTTTTTCATTTGCTATATTCAAATTTTACCATATTTCATCATCCTAGAGTAATGTATAAGTTGCTGGGAAAAAAGGAGATGCAAGTATTAAGACCTTGCAAACACAGGTTATATTTTGACTGCGTGAAAAAACTGGAATGCAGAAAATGTCCGCTTTGCAGGAAAGTTATACAAACGTATACGACTGGTGGAATAGTGGGAGATGAGATGTGGAACGAAGATCCTGGCAGCTCAGATTCAGATCCAGATTGGTCCGAACAAATTGCCAGAGACCTTCACAGACAATTGAATGAACCTCAAGACGCTGATCCTGAGTGGCAATTAATGTACATAGAATGTTTTTTGTAGTGAAAGGTCAAAAACAATAAAACCTTTTATTTTCTCGAAATAAAACCTTTTATTTGCGGTGATGGGAAGGATTAAAATTCCGTGAGATCGACTCTTATATGCTTAGAACTAGCATTTTTCTGATGCGCGAGCGACTATCTGCGTCGACGCCACCTAGCGGTGACTAACTCAAACATAGAAGATGATGAGGATTGGTTCGCTTAATAATAATAAAAAAATTTTCGATAAGAATTTTGTTGACTAATTTTTTGCATTATTAATTTCGTGAAATTTTAATATTTCTGTAATCTCCATATTTGTTCATATAAAAATTTAAAGTTACAATTCCTGATAATGTTTTTGTTGAATTAGCAACTTGTATTTTTCTCGACGAAATTTCAAATTCAATTCATCCTATTTTTAATTTAAAAATTTTGATTACGAAAAACCCCATACATCGCTGTACGAAGTCGTGTCCTTTTGATGCTCAGGGATTCGGTCGTGCATGCTACACTGTCAAATTTGAAAATTATGGAATGTTCACAGTTAACAACAGCATGGTCAGCTTACTGGGTGCATTTTGTGGAATTTTTTTGCGAAAATATCACTGGAAAGTGTCCAGTCTAGTGAACCAAAATTTTGTTTTTCACCCAACCAATGCTAATAAATTTTAATTCATTACAAGGCCGTCAGAGATTTAATTCAACTGGCTTACCTAAGTGGCCCACTCTTGCTTTTTCCCCAGACGGAACCTCACTGTTTCCTTATAGAAAAAAATTTACTAATAGCTGATCGGAACACGTATCGCTAATACCATTTTCTACTTAAGAAAGAGTGAAACGGTACGGCGCAGCGGAATGCACTTATAAAATTCTGCAAATTTTACTTTAAAGAGACCACAATCAATTTATTAAATTATATACTTATAAAATTGATATTGTGCAAAATGTAGTGTACACAAAATTAAATCGTTTGCACTGTACATGATCACAATGAATTTGTGCAAATAAAACTATTGGTATCATAATCATGTGCAGAATTTCATTTGTATTAAATTAATTAACAATCAATTAGTGCATGATCTAAAGTGCCCAATATTTTATGTGCAAAAAATATTTGTTTTCTGAATACAGCAAAACACTTCGTGCTCAACTTTTTTATAATTTTATCAATTGGTGCATTAAATATTCGCACATGACATCACATTTTTACGTAATCGATAATTTGTGCCGAACAATAATTATATTGTGCATAAAAATTTTTAACCTTCTTTTTTGGGTCTAAGAACTACGTGCTTAATTGTTTTGTGCATAAAACATAGGTTGTCATTTATTTGAATGAATTATATTTTTGTTTAAGGGCTAACAGGGGGCTTATATCTATATTTTCTTAAAATTGCTGACACATTAAATTTTATGAAAATTGACTCTCACCAATAAAACTGGTGATTTTTCATACCTTTGAAAACATGTTTTCATATTCATATTAGAGGTATGTGCTTATGGTATACGTACAGCTCCTATCGAGTAGATTACTGTTCTAAAAAATTAGAATGAGGTTTATCGTAGAATTCCCAGAGTATCGTTTAATGAACTCACTCCAAACTTTTTCTACTTCTTCAGTGCATGTGTGATCATGGTCGCAACCATTATTTAAGCGATACATGCAGTCCTGTTGATTCTATATAAAGATTACTTTCTGCAAAGGATTAATTTTATGTAATTTTATATGGTACTTTTTACTTAAATAGTGAAATAGCACTTTCTAATGCTCCAATCACTTGGATTGTGGTTGCGATTATGTTCACACATGTACTGAAGAAGTGTATAAAATTTGAAGTCAATTCATTAAACGGTTCTCTGGGAATTTTACGACAACCAGCTTAAAATTGATTAAATTGATTAAATTCCTAACTGCTGAGAATAAGCAAAAGAAACAAAAATTCTTAAATTTGTTTAAAACATATTGATTCAATTAGCTGTACATATAGCTTCTAGTCTGCACATAATCACAAGTATTCCCAAGTATTTTGCACATTAAACTAGTTCAGAAACATTCAAGATATCTAGTATAGAATCAATAAAAAATTCAAAACATTGATTATGTACTATTCTTGATTTTCAGATAATATACACACTTGATCTTTAATATTCACTCAACTACTGGGCAAAATACTTGTAGCTAATACTTATAAAATTACTGTAATAAAATGGACATGAAAACTGTTATTATTACTTTATAACTACATGACAAAAACAATGTCAAAACCATAACATTTTTGAGGATCAAACACACCCAAAGACTTTATGTGTTCAAAATGTAGCAGTACACTTTTATGTTTTTTTTTTTTTTTTAGGATGTATTAATATATTTTTTTTATTGAGCAGAAAGTAGAAGTAGAAGTTTACGTTAGGTTAAATGTATCAATAGAAGTGAAAATGAAACATATTACTTAAGGGTACATAGACTATGTAAATACATCCGCGTCGAGTTCCCTTTGTTCCATCCCCGCGGAAACCGCCGTTAGGCATTACTTCACGGGGATGGAGGGGTTGGCGTTATGCACTTCGTGAAGGCTTGGTTGAGATGGCGTCTTCTTCTCGCCGCATCGTCCGGTCATTATCTTTTGTCCGCTTCCTCGTCTCTCAGTCTAGTTACGACTGAGTAGGCAAAAGAAGCAACCGCGAGCCAGTTCGGCTCGCTCGCGAGCATGAGCCTGGTGGTGTTTTCCGGCGTCATGACCTCGTGGAGCAGAGAGTGTAGTCTCTTTCTTTCTTCGCTGAACCTCGGGCAGTGATAGAATACGTGCTCCGCGTTCTCGATGGATGAGGGGCAGACCGGGCACTGCGCGCTTTGATTGTGGTCGTAGCGTCGGCTGTGGTGTTTAAAGAAGCCATGCCCGGTCAAAAGCTGCGTGAGGTGGTAGTTCAGCTCTCCGTGCCTTCTCTCGATCCACACTCTGATATTTGGGATCAGTCGATGCATCCATAGGGCCTTCGTCGACCGGTCCCATGCTTCCTGCCACCTGCTTAGCGTTGCCAAGCGTTCCTCGTCCTTTGCGTCCTCTCGGCGGCGGCCGTAAAGTCGCGCTCGCTCGTCCGCAAGAAGGGCCAGCGGTGGTATGCCGGCAAGGATGTGTGTGTGTGTTTTTTTTTTTTTTTTTTTTTTTTTTTTTTTTTTTTTTTTTTTTTTTTTTTTTTTTTTTTTTNCGTCGTTAGACATTACTTCGGTGGGTGCCCCTATAACAGCGTTACGCTTGCATCTTCATCTGCCTAGTCCATACATCCCCCATCCACCAAACGGTGTTTAGGGGTTCAGGGGGAAGGGCGGGATTCAACCTCAGGGCCTACGTTCCTCAGCATCAGCCTGAGCTCAATAATCTCTCAGCCCTACATCTTCTCGGTGTCAGCGCTGAGGGACATACACCTTAATATCACATATCATGTGTTAATCTTCCTTGTGTCCAGAGCATCCCTCTGGCCAATCATTATACACATTGTTGTTTCATAAAACAGCAATAATCTCCCCTCACCGTCTCAGCCGATGGCCGAGACAGATCTAAGAGACAGGACTTTCCTTTAGTTTCATGCGATACTCCTCGCTCTTCTTCGGTTTCAGGGCACCCCCTGAGGCCATACACTAAGCACATAAATGCCATACACTTAACCATGCCTGGCTCTTTCTTCAATCCGCAGTTGCTTCATTGCAGTGGAAGCGAATGAGCTCACCGCTGCCCAACCTGACTGCGAGCTGAGCATGTACGCTACAACCGTTTCCGAGGTTAGCGGCTGCCCAGCTGCATTCCATGAAGATTCACGCTCACGTGCGAACCTCGGGCAGCAGAACAGTACATGTTCTGCATCTTCATCTTCTGTTGGACAAGAAGGGCATGTTGTCAGGTCGTCATGCCCAAAACGACACAGGTATGCCCTGAAGCATCCGTGCCCCGACAGCAGTTGGGTGAGATAGTAGTTCATCTCCCCATGCTCCCGCTGAACCCATGGTCTTACGTCCGGGATTAACTTTGCTGTCCATCTTCCTTTGCTTGAAATTGCCCATCGTCTTTGCCAATCATCCAAAGAGTGCGTTCGCTCCAGTGTTCTATCTCTATCCAAGAGAACGCCTTCTCTCTTGCCAATTTCATAAAGCCTTGCTCGTTCGTCCGCTTCAAGGTCCAAGGGTAGCACACCCGTGAGGACGCATGCTGCATCATTTGAAATCGTGCGAAAGCCAGCAATAACTCGTAAGCAAATTCGCCGCCTTACCGAGCTGATTTGTTTAGAATAGGCCTTGACGTTCAGCGCTCCATGCCAGATAGGAGCCGCGTATAAGATTACAGATTCAATAACTGAAGCCAACAGCCTTCTTCGGGACTGCTTAGGTCCTCCAACGTTCGGCATGATGCGCGAGAGCGCTGTGGTTACTCGCGACGCTTTTTCTCCTACTTTTGTTAGATGCTCATTGAATCTTAGGCGGAAGTCTATATGTACACCCAAATATCTCAAGGAGGGAGCTGACATTATCGTGCAGTCCCCCGAGCGCAGTTCAATGCACTCTGTTTGCTTCCGACTTGTGACGAGTACTGCCTCTGTCTTGTGATCGGCCAGCTGTAGGCCATTTGTTTGTAGCCAGTCTCGGACAATTCTGATTGATCTGTTCGCTTTCAGCGTGACATCTTCCAGGTGCTTCGCCGTTACCACAATTGCTATATCGTCAGCATAACCGACAATTTTAACACCTTGGGGAAATTGGACTCTTAATACACCATCGTACATGATATTCCAAAGAGTAGGTCCCAATACAGATCCTTGTGGGACCCCTGCAGTCACTTTGTACCTCCTCATGCCTTCATCTGTATGGTACAATAGTATTCTTTCACTGAAGTAACTTCTGATGAGCTTCAACACATAGTCTGGGACCCCCAGGTTCATCAACGATTGCAGTACTCTCGACCATCTGGCCGAGTTGAAAGCATTCTTCACGTTCAGCGTTATTATTGCACAATAGTTCTTAGTGCCGTGTCTCCATCGTTTACCAGCGATTGCGTTTCTCGCTGTCTCAACCACGATCCGGATGGCGTCGATCGTCAACCGGCCTTTGCGGAACCCAAATTGCATCTCGGACAGTCCGGTTTCCGTCTCCGTGTGTTCCTCTATCCGGTTGCATATGATCCTTTCAAGGATTTTGCCTGCTGTATCCAACATACATAAGGGCCTATATCGTCTTTCGACAGCAATACTAATCTCTGCATTTTCCAGCATGCAGGGAATACTCCTTCTGTTAGGCAGGCGTTATAAACACCGAGGAAGAGCTCGGGCCTTGCTTGTATCGCGAGTTTTAGGACCTTGTTTGGCACGCCATCCGGTCCTGGGGCGGCCGCGTCTCTTATCCGGTTCATAGCTCGGCGCAGTTCCTCCATCGTGACCGGGGGAACATGTAGAGGGTTTTTCCGACCTTCAATACGGAGCAGTCCAGGTCCTATCGCATCAGACGGAAATAGCGTCCGCACTATTTGCGTTACCAGGGGCAGGTCTGTGGGTGACGGCGTGGCCTAGTTTCGCAGCTTGTCCATAACGATTTTGTATGGTCGTCCCCATGGGCAGTCGTCAACTGACTGGACAAGGTCCTTCCAGCATTGCCGCTTACTGTTCTTGATCGCTCTTCGCAGCTCCGCTCTTGCCTCTTTGTAACACTCGTGGTAGTGTGCTCTGTCAATTCGCGCTCTCTGAGCAGTTCTGCGTGCACTAATACAGCCCTCTCGCAGACGAGCGATGTCGTCATTCCACCAGTAAAGTTGTAAGACCACACCAGAACTTTTTTGGTATATATTTCCACAATATGTGGTTAAAAGATTCATTAGCGTTTTGCGAATATGTACCAACACATCTTGCCAGCAAGTCTGGCGTGCTCAAGGCTTCATAAATGCTTTTTATACTGTCCATGATAGCTGGTGGAACAACGATTGTGCTGAAAAGTGTTGTGAGTGCCTTTAAATTTAGCTCTTTGCCATGCGCACCATGAATTAGCTCCAGGTGGACAACGCTGATGCTGAGAATTTTCATGGCTGGATTTTTTATGATACCATGTAGCCCATACCGCATTATGCATATCTGCAACAGTCTTGCTCTCTCTGATTGCCTTGGTGTAATACGAGGAAAGCTGATCGATGGCTTTGGCTGTGAGACGTCCTTTTCCACCAGTGGATTTTTTATCGGTGAGCAAAGTTGATCCAAACTCTTTTTTCTTAGTGCGCAGACGCTTTCCCATTCTTTTTCCTACATGATTAATGTCTTCTTTTTTATCTATTGTATAATTTTCTCCATAAGGTTTCTTTAGACTTATTTTACTGTAGACTTTTGCATCACCATCACCAATATAATTTTTATATTTGGTACTATGTTTGGCTTCTGATCTTTCAAATAATTCCATTATTCCATTAACTTCCATGGCACCAGAACTACCTTCATGATTAACGTCACATACTAATTTATGATTTTCAAACCATTCAATATACTCAACTGAATCCTTGTCTTTTTTTCCCAGGTACTACATTGTTTGCAGAATTTATTTTTGACAACTGTATCAACTACTTTTCCTGATCTATTTCCAATAAGCAGTGCAGCACCTTGCAGTGAAAAAAATGCAGGTGTGCGCCAAGTACCATCTCCTGACACAGTCAACTCATGACTTTTACTGAGCTGAATTTCTTCGGTGGCAGCTTGGTGCATAGATTTTTCAGCAACACGTTCATATAGAAGCATTTTGCATGGTATTGACAATCGAATCATGTCTTCTGTTCCATTGCTTTGGATAAGTCTAATAATCCACAGAGGGTCTCAATTCCAGCTAATCCCCAGCCTAAGTTTCTCATTGCAAAAACAATTCTTCTGTGTATCTCATACACATTTTTTTAGGTCCAATTTTTTTTGATGATATAATTGAAGGAGAACTGTCACACAAGTCGCACTCAATATTCACTATGAATCCAAGCCCACCAACTGAAGACTCGACAATATTTATCTTTCCACCACAGTTACACTTTAAATTTTCTTGCAAAAATGGTAAAAATATAGAAAAATCTATTAGACGATACTGTGCAGGTCCAGCTTCAAAATCATACGTTTGAGTCTGAAATTTTGATGTCGAAGCAGACTTTTCATAAATTGCAGATTCTTCTGCAAATCTTTTCTTTGCATTGAGCAATTTTGGTGTAGGATCAGATTCTGTGTACTGATTTCCTTTGAAAACTACGTGTTTTACTCGCCCAATAGATCTCTTTCTGTGTGGATTGCTTCTCAATCTCATTCTTCCAGATTCCATTATAAAGTATTAAATAATCTAATTCTAATCTAACTATAAAATAATCTAAATAATTGAAATTAAAAACAATAATTGAATCTTTAGAATACCCTATTCTAATCGAAAACTAAGAAAAACTAATAGTTATTATACACTAATGTAATATTTTATACTAATCTAATACTATACTTTAAAGCTAAGAAAATAAAAAAATCTAAGAATTGCAATGACAATAAATACTATTATTAAATTTAATCTACTCACTAAAAGTTATTATAAAAATAATTATTAAGATTTTACACTAACATCTAAGCAATAAACTAAATATTATAATGATAGAAATAATGTAATTTTTCTTATTTTAAAAATGTACTACTAATTTTAAATTAATGCTGAAAACTACTGTACGCTAAAAATAATTACTGTGAAACTATCAATAATATTAAACAATTGGAATACTGGAGAAGAAAAAGAGTAGAGAAAGCTATCGATTTGGAGACGATACTGTTAAAAAACGATTTTTGTAATGGAACATCGTTTGAATTAGTGGACTTCTGAATCGAATTCGCTAAATGGAGCGAATTTCTTAAATTTGAAAAAACTTCCCTAGGGCCGTAAAATAGCTCTATCTAGGGGACTCTTTCGATTTTTTAAATTTGGTAAACGGCGTTCGAAAGCTTGAAACATTTCCTACAAGAAAAGTGAAAAAAAAATTTTCGATTTTTCAAACTTTTAAGCTCCCTATAGGCCCTTAAATTAACTAAATATGTAAATTTGAAAAAATATTTATTTGGTTCATTTCTTGTGTAGTCTTTATGTACTACTACACTATTTCAAACGTAAAGGCCGAAGTAATAATTTATAAAGTTTTACGTACAGATATTGGATTGTAAACTATTGTTTTAGAGAGTGTACACAAATGTGTAAAGCTGTTTACTCACCGACCGCGCAATCCGTTACAATTTTTCACCTTGACTTCGAGATGTATAGTTGAAAAATCACGTTTCGCAGTAGAAAAAGCCACTTACGGCCAGACGCGGATACCGAAAACGCGCACAGTCCGCCCGATAAGGTGGCGTACTGCAATTTCATTGAATACATAAAGGGTCATCGATTATTCGTGGTACTTGCATTGCGCGGCGGGCGTTGTGGTGCATCTGACACAGATGGCGCTCGAGTCGCGCGAGTCGACACGCGCGTTATGATGATTCGGGACTCGGGAGTCTCGGCTGCTGCTCTTTGCACGACACGGTGCACCACCGACGCAATCAACGTTTCTGCACAGTTCTGTATGCACGTTGTGTATTATAGATATCAAGGCTATTGAGCTCGATACAGGAAGTGCAACTTCGATGGACGCGAGACTATCGAAACGAGTCGAGGCGAATTAAGTCAGATCGATATTGATGCAATTATGTCGTCCGAGCAAAACAGGAAATTCTGGACAAGAAATGCATCGATTTTCGAAATTGCCCGAAAAAGACTCGAATTTTCCCCCAAGTAAAAGAAAGGAAGAATGAGGAAGGATAAGGTCGTGCGCGAGAGAGACACCGCATACATAAAACAAGGAAGCATCAGCTGCATTTCGTTTGGTGAAAAAAAGTCGTCCGTCAAAGAGCTCTCGCGCTCCCTCCTTATTTATTATAGACACGAGTTATATACGCAAATGTGCTCATGAATATGCATCAGCAACTGCAGCAGTGCAACACCATCCCTTTTTCACGGTGTATAAGCGGGAGCGAGTCTATATACACTTGGGCAGGTATAACACACAGACACACACGTAAAATCATAGGGAAGTGGGGAAGGGGAGAGGGGCAGAGAAGGGCTAGTTCACGCGGCGGTGACAGCATAGGTGCAGATGCAGGTGCATCGGCCTCCGCGAAAACACACCCACGCAAGTGCACTTTCGCAGGTTTTATACATGCAGATTGAATTTACAGTTATTGGTTTTTTCTTTGTCCTTAGAAGTTAGAGGGTATATGATGAATTTATGAAAATTTACGACTTGAATTGCCGAGTACGAAAATCTGAAACGAAAAAAAGAGCATGTATGTACTGTGTACAGTGCACACGCGGTGTTTACCACTGCCACGGTCTCCGCACGGTAGCGCCGCGCGCGACTAAACCCTTCGAAAGCAGCTCTTCGTGCATTCAACGGCGCAAGGAAGCTTTTGTGCGGTAGTCGAGTCGAAGGCCCGAGATACTTCCTGTAGATTGTTTTCAACGATTGTCTTGATAATATTTAAAAATTACAATAAAAAAAAATGTATCTCATTTAATGTAAAAAATAGACGATAATTTTTAGTACAACAGTAGAGCGCAAGAGCAATGTACCGCTATATATACGCGTACAGTTATAACAGCAGCGGTGTAACAGCAGAAGCGCGTGCGCTGCCACCCCAATGTTGACTCGGATATAACGGTATATGCTCTATGTGTGTAAGTGTGTGTGTGTGTGTGCGTGTGTCAGCGGGAGTGCGCGCGCCGCTCTATATACGTATACGCGACTATAGCGCGACCACCGCTATATAAGACAGGGTGGCACACTATACACGCACACACACACATACCCGGGTGGGCGAAGTGAGGGCGTAAGGGGGGGGGGGAGAAAGCAACGGGCCAAAGGCGGTTCCAGTACCGCTAGAGAGTGTATGGTGGCCTCTATCTGTGTTAGTGTGTCTGTGTGTGTGCGCAGCGCAGCAGTGTCGTTTTTGTGTTTCTGTTCCGCGCGCGCACACACCGTTATCGTGGCAGCGCAGCCTATGCCGATATACCGCAAACGTGTGTGCGTTCACGTATACGTATACACATTCACGGAATCGCGCATAACTGCCTGCAAATTGGTGTAGTATATTTCTGTGTGTATGTGAAGGTGCGCGAACTAGCAGCGCGCGATAGAGATAGAGCCAGCAGCAGCAGCAGCAGAGCCTGTGCCGCTGCTTCTCCGCTCCGTGCTCAGACACTGCAACGGTGCTGCCGTGTACAAGCTCTGCGTTTTAGGCTGTAGCTCGTGTATAGCTGCAGCAGCACAAAGTCCGACAGAGAGAGAGAGAGAGAGAGAGAGAAGTGAGTCGCGCGTACATACATAGATACATAGATATCCCCGCAGAGAAGCGCGATATAATTTCTTCCGTGCTCGAGGTGCGCCAGTCTCGACGTACATACATACGTATATAGACGTATCAAGTGTGTGCGTGCGCGTGTGTGTACATGCTATATAAGAGCAGCTGAAACAGCTGGAGCGCACCTACGATAAATATAAACAGGAGAGAAGAAGGCTCGTTAACGTGAAAGGAAGAAAAGCAAAGTGTGGGTGTGGGTGTGTGATAATATATAACCGCCGTCGCCGCGAGAGAGAGAGCTTGCTCAAAGCTGCGAGTAGCGCGCGGACGAGTCGAAGCAAAGCCGCTGCTGCACAGAGAGCTGCTGCTGATGCACCGCCATCGCCAGTCAGTCAGCCACCACCAGCTCTAGCTGCTAGCTTCTATCCGCGCCACCATTTTACCACCAAGAGCACAAGTGTAGTATGTACACTCGCAAGCTCGGCGGCTCGTGCGCCTCGAGCATCCCCCTACAAACGTGCGTGTTCTAAACACGGCATATATATAAAACACCACAGCAGTAGCAGCAGCGAAGAGAAGCACAAGTGCGTTTTGTCCGTCTACGTATATAACGGGTCGCGCTATCTTCTTGTACGGTGTTTGCGCGTGTGTGGGTGCGCGCGCGCAATCGAGTGTTTGTGTGCCTATGCCCGTATTCCAAGGAAAGGGCACATATCTCTGTCTCGCGCGAGTGATGAAGCATGGCGCGCGGCGAGTTATGAGCAGCAGCAGCACGGGCTGGGCGCCACAAGCTCGTCCTCTGCTCGATCTTTTCGCCTAAGTGGTGCGGGTGTTTGTTTTTCTGCAGCAGCGTGCGTGACTGACTGCATGCGCGCGCGCGCGCCACCGTGCTCAAAGTGTGTTAGTGTGTGTGTGCTACGAGCTGAGAACGTTTTTTCGTAAAATCAAAAGCCAAATAGTTGAGAAATTCTCTCCTGCGTGTGCACGATCATAGATGCATGTGCGGAAGCTCCTCGAGCGCCGCTGCCGCTACCACCGCTGCTGTCGTCGCCGCCGCAGCCGCAGGGGGTGAACGCGGACGAGTGTGAGAGAACAAAATAAGCGTCTGCTGCCTGCGCTGCAGCCAACGCCAGCCACTGCTGCTGTTTAACCACACTCTGTACGATATATCCACCAGAGCCAGAGACAGCCAGTGAAAATCGTGTGCCGTCGTTTTGTGACAAAATGGCAGTTCGCAGTAGTATAAGCAGGCACGTAACGGCAACAACGGGATCACCACCACCGCGTAGCTGCTTCGAGCTGCCGCTGTTGTTGTCGTTGCTGCCGCCGCCTGCGAAACAACACCGCAGCTGCTGCTGCAGCTCGTTCTCGGCGACGCCGACGACAACGACGACGACGTCGAACGAGTCGTGGGGATCGATCCGTTGAGTCGAGTGTCTCGCGTCTAAATCTGTGTCGTATGTAAATTCGCCAACGATATATACACGTAATGTGCCTCGTGAAACGCGCAAAAAGCATGGCAGCAGTCGGGTCTTCTGCAGTGTGCAAGTTTTGCAGTGGTGTGTGTTCATCAACGACGACGACGACGACCATAATAATGATGTCGTCGCGTTTGTAAGACAGCAACGTCGCCAGGTGGGCATGTGTCGTTGACTCGACAACGTGAGAGAGCAAAAAAAAACGTACAGAGATATAAGGCTTCGAGTCAGTGCTTATATGGTGTACCAATAGTGTTTTTGTGAAAAAATATGATGCATCAGTGAATATCAGTGAATCAGTGAAATTAGTGCTGTGCTCCAGAAAAAAAAAAAATAAATAAATGAAAGTGCGTGAACGCGAATAAAATTCATCAACAACAACAACAAAAAGGCAGAGCATCACCCCCTCACAATAGTGACTCGAGACCTCCAGCGGAAGATACACATACTAGTGCTTCGATATTATGATAGAAACAGTGCGCGTTGTTATTGTTGCCATTTCTCATCGCTCGTTTGTCCGTCGATAAAAATCCGAGAGAAAGAAATTCAGTGTGCAAAGTTCTCCCCTCTCGTCGTTGTTGCTGCGCCGTGATAATCTCAAAACAACAACAACAACAACAACAACAAAAGAAAGAAGGAAGAAAGAAAGAAAGAAAAGAAGGAAAAACAACGCGCGGCCAGACTAGAAGGAAAAAAGTGAGTATGCGCGCTGAGCGTTGGGTGGGTTTATACTATACGCTATGCTGGCTGCGGAGCTGCTGCTCCTGCCGTGCACCGCTGCCTGCTGCTGCTGCCCTTACAATATACTCACTCTCTAGCTAGCTAGCTGGCTATACTATAGCTGCGTTCGTTTCAACTCTCACTCGCTCTCTGACTACTCTTTGCATGCTCATTACGCATACGAGGTCAACGTGTCAACGAACGAACGGCGCGGCTCTCTCTCTCTCTCTCTCTCTGGGCTTATAAGCTCTCTATGCAAACGACGATGCTGCTCGGCGGGAGGGTGCAGTGCTTATTAAACGTATAATAATTATAAATATATAAGAGAAAACGACGACGACAACGACTCGTGTATTCGGAGAGCTCCGAGAGTTTTTTTTTTAATATTTTAATAATGCAACAAATCGCCGGACACAGTTGGTGTACGTCGACAGCTGTGCGCGTGCATCGCTGTGCAGTATCGTCGATGACGACGAATATCATTATTATTGTATTATTATTATTATTATTATTTTGCATTATGATAACGACGACGACGATGATATGCAGGAATAAACGGGGGCGAACGATCAAAAGCGTTTTTTTTTATATGTATTATCGGAAAAGAAGTCGCTTTTCGCGTGGCGTATATAACAGGCTGTTTTTATAACCTCGCCAAAGTACGGAGTACAAGTAAAAGAGTAAACACTCGTTTTCTCTCGCTCGTTTCGAGGGCTATCGATGGCACGGGGGCGTGCAGCAGAGCATATTTTGCACACTCGAAATGCGTAATGTGCGTCATTTTTTACGCTTTTTACTCGTTTTTTTCCTCCCCCAGTTTCGTCTCTCGTTCTGCGGTGGGTTGCGTGTACAGGCCATCCATGTTGTAGGATTGGCGTTGATGACCTCTCGTAACTATCATCAAATTGAATTACCCAACACACACACACACACACACACACACACACACACACACACACATACACGCGTGCGGCGGCGGACGTGGACTTGAGGGAGGGGGATCGAAAAGTTTTCTGTCGAGCTACCAACTCCTGTAACGTAATGAAAATCGTCTTTTCCTAAAGGATTAGAGGCGCTCTCGAGTTTGTGCTACGCAGCAGCAGTAACGGCAGTAACGGCACATATACTTCGAATCCGTTTACTCTTCGACTTGATCATGGAAGTTGAGATGCAACTACAGCAGCAGTTACCGTGAAATTTTCTCTAGGGCATGGATTTCTCATCGTGACTTTGAGAAACATATTTTAAATAGACAAAAAGAAACGAACCAAGAGCAATATGAAAGACAAGCGTCTTATTCGCGACTTGACGGTTGATTGATCCGAGAGCTTGCAAAAGTTATGACTCCGCATTCGCAGATTATTCGCATATTATTATTATTGTTATTTTTGTTAAACTATATGCTATGCGCTGCATAGCACAATATTACATATTATACGGAGCTCGAAAGTTTGAAAATTTATTCTACTGCGAACTCTGTGTGTATTATTATACGCATATTGTAATTTAACTTCTGTATATTATATACTTGAAGTTTTTGATACTGCTCTGTGTGTATGTGTGCGTGTGTGTGTGTGTGTGTTCGCTCGCACTCGGCTACTGTATATGTGTGTGTATGGAGGACACGCGATCCACAGAGAAAGAGGCAAACACGTAAATATAACATTATCATAATAAAGGGTAGAGATAATGCGTTATAGACAGAAAATTACATCACACGCGCGCTGCGCAACATCCATGTAATATTTTATACACTAAATATATACACGTTCACCCAACGAAATAAATATTCAATTGTGCTTTTCGGAGTCTGTATAGCTAGGGGAGTGTATTACGTTGTACAGCCGCGCGTGCATATTGCTGCTGCTGCTCGCGAGCGTACATGTGCATTAGAAGGGTTGCTGCTGCTGCTGCTTGTTGCAAGCTCGTCGTGCAGTATAAGTCTGCTTTCTACGCGTACGAAAATTAATTTCCGACAGAATGGAAAATTCGTTACTCCGTAAGCGGCTCTTCTCTTTCTCCCTCTATCGCTCTCCTTCTCTTTCGTCGTGTATAACATTTATTTTTCCCACGGCGCTCGTCCTCGTGCGTGTGTGTGTGCGTGAGCCTATATACTGGCGTTATTGCTTTGAACTTTGTCTATCATTGTCGACGCGCTGCTTATGAAACATTGAAAAATAAAAAAGAGGAAAAGAAATTCTGCCTCTCTCCTTTTGCCATCATCCTCTCACCCCCCCGAAAAACTTTTTCAACTTTCGACGTTCGAAACTTCTCTCCTTCCCTCGCGCTTTTCTCTTTCAATCACTCCTCGTTCGCTGCTTCTGCTGCTCTCTCTCTCTCTCGTTTTCTTCTTCTTCGAAGAAGAAGAACTACTATATAAACTGTGTGCGTCATATCGCCGATNATATAATTGTTACCCTCGCGCTCGATCGGCAAATCATCAAAATGTAAATTTTCATCCTTAAAACTTCGAGTCTCATTGAGGGGGAAAATCTCTGTCAAAGCGACAGAACGTGCTCGAGCGAGCGGTTGGGAAATATCGTAAGATAAATAAATCCCTTTAACTGCACCTTTATCGTCGTCGTTCATATGGAATATTCGTATTTCGTTTATGCGCGCTTTGCACTGTAGATACACAAGAACACGCGCGCGAGAACGTTTGTATAAATTGAAACACAAAATACACACACACAGGCTACATACTCGAAAATTACGCACAATTACATGAGTATATCGTTGAATTAATATCTTGTGTCAGCATTTGAATAATTGCGAATAGCACGCGAGCAATGTTTCTGTGTACAATTATGAATTTTGTTGAAAAATGTTTATATTTTTATATTTTTATATTTTGTTGAAAAATTTTTATATTTCATCGTTGACGAGATTATTTATGAAACATTGTGCCACGAAATAATTACTGTAGTTGAAATTTAAAACGTCAGCTGCTCTCTATTTCTCTGGCTAGACTATACAACGGTATCAGTAATACTAGTTGGAGTATGTGTGTATGTACACGGTGCATATAACGCATATATTCAGAATTACGCGCTCGTTTCGTATGTATGTGCTAGCTTCAAAACGACTCCCGGAGAGAGGAAGTGAGATTTTTTTTTGTTTTTCTCTTTTTTTTGCTTTAAAGCTGGGCCGAGCGTATGTGCAACTGACGTCTCGTTCGAGTACACCTTTTCCAAGGAGAGGAAAAGAGCTAGAGAAAAAGGAAAAAAAATGTTACCTTTTTCTTTTTGGCAAACTTTTCTCCGTCTATCTCTAAGTTTTGCGAAAATAATACGCGGGCAGCTAGGTTAAGAAGTCGGAAGCTGAGCAAGAACTGCGCTACATCGCTGACCCGCTTTGTAATTCAAGTGATGTAATGTAATCTTCAAGTAAATAATATAATTAAAAATCTTATCCATTACTAGAAATTAAGGATAAGATCTCTCTTTTTTTCGGCTGCATTTTAAAAAGATATTTGCTAAATGCACGCAACGTACTGAAAAACTTATGTTACGAGGAAAAAAATTATTGCTCGACTTTTTTTTTACTTACGATATGAAATCTTATTTTGATTTTATTCGTGTTATATGAGGGAGATTTTGGGCACCAAAAAAATTTTTTTTTTATTTGACGTATAAATGTTAGGTAGTGGCAATATATTATAAACTCTATTAATAATGGAATAAGGGTCAAAAAATGATCTTTCAAATGTTGAAACTTGGCTCGAAACGTTGTAATACATTTTTTAACACCAAGATCGTTTTGAAAATAATTTCTTGCCCATCAAAATCAATATAGGAATAATTTTTCATTACATTAAATACTCAGTTGGGCAATCTAGGATAATTCATCTATATAAAATTCATTTCCTTTAATTGGCTTGTTTTTAAAAAAAAATTCTGTTTCATTGGCCTGAAAATAATTGAATTATTTCAAAAATTTTGACCAGTTTTCTTCAGTCTTGTTAAATACGATAGTACCTCTTCAAGCATTCATTTTTAGATGGTGAAGTACCTTTATTTGTAAATCTGCAAGTGGCAAAGTAAAAATAATTGTAAAAGTGAGCATGGTTTTATAATAGTTAATCGAAGTAATCAGCTATAAACGGTTCACCCTTTTTATTAGGAAAACGACGTTTTCTTGAAACGGTAAAACATTTATTTCAGTATCAGTACACACGATTGATGAATGTCTTGCAATTATCATTAGGAATACTCGTAATTTTGTTTACGGAATGGCGCACTCTAAAATTAAAAGCAACCGAAATCCCATTCTTCCCGAATCTCGAAAGCGTGTACACGGGCTAACAATCGTCGCGCACAACACAGCTGCAGAGTTGAAAAAGCGTGTAATTTTAAAATCTCATTTTACTTCCTTTGTTGAGTAAAGAGAGAGAGGTAGATAGAGCCAGCTTAAAGGAAAAAATAGAAGAAGGAGAGAAAGAAAAACAACTTGTTAAAGAACGCATGTATATATTTCGCGTACGAGATGAAAAAAAAAAAAAAAAGAGAACGAAGGAGAAAAAAAGATGACTTGTCCACGCCGTGTACGCGCGCGCGCGTGTGTGCAGCAAAGCGAACGTCGAAAAATAACAGAACAGTGCAAGAGGCGCTCGCGCACACACGTATAGCTCAACGTTTTTATATATTATATAACGGGGCAAATATTCACGGGCCGAGTGCGTGTGTGTATGCATGGTGCTTTTTCGTACTCGGAGATCCGCACATATAGGGATTTCTGTTTCTCTGTCTTTCTTCCTCCTTAGGGGGGGGGGGGGGTACGTGTACGCATCCACATTCCACGCTGCTTACAGCGAGAATCTCGCACCTCGCACACATATTTCATCGCATTAGCTTCGCCGACTCCGAGTCGAGTTTATCTATACCTATATACTCAGCATACGTATTATGGCACATAGTGTCTCTTATTGTCTGCAGTATTTGTGTCTCTGTATGAGTGTGTGTGTGCATGTATACGATAATATTCACCTCGAGCTCGCAGTAGCAGCGACAACTGCAGCAGATACAGCCAGGCTCCGCCGCAGTTGTACGCATTGTATATATAAGCTGGCATTGAGTTATGCCCGTACGTAAGTGTGTACGCGGCCATGGCCATCAAACGTGACCATCGAAGCTGCAGCGTAGCCCCGGACACACCTGGTATAATACAATAACGTCGTAAAGTACGCCACAGCGCGCTGTGCAACAGACAACGATCTCGAAACGACAATTTTTGACATTTTTTTCGATTCTTTTTCCGTTCTCTCGACGCTTTTCTTCATTTTCAAAGACGGTGCATTTATGAAGCCTTTGATCGTGTCCGCCGCAATTCGTGTATCGAGACTTGCGCGCGCGAAGCGGCTTAATATAATTTCAGGGGGAGCTCGCACGTCTTAATGAGGAGCCGCGCTGCAGCAGCAGTAGCAGCAGTTGCCGTAGTAGCTAGCTGCTGCTGCTGCACGTTTTGGTTTTGATTGTGTTCGCAACATAATTCGTTGATTAAAGTACCTGAAAACCCCAAGAGAGAACCAGAGCGTAACGCCGACGCGAGAGAGCTCCTTCCTTATACTGCTACTACTACTACTAGCACTATCACTACTACTTCTCTCGCTGTATGTATATAAGTGCACGAAGAGAGAATATATACGTATACAGCAGCGGATAACGCTATATGCTACAGCTGCAATAAATATATAGTAACATTACACAGTCGAGTCATGCGCTCGTTCTCTCTTATACACAAGGTAACGCCGAGAGCTGTTCCACGCGTTGCGCTCTGCGCCCATCCACACAGCAGGCACACCGACAGGGCTTTGCCTCTCTATCTCTATCTCTCTGCGCTGCTGCGACTTCTCTCCTATCCACCTTTTGCCTTGTACACACTTTTAGCGCGAGGGACGCGCACAATCTGCAATAAATAAGGCTTTGTTGTCCGCGCGCGTGTGCGTTTATACCTATTGAAATTTCGGTGTCAGGAAGCAGAGCACGATGATGTTTCAACGGCACAAAAAAAAAGGAGAGAAAAAAATAGAGGATGATAAGAACGGAGAGGTGTCATCGCGCAGAGAAAAATGAGTCTCGAACACTTATTTTCTGTTACGATATAAACTGTCGCGCTCTATACTTGATAATAACTATCGAATTTTATCTCGACCTTATTCCTGCGGTAAAAATGTTCAACACTTTTTGGTTAGTTTTTGGCTAATGAAAAATTTTCTTGAAGATAAAAGGGTTATTAAAACTAAACGATTTACTAACAGAAAAAGTGATATTTTTTCAACATTTTATAGCTTTATGTTTCACGTTTTTTTTATGATCATTTTGTGACAATATGAAACTGTTAAAAGTCATAATTTAAATGGAATACACTAATTATGATGTGTATAGAATGTCTGATACCGTAATTTGACTTGTATACAATTTTGTTACTTTACCGCTGGCAGATTTATAAGTAAAGGTACTTGCCATCGAGTGTTGAAGACTTGAAGTGGTAATACCGTATTTTCAGTGGTTGAAAGCTAGTTAAAATTTTTTTGAAACAATTAAATTGCCAATTTTCAGGTTATTTAAAATGCGCTTAATATTTGTAACACTATTCTAAGAGAAAAAGCACCAAAAACGAGTCAATTAATGGTATAATGCGCGTTTTAAAACATCCTGAAGAGTCATTCTTTGATCATCGGCTCATTATCAATGTTGAACATTTATATCAGTGATAGTGCATTGCCCTTTTTTTCTTTGTTTCTCTTTCTCGTAAGTAATCATCTTTATAACTCGAGTATTTTCTCGGTGTGTAAGCAACGTACGTACGTGAGAGAGTGGGCTATGCATGCATATACCTACCATACACCCCCGTTCACACACACGCTTCGTTCGACTCTCCAATATCAATCCGCGTATCCCATCAGAATTCCAACCCGAAACTACTCATCCCCTTCCCTCTCTGCTACTGCACACAGCACTGCACACCGCTGCACACACTCAGCTCCTCTCTCTCTCTCTCTCTCTCTCTCTCCCTCTTTTGCTAGCAATATCAGCTGAAATTTCATTGGTTTCTCCATCACACTCGACTAGTCTTCAAAGCCGTTCGCTGCGCGAATAAGAAAATAGTAGTACTGTACTATACCCTCCTTGCGCCGCACTGCTGTGCTATATATATATGCACTCCTCGGATCGGCCGTTGTTAAGAAGGAAGAAGAGAAAGAGATAGCGAGCAAGAGAGAGAGAGAGAGAAAGAGAGAGAAGAGTTTTAGTTCAATTGAAATTCAAGAGCTACCAGAGTGTTGTATTCTCTCTTCCTATCTCTCTTATCTATATGCAGATATACATTTATATATTCTGTATATATTTATATGCTGCCTGAGCGTTGTCTATCTCCTTTTCTTCTTCATTTTTTACACGTGTCGACCATCCCTCTCTCTCTCTCTCTCTCTCTCACTATCTCCCTTAGGCATATACATTCGTGTAAAAGAGATGCGAAAATTTATCTCAACGCCGTGTGTGTATACTGCATGCAGCGCATACAGATACGTGTGTACATTTCGTCGGCAGAGAAAGACAGAAATGGTAAAAAAAAGCAATAAAAGCAAAAAATCGAATTATATCCGAATTGTTGTGCGCATGTGGCGAGCAAATATTGAATCGATAAATAGCGTCGAGCTAGCCAGAAATTTGATTGTGCATCTGGGTTGGCGAGGTGGTGGCGGAGGTGACTTGTGACTATTCGCCAATCGACTTCTTTTTTCGTCTCGCAAAAAATAAAATCCAAGAAAATGTAACCTTGAACTAGTGAAATGCGAATATTGCAGATGATTTTTGATATTATTTTCTTTCTTTTTTTTTTGTAAAACTGTAACGTTTATTATGTTAATAGAAAGTTATCGCATGAATATTTAATTACGTTCAATTGAGACAAGAGTAAAATTATTGGAAGAATATGTCTCTGACACTAATTCGATCATCTTCTTAGCGCGTAGAATTAATAAAACATTTCTTCCCCTCTCGTCTCTTTTAACAAAAAAAAACGTCAATTTCAATTAGTAGTTCAAGCAAAATTTAGTCGGGCAGAGCTCGCACGTAATTAGCTTTACCTTACTCTCTGAAATCAAACTTCTTGCGCGAGCGATATAAAGGTGTCCGCCCATAGCTATATAGACCCAAGCTCTCGCAGCAGTACCGACGTATTATAATTATTATTATTGTACAGTGAATTCGGGGGGGTCTAATCTTGGAAATGTCGTTCGTGATAAGCTCGACGCGCGATTGTCTTTAAATTTTTATCGTTCATTTAGCTTTTATAACGTGGCGCGCGTATACACAAAATTTCGTATATATAATTACGCTATGCGTGCACTGTATACATTCGCGATCTCTCGTAGAAAATGTTTTCTCCGCTGCTGCTGCAATTTGTTGCTGCTGTTGCTGCTTCTCGTGCTGTATTACGTGCAATCGCAATTAAGTGCAAAAGGACACTTGGGATAGAGGGAGAGAGAGAGAGAGACAATGAGGATAGAGAAGAGAGAAAAGAGAAACGGAGAGATTTAATTTCGAATGGCTACGGCGCGCAATCACAATGATTCGCATTTTATCTCGATGCAGTCGGGGGTGGCCGGGCTTACTTCCGCCCGTAAGTTTGTATTTTATATATATAATACGATGGGGGTATTATATACGAGGGATTTTAACGGCTGCGAATCGACGCGCGCGGGCGCGCGAGCCACGTTTATCACCCCCAACATTATGACCATTAAAGTAAAATCAAGCATCAGAATTCTCCGGCTCGAATGAAGTTTTAAATGAATCGCTGCTGCTAGGAGGAGGAGAGGAGGCCATGATGTATATAACCGCACGAGCGAGCTCGAGAGAGCTTCATTGTGTAATTTCAATAAAATAGCACTCTTAGACATGAGCACCGTACGCCAGCGAGCGAGAGAAAGAGAGTTGATGGCGCGCAAGAGAGAGAGAGAGAGAGAGAGAGAGAGAGAGAGAGAGAGAGAGACAGAGACAGAGAGGCAAGTTTTCCCAAGGAATAAAAGGGTCCTGCATACGCCTCTACCGTGCTCCACTACTGCGCTATGTATGGAAAGTTTTACGGAGAGTATAAAGTCTAATTTTCATTCCCTTTTTTTTGTTGGTTCAACAATTGACTCTCGTTGCATTTATGTGGGTGTAGGTGTGTGCGTGTGTGTGTAAGCTCCGATATGCGCGTGTATAAATCATCTCGTGCTTGGATAGAAAGCGCGACAATAATGTATACTACTGGCAAAATTTGAATGGGTGTACGCAGAGGGCTGAGCTCGATCTAAACCGTCGCGCGATGGTAGCTTCCCGTGGGCGTGAGCGGAATTTCGAGCTGCTCGACGGCGGCGGCAGCATCAGCAGCAATGGCATAGTATATATGCCGAAAGCGGAAGCGAGAGAAGGCCTTTGAAGGCGTGGGTAAATAAAAATTTCTTGCGCATTATTTCATCGGGGGCAAATATTGGCATATTCGCAAAGAAATCAATTTTCGTGTCTTGCATTGCTCGGCGCGCGAGAGAAGGAAGAGAGTCGACTCTCTCTCTCTCTCGCGCGCGCTTGCGTGGTATATTTTCCTTTTATTTTTATTTTATCTCACGCTCTTACTTCGCTCGCGTAGTAGAAGTAGAAAGTTTACCCCTTCGTAAGGTTAAATAAATTCAACTTCCTGCTGCTTCTGCTACTGCTCTCTTAGTTTTTTTTTTCGCCCAGCTCCTCAAATCGATGCAAACTTTTGCGCCTTTTCATACATTGGGATGATTTCTCTCTCGTCTCGGTCCGCCTGGCCCGCACACACGCTGCACTGCTATTTCTGCTAGTCCTCGCTTTATATATGTAACGGATGTGTATGTGTACGCTGCGTCTTTTCGTCCGGTGCTCTGCACTCTCTCTCTCTCTCTCTCTCTCTCTCTCTCTCTCTCGCGTGTATGTATATTCGCGAGCTATATGTGTGCTCCAAGGAAACGAAACGGAATTTCCCACTTATACTCTCGCTTGTACGACCTACTTTTGCCAACTCTTTATCTGTCGTATGTATAAGTAGGCGAAGATTTTCTTAAGACCCATGCTGCGCGGCGGTGGCGGCGCTTCGCGCACACGCGGCTACGACGCATGCACTGCACAAGCTTTTATTCGCGCGCTGTACCTTTCGTAATTCTTTCTTTCCTTTCTTGATTTTTTTTTGCTTCTTCTGCCTTTCCTTAACTATCTGTTTTGTCTGTGACGACGAGGGCTATGTACGCGTCCGCGTGTCTGTGTGCACACGACGACCGTTTGAATAGTTTTCTTTTTTCCCCTTTCTTTCTCCATATTTTCATCATCGCCATGGAATGTAATACACCGTGTTTTTGCGAAGCGTAAAACGTAACCTCTCGATACAACGTGACATCGATATATAATACATAATACCACTGTCTAAAAAAGAGAAAAGAAAAAATTTATAATTCGCTCTGTATGACGTATTGACAAGAAAGAATGAAAAAAGGGAGAAAAATGACGAGCTGCCGTGATTGCACGTATATAGCAGCGCGTTTGAGGGCTCTCTCTCTCTTTGAAATAATCCTAAACCGATCGACGTGTCTCGAGCAATATCTGCGAAGAAGACAATTTTCATTTCGCGTCGCGCAGAGGCATCGGAACACTATACACGGTGAAAGAGGAAAAGAGAGAGAGAGAGAACATGTGCGGTACACCTGTGTGTGTGTGCGCGAAAATGCCATTGTATGTATGTGCGAAGCGAGCGTGCAGCGGATTCTTTTCTACCTCGAGCGAGCTTGCAGAGAATTCGGTCTCTCCACTCTTGAGTTTACTTCTTTTTTTTCTACGCGCGTTATATGCGGTACACGCTTATTGCCAATTGACAAAAAGATTATAATTCGAGCTCCTTTTCCTTGCGTTCCGAGGAAAATAACAGCGCGAAAACAAAGCTTAATTATTGTTAGGAGAAATTTTTTTCCTTCGGAAATCGATATCGCACTCCACGACTGACTCTGTTTTTTTTAACGGACAGTGGCGGCAGTGTGTTGCGGGCGGGCGAGAAGACAGAAAGCAAACATATTTTTCCAACAGCAGCAGCAGCAGCAGTTATAACGGGTTATTTACGCCCGGTACGTTCGTTATGTTTTTCTTTAATTGGTTTCGCTCTTTCGCGGTGACTTATACGTTTCGTATTTTATATTATTGACAGTCTCGAGAGCAGCTAAAAGTCCGCGTTTATAGATCCCCGAGCTTTTCTCGTATGGAGCTTTCGTGCGCGCTTTGCCTTGCCCCCCGGTAATACTTGGGATGATTTAGAAGAGAAGTTTCGTTGAAAAAATTACCTCGCATTTTTCACGTCTTTTCATTTCGCGGATGAACGTCAAAAAAATTAAAAAAAAATTTTTTTATCCCGCGGATTACCGCATTTTTTTTCCTCGATGTAAATTACGCTCGCTGATAATCTGTTGATTTTGACATGGCGTGTGACAATAAGAACTCGTCCATCTCGGACAATTTAACGAGTCAATAAGTTGCCAAAAGTCCGAAGTACAAAAAAGAAGGAGACGGAGAAAAAACTTTCACCTATCTCGAGCCAATAACAGATAGCCCGCCCGATAAAGGAGCGCGTAGATAGTCGAGGTATAGAGATGTGCCAGAGAGAAAGACAGAAAAGGCCGACGTCGTCGATCAATATTTCTCACATAGTAAACGCCACTGAGCTTCGTTTTTCTATTGCTTGCTCTCTCTCTCTTTCTCTCTCTTCCTCTCCTTCTCTTCGTTTTTCGCTGCACTTATCCTTTTTGCCTCTTCATCATCGTGGCAGCAGTGAAGCGCGCGCGCGCGTGCGACTTTCCGTGAGGTAATCCAATTTTTCGTTCCCTCTTCCTGCCGCTGATGGCTCGAAAAGAGAAAGAGAGAGCGAAATAAGCGAGAGAAGAGAAGGAGAGTGCGGGTAACGAAAGAAAGGAGAGTATGCGAGAACAAAAATAGAAAAGTGCCCAGCAAATGGCTGCTAAATTTTATAAGCTCTTTTCCCTTGTTTTCACACTGCTTTTCCTCTCGCGCTGCATTATGACTGTTTTCCAAAGATTTCTTTGCTCCTCTATTTTACGCTTATAATTTTAAAAAGTTTATGCAAGAATATATATTTTATCCCGTATTAATTTAATTGCCGACGAACCAACGTAGAATAATAACTCGAGTCTTCGTGCAGAGAGAAAGAGAGAGAGAGAGGATATGTGCAGAGTTTGTGTATGTATGCTCGTGCGTGTGCAGTATAAAGCATGAGAAAGCGAGGTGACTGCGCACATACATCTTACCTTTAGGACGAAGATTAATGCGATTTTACTCATACATTACCTTCCTCTCTGTGTCTTGCGGAAAATATGACGTGTCTGAGGCAACGCTCAGCTCGCGTAGGGCGCTACTCTCTCTCTCTCTCTCTCTCTCTCTCTCTTTCTCTGTCTCGCTCTTTTCACGTAACAGAGCTATTAGATCTACTCGTCGTCGTCGTCGGCGTCGTTTCGCACTGCTCCCTCAGTCAAGATATATAAATTAAACCGAATATGGCCCAACGCGTCCAAGTCAACGTTACATACATATTCATTCGTTTACATTCGAGGCGCGATATCGCGCGAAAGACACGTATGCGTAAGCATATTATATTTATTATGGGTTTTCCAGATGTGTAAAGCGTAATAATTATTATTTAACCATTTTTCATGAAAATATTGACTCTGTGATAGCAATGCTTAAAATTTTATTTTTAACGAACGGAAGTGCACCACCACAAACTCTGCTATATTTATTTATTTATTTGTTTATTTATTTATTTATTTATTAACCTTCCTTTTTACAAAGGCCTGCAGGGGGCATGCATATATATAATTAGGTTTTTAATATACACTTCTACATATACACTTGATATACAATTATTTTGACTTTCCCACTTGCAGATTTACAGATAAAAGTACGTCGCCATCTAGCGTTGAAAGCAGTACTATTTGTACAAAAAGTGGATGAACTCTGGTCTGAAGTTTTTGAAACAATCAAATTGTCAGATTCAGGTCAATTAAAAATTTCATGTTTTGGTTATTGGGTAATTATAAATATTAAGCATCTCTACCGCTGCTATAAATCCACTCCAGACAGCGTTCAATTATATGTACCATACATCTTTCGTACTTCGAAGTTTCAAAAACAGACAGGTGCTCTTTAGCTCATCCTTTCTCTCTCTGCCTCTCTTACTCCTTTGCTCTGGGTTGACACGATCAAGTAGACAGGAGCTTGCAGCAGCAGCTTGAGTCATTCTCGTCGTCCCTCGGCGAGCCCGCCATGCACCCGCGAGAGACAGAGAGAGAGAGAGAGAGAGAGAAGCAAAAGTTTCAAGTCGTTGCCCTGCCTCGCGTAATTCATATATAATCGCTCGTTAGACAAGATTTAGGGTGGGTAGGCGGGAGAGATTACACGCTCGATTGCGGACTTATCCCTGCCAGTCACGATTACTTTGTTACTTTAAACTCCCCAGGACGGCGCATTCTATATATCTGTACCTATGGGCGCCGGTTTGATTTAGTATTCGATTATAATCGAACCGCAAGCTCTCTCTCTCTCTCTCCTCGTCGAATTACTTAATTGGATCGTTCTGCGCGTACCTATATATAACGCGTGCGCTGCTGTTGCGTCTTCACTAATACGCGTTTATGTACATGTATCGACGAGCGCGATGGCATAATTGGGAAAACATCGCGCGCGTGGATAAGTACTTTTGTGTGCGCACGGAAATTCCTTCGAGCTTTATACCCGTTCGCTCTATCCCCTTAATATATTCATTATCAACAAATTACATCGTCGTGTAATCCTTCGGTACACGCTAGTGTACGTATACGTCCCGCTGCTCGCAAAAGCTCACTACCTTGCAGCGGCAGCACCAACGGTTAATTTATTCGGAGCTCTGCTGTTGGCTTCGCTGCTGCTGCTGCTGCTGCTGGCCGCGCGGTAATACATCGTTTGTCCCTTACAACACACTCGCTTTTCGCATGCACAGGGCACACACGCAGACTACCGCTGCTCGACGTGACGCTGTATATACGTATTTGTCGAGCATGTGCGCACACGCGTGCGCGTCCATGTACATAATATCTTGTGAAATATCTTCGTTAAAAGCATATTCTCTCTCTCCCGGCAGCTCCCTGGGCTTTTCTCCGTAGGGACGCGATGCTTTATGTTATATATATACCTATGTATATTAAACCGCGGCGACCGACGCTTTCCGAGCGCGAGAGCTTAATAAGGGAGAACCCTTCCGTGCAACGACGACGATGAACTTTTAGGATCTAGAAATTTTATCCGCGTCGAAACCGCGAAAGTTACATTATTTATCTTGTGCTATATACCAGGATGAGTTGCATAATTCAGGCCAAAAAATAAACTTTTACGCGATTGCACCCTGGAGAAATTCCTATCGGATATATTTGAAGCTCGTATTATACGATTCGTCGTCGTCGCTGCCGCGCGATCATACTCGAACAATCGCAAACTGTGTATACGCGCAAAGATTTCAAGCGCCCTGCAATTATGACCTCGTTTAAAACGCGCTTTTATATACACATTTATGTGGGTCAATCGTTGACCGAGGAGGATATTACGTACTTTGAATGCGAATGGTTGGCCTGCGTACGCGTGGCGGCGCACGTCTGCCACCGCCGCTTTACTACTGCGTAGCCCTACGTGTGTAGCGAAGCTTAAAAGAAGTAAAAAAAAAAAAGAAAGGCAAGAAAAGGGGGTCACAAACGAGCTCGAATTAAAGCCTCGGCCGCTCACCGCGTCTACGACGACTAAGCTTTCCAACCCTGCACGCGTTCGCAGCGTGATTTATCAGCCGCTCGTGCGCGCGGCTATTATTATAAAATGACTATTTAACCTTGGAGGGTCGTGAGGCGCGTGAGCATGAAGGGTATGTGTGTGTGTGTGTGTGTGCGCAGTCATGCAGAGGCAGAGGCAGATGTGTCAACCGGAGCGTACTGCAGTTTATTAAAAAACTTTTACTCTTTTATTTTATTATTATGATTATTTTTTTAATTAAGAGATCTCCAGTCTCGTGTGCATGAGTTTAATTAACTTTGAATTTGTCCTTGTGCTTGCAGCTCGAGCTCGAAGCGTGTTGTGATGCAGAGTCAAAAGGCAGGACAGATCGAGCGGGAACCTTCGAAAAAGGCCTGTGCCGCTAACATAGAGCAGCAGCAGCAGCAGGGCTGCACCGTGCGCAAAGAGGAGAGCAGCCGCGCCGAGGCTCGGTGAGCAGTGCGACGGGCCGAGCAGGCCGCAGCGGCCCGTTGCCAAAATCAGCAGCAGCGAGTATCGGCGACTTTTAGCAGCACAAGCAAAGTCGACGAACAGCAGAACAGGTACATATTATATACAGATGCAGTTCGTACTTTTCATGTACATACCAACTTCTCCCTCTCGTTTCTTGATATCGCCGTATTACATAAATATATTTTAAGCGGATTCGGGCGAGGACCCGAATAGTTGATCTTTTTGCTCTCGTTTCATTTATAAAAGTAAATTGACCACGTGCGTGCGTGCTGCGGTTTCAATTTAGGAAATGAAATTAACGTGTCCGCGCGCACTACTTCAAAGACTTAATGCTATTTCTTTTGGAAAAGGGGGGCTAAAGTCTCTCTCTCTTTTTTCGGGCTTTACACGCCAACCTGCCGAAAAATGAAGAGGTAGGGTGGGGGCGGAGGAGACAAAGGTGAAAAAAAAAAGAGTTGAAGTAAAAGAAGCGGTGAAGGGGGTTTGCGCTGTAGGCACACGATACATATACAAACATAAAGCACACTAGCCTGTGACTCTCTCTCTCTGCTGTGTGTGCATGTGTAAAGCTGAAAAGGTAATGTCGAGTGGACCACGCGCGCGAGCCTCTTTTGTTTCGCTTGGGTCGAGCTTTTCTTCAAACATGCTCACACACACACACACACACACACACACACACACACGTATATATTGCGAAGCAGAGCAGAGAAACGAGTCAACTGTGTGTGTGTGCATATATCGGCTTCTTTTTAGTGAATACCAGAGCGAGTTGCCTCGTCGTCGTCTCTCTATACTTTTGCCTCCCTCGTCTTCATGCTCTGTATGTGCATAGAGAATAAACTGAATTTTTGCGTGGCTTTACTCTTTCGTCGTGTGCAATATTATATAGCATGTAGCCACTGTGCTGCCGCTGCACGATATGCGCCAATGGCTCGTGAAAGCGGGAAAGCCTCGGAGCCCTCCACCACCACCACCACCGCGACCTGCCACAAGATTCCTGCTATATTCACAATGTATATTGCATTATATACGTTGAACATCTTGACGTTTTGCCATGTTATTCAGATTTTACCTGCCTCATATGCGTGCCGCGTGCGGTTCAAGGCATTGAATTGAAAAGAGACCACGGGGAGATCAGGAAAAAGAAACGAGGCAATTCGAGCCTTGAGTCGTGTTCTCGAGAATCGCCGTCGCAATTGCGCATTGAATTTCCGCGCTAATTAGATGATGCTCGAACGATGGCTTCGTATTTATGCGTATCACGATAGCTTCGTTCTCTTTACTTTTTTTTCCCTGCATTGGTTTGAAATTATGTATAGAAAATAAAATGAACGTAACGCCCAGTGTACAATGAAAGCGTGCGCGTCTCTGATTCGAAACTACACACCACGAGCATCGACGTATTTTATTCTGTAAAATTGTTTTTACGCAATGCACATGTAGCAGAAAAAAATTGCATTACCTCGCGAGCGAATGCAAGCGTGCGCGTTTCGAATTTCCAATCATCATGTAGGTTATCTTATGCAAACAAGAGCGTGCGTGGAAGTCGTCACTGACCCAGAAAACCCGTAATTCTATATACGTTTTTCATATCAAATTTTTTAAAATTAATATTTATAATAGAAAAATCTAATAATGCATAGAAGAGGTAAATCCGCGAGCACGAGCTCAGAATTCTATAAAAAAAAACCTCAAAATTTGAGGCTGAAATTACCATTGAAATTTTTTGTCTCTCAATGTGGGTAATGTAATTGGACATTTTCACAGGTATTTTGTTTATGGCTGTGTTTGGTTTCAAAGGAAGAAAAATCGCGTTTTCATACCAGCGGCCCGAAACTGACTACATTCCTGCCGCTGCGCAAAGCGGGAAGAGCGATTTTCGGGCCACTGTGTATGAAAAATAGTATACAGGCCTATGCCGCGAAAAAAGAAAGCCCCAGAGTACGTGTAATTAGTGGCCAAGGCGAAGCCGAGTTTTATGTTTTTCTTCTGTTTTTCTATTTTTCGCGGCCTAGGGCATTAATATACTATTTTCAGTAAATACGACCATTTCCGCGTTTGAATATGTCGAAATCATTCGAAATTTTGACTCCCTTTTTGGCTCAGGTAAATCGAATATTTAACTATAATGTTTCTAAAGTTCGAAGAAAGGGATTTGTATAGTTTAATTTTAAGTGCATTTTACACTGTCAATACACAAATCCAATTAAATTTTCTTCGATAAACATTAACTTTTTTGAAAAATATTATGGAATAAAATTCTCAATTCTCATATGGAATAAAATGCTCAATTTTATGATTTATTTTTAGAATTTTCGTGATCTTTAATGCTTGTTCTTAGAAATAAATGGTACTCATGTGGTCTTATTAAATTACTGTTGTGATAAAAAATGTCAATCTCATAAAGTCTCGTGTCATAGCATTCAAAGCTTTTGGTTCTCCTGTGTCCATTGAGTAGCACAATTTTCTTTTATAAATACCAAATAATATAAATGCAGCAAGATAAAATTGAAAAGCATCGTAGCCACGAGGCGCGGGCCAGCGCAAGTCAGATCGCGAGACGTGACTTTTATACAGGTCTCACTCGAGGCAAATAGAGCTAACTCTGCAACAGTCAGCCAACGAGGCAGCATCAATCCGTCTGTCGCGAGCACGCAGATACGCGCGCACACACACATACACAAACACATACCTGTAGATGGAGCACGCGAAGTATTGTCCTGTGTTTGTATAGACATATCCATTCCACGCGTTTTGCGCGCGGGTGTATGTACACACGCGCACAATGCACAGAGCATGAGAGACAGGCGCAGTCACATGCGCGTATACCAGTCGCGCGTCGTCGTGGTTTAGTATGCGAAGTTAAACGCGCAGCAGCGGTGCAAAAAAGAGAAAGAGCGTCGGATAGTGGCGAAGCCGAGCCGAGAAATTAAAGGAAAACAATGCCTGCAATGCCTACTAATTCGATTGATACCGAGAGAGGGATAGAGATAGAAGAGAGACAGTGTGGGGGTGAGAGAACGAGTTTGCGGTTCGACTAGGCGTACGATTTCCCTGTTTGCCGTCGTACGTAGATTTGCGCGGCGGTGATCGATCGAACATACAGGTCCGTACGCATAGGCACGTACGTCAAATTTGTTCGATTCCGTATGTATAGGTACCTAGAAATTGGTTTTAGGCCGCCACCAGCACTGCTGTTGCCGCGCGCGTGGCAATTCGAGGGTAAGCTTTTGACGATTCGTCCCTGTTTTAGAATTTCGCTCAAATGGAATATTACAAAATCGAATAAAACGTCGCGTATAAACTCGATTTTAAAATGCACGCGATAATTTTATCAAGTCACTTTGGCCACGCCACGATAAAATCGTGGATATTACGAAATAACAAAATTTCATTTAAAAGGAGCTAAAAACCTTTTCTTATGTATTCGAAGTAGAACTTGACCGCTTGCAGGTTGACGATGCGAGATCTAGAATCAATGATCTAACTATAAAATGTATTGCTGAAGATATTGCAGAGCATGACAAGCTGCTCAGACCTTTTCAATTTGCTACTTTAACTTTTACTTGAGCTTTAACTTCATTTATAATAGTTCGCGGAACAAACTAGAATATGACGCTAAATTATAGAATAGTCCATTGAAAATTTAACTTTTTATCGCATTGAAATGTTTTATGCTTATTACATTGGTTATTACATTTTGTACATTGTGATTTTTGCTATTTTTAGGTTTAAAGTAAGTTTAATATTATTGGAATTAGTGCAATGTGTAGCACATAATTGTTCGTAAAACGTTATTAAACGATTTTAATTCTGTTTTCTAGTAAAACAACTGAATAAAGTTGGCTGAAATTCGGTACAGTTGTCGACAGCAACAATCAGAAATACTCTGATGAGTCCTTCTTACACAAAGTTTGGTATTTATAATTTTTCAGTCCTAGATTGTAAAAAACAAATCTGCATCATTGTAACTTGACTCATATGAAAAAAAACATACGAAAATTCACAATTAACTGGTTAAGGACAACATCCAATCGCAATCCCGTAAAGCTGCTTTCCCAAAACTACTTATGATTTACGACGGACTTTTTTTGAAGAGAAATTTTAAGATGGGATATATTTTTCGAGCACTAAACGCGTGTGCGCCAATGTCCAGCGAAAGTCGCTAGCTCGCCGACGAGCTTATATCATATGTAGAGTACCGAATAAAATGCAGCGCGAGAATTTCACTGGAGAGGGATTGCTAGCTCCGCGATGTGTTCCACATGCTTTTCGTTAGTTATGCCCTACTTCGGACAATATCGCGACCTCGTTCGAAGAATATATATTATTGAAAAAAAAAACGAGCTGAGCTCCGAGCACACGTGCTCGCGAGCAAACATCTTCCAAAGTTATACGAAATTTCACTTTTTCGCGTATAGCATGTATGCAAAAATAAATTTAATATTCCAGAGGGAGCGTGTGCGATCAATTACCACGGATGATCGGCAATGTCATTCGCATTCTTAGACCAATCCTCGATGCTACATACTAAATTGCATTAAAGTCTTTAATCGCGTGCAGAACCGCAATGCCTCGTAGCAAATGTGCACGGACATGTTTCAAGCGCGTGGGTGTAGCCTGCTGCTGCGTACCAGCGTCATCGTCTTGGACCATCTCCAATGGCCTTGCACAGCTTCTCGGGATTCTCTCTCCCTCCCTCTTTCTCTCTCTCTCTCTCTCTCTCTCTTGTCTTATATATTATTTCTAATATATATACGCGAGAAAGCTCGAATCGAGGTCGCATTAAAACCATGCGGACGTTCTCGCAGTCTTGTAACAGCGACGGTGTCAGCTAGCGTCCGACGTCGACGACGACGATTGATTGATACACGAGAGCTCTCGGGCAAAGACCACTTCACGTATATTATACACAAGTTGAATTGCCTCGAGGATCTTTGAAATTATGTCGCTCTTACACACGGGTCTCTTACAACAATGTATGTAATACACGATGGATCATTTTTCCTCTGTCCACGCAGGAGCTCGGCGCTTGCGCGCGCTGACCCGTGAAAGTGGGGAAAACTAGATATTAACTGGATTCGGATATGATCACGTCGTGCAGCTAGATTTTCGCTCCAGATACTTGCACACTGCGTTCTACATATTATATATATCGCATGTAACAACTATATCTAGATGAACGCGTTGGAAATTTATTGATTTTCGACAATTTTGGAAAAAGCAATTTGTACCTCGAGCTTCTCTCTCGTGTATGCTCCCTGCATTATTTGCCAATAAAATGTACTCGCGCGTATATGTAGCAGACATAAAAGGTCGCCTCGTATGTACGATACGTGTCGGTGGGGCCTTGTGTCGTCGTCGTCGTATAATAAAACGACACACGCGCGCATATCGTAATGCTGTAACGCGTACGTATTATACACACAAGGCATACAGAGAGAGAGAGAGAGAGAGAGAAAGCGTCGGCTATCGCTCGCGAGTTCGCGTATTATACTTGCGAGAGTAGCAGCTCCCCTTGCTTGTCACTCCCTTAGGACAAATAATATACCCTATGACCCTACATGTACCTGCCGCCGCCGCTGCGCGTCTACTGTTTTACACTATATATATAATATAAACATAGCCAACAACAGCGACGACGGCGACACGTTGATATCTCGTTTCAAGAGCAGCAGCAGCGAGTGTATAAGCGAGCGTGGAGCGCTTGACGTGACTCGTGTATACGTATACACACCAAAGTATTTATATATAATATACACGCACAACAGCCAAGCTGCTGCTGCTATCCTACTACCCTGTATTATTATACGCCTGCCGCCGCTATATGTATCGGTGTGTATATGTACTTCTATATTGTGTACGTGCGCGAGATAACGTTACGTCGTTATTATAACGGATAAAATGTGCTTATTCGTTCTCCTTCCGCTTGGGCGCGCGATACATTTAATGATGTGCGAGTGTGTGTGTGTGTGTGTGTGTGTGTGTGTGTGTTCACCGTACCATGCACCGTGGGCAGTCGCTCGTTGGCCGTGTTATACGCCTGCCTGCATGTGGACGGGGGCAAAACCTCAAATCGATCGAGCGGGACGAAGCGAACCGCAAGCACGAATGTTATACGCGTCTTGTGTGTATAACGTATATGGAGTTGACCGTTGAATACGGTACGCGTCTCGAGCTTAAAAATTATTCCGAGCGCGGCGGTGGCGTACGTCGAAGCTCGTTAATATACTCGTGCCTCGGTCTCCGAAGAAACTTGCAAGCTCTGTTAGGTAAATGTATGGTTAATTCAATGAAATTACATTATATTTGCAAAACAATATTACGTTGTATCGAATTAAAAAAATTTCATCTGCAGAAAAAAGTATTAATTTCGCTTGAAAATTGTATTTATTTTTATTACATTTCATAGTTTGTTTGGGGTCTATGCTAAGACCAACGAGTGTTCATAAATGAAAGCAGCTGCAAGACTCTCTTTATGAGAATCGATTTTGCATCTATCATAAAGCTTATCTCGGGAAACAGAAAGTTCTTCTATAGTTTTCCTTTTCAATATTACATTTTCAAATTTTATCATTCAGGGCGCTGCGTGTGCGCAACCACACGCGTACTTTACTTCATCATCTAATCAGGATTTAAAAAAAAAAACTCGTGCTCCATGCCCGGAACCTCAGTTACCCTCGTCTAACGATAAAAAATCACAACAATTTTTTTTTCAAAGATACAATCAAGCCATTATCACTTTTTTAATAGTATTAAAATATATTGTGTAAAATTATCAACGTAACTGCCGAAGTTATTTCACCACTTGGCGCTGCAATGACTAATTAAACTTTATTGCTAACATCTATATGGGTGAGGATTGAGAGTTATATTTTCATTTTTGTGAATTTTTCTCTGCCTAGTATTCGTTGGCAAATTGTGCGCCTGCATGAATGACATTTTTCATTACAATTTCGATGTTGTCATGATGACAAGTGAGGGCCTCTTTGTAAATCAGTGCGTTTAGTCACGGGCGAGCATTTAAGTACCCTGCAGTGTTAAAAAATTATATCCGTAAAAGTGTATAGCTGAAATCGAGGTACGATATAAGGTACTTGAGACGTTTAACCTCAAATATTTTCTCGTTTGTAACCTGTAAGTTTTCTTAATCTCGAATATATTCTGTTCGAACCATTTCTCAAAATTCACAGTGATTAAATGTAATCAAGCGAGTTATGAAAGAAAGCAAAGGGGACACAGTTAGGTAATACTTTTTTTGTTTATAATATGAAATTTTGTGAATCGATCGATTCATAAAACTCAATTGTTCTGCAGAGTGAAAGAAGAGCCGTGGCCGGATGCCGGTGAAAATAATATTTTCGATTCGGTGGACTCTTGCGAAGTGAAAAACTTTAAAACTTTCACGTTTCATAGATCACCAGTGAGTTTAATGATTTGAATTACGTTCTAACATTCCATTGTCAAAAACAATTAAAATTTTTAATTTTAAGTTAATCATATACATGAAATGAAAGTACATGAAGTGCGTTTCAGAAGAAGTTAAATGGAAAATTAATTATAGATTTTGAGTGCAAAGATGTTAAGCCTTTCTCTACATCCGTCTGTAAATCTGAGCATCAATATTTTCTACCTATCGTGAAAACAGAAAATCAAATTCAGAACTGTTACTTTGACGAAAAAAGCCTAATGATTTTGATAAAGAAAGATTTCGATTATTATAATAATTGTCAATTTAAAGTAAATCCACGATTGAAAATTGGTGAACACAAGAAGGATAGAATATTTAAAAAAACGCTCAAACCAATCTATAAATATAATATAATACATATAATAAATATAATACACATAAATATATACATATTCGTAGTACACCCTTCCAATGTGAGATTTGTCTTAAATTAACAGGAGAAAAAGGTAACCTCAGAAAGCACATTATGACAGTACATGAACGAATGATGAATCATGAATGATGAACGAACGATGAGTAAACCCTTCCAATGTGACATTTGTCACAAATCCTGTGGACACAAATGTAACCTCAACAAGCACATAAATACAGTTCATAATCTTATCAAACCTTTGAGTGTGACATTTGTCACAAATCATTTGGATACAAAAGTAACCTTAACAAGCACATAAGTTTAGTACATGATCGTAGCAAATCCTTTGAATGTGACATTTGTCACAAATCATTTGGAAAAAAAGTCACCTCAATACTCACATAAATGAAGAACATAATCGGAGCAAATCCTTTGAATGTGACATTTGTCCTAAATTATTTGGAGAAAAAGGTAACCTCAGAAAGCACATTATGACAGTACATGAACAAAGTAAACCCTTTGAATGTGAGATTTAATTTACTCAGATATAGCTAAGTTTCAATCCTTTACCTCTAAAAAAGAATTGTCTCGAGCTGTTTCATCGAAGTATTTCAATGTATGTTTTTTTGCGACACAAAAAAATTAGAAAAATACTCGCCAACTTGTAATTATTGTGTAAGTAAAAACAAAAATAAACTTGCAAATCAACAATTGATTCATTGCCAACAAGCGAGCAATTTTTCACGTGCTCGCATTCATTGCGCGTTTTCCGCGAAACAATCGTTTGTGCACTACTAGCAATTCTGAAATGTATACATTTGCGCGAGCGATGTTCAAAGGTACAGTATCTTTTCGTGCTTAAAAGCTCACGCATACACACACACATATATACGTATTATACTTTATATAAACAGACACATGCGATGCGCGGCATACACGTACGATTCTGCTAACGAGAACAATGGCTGCGTGATTAATCATGCGCGAGGAACCCACATACAAACACGCGCGCACACACAAGTATATATATATGGGGGGGGGGGGGGNGGGGGGGGGGTACTACTATACATACTTATACAGCACGCATACGTGCAAAAGGCAATTATCTCACTCGTGGGCCGTATGGACGACGATGATAAGCCCTGCGGAGTTTCTTCCTTTTTCCAGCTACACACAGTCCCTCCCTCCCTACGCCCTCCTTCCTTCTCCACCTCGAAATAATTTGTATTTGTATAAGGATGTAAGCTGCTCGCGCGCCGTACGAAACCGTACTTATATACCGTTAATGTGTGTGTGCGCGGGGCTAAATCGTAAAAACTTAAACGAGGCCGTATTTTTCGACTCCGCGCGCGCGAAAGTTTACAACAACGATCTTTGATTATTACCATTATTATCTCGAGGCAGCTCGAGTGTGTCGTTCGCGGTGTGTAAAAGGTGTCTATATGTATAATGCGAGTGCAGAGCGCACGTAATTACGGGGCACTAGAAACCGAATTTCGTGCTGTACTGATATTTGTTGAACAAATTACGGTACACGCATAGAGCAAACACACACACACATTGAATTCGACACGATGTAGAACAGCAGCAGAGAGTCGAGCTCTCGCTTCGATTCAAAGTCAAGTTGCTGCTGCTGGCGTGTGTGTGTGCAGCGCGTGTTATATATAGCATATAAGCGGCCCTCGACCAGATATCCCACGGTTTATTGATCGAACTCACGGCTCGTATATATACATGATATGTACTTGCTGCCCACACACATAAGCAGTACGCGTTGTACTGCTGCCACTGCTGCTACTGCTACGCTGAGCTGCTTACACGTTATACTTGAGCTTTTTCTCCGATAGCCTCTGCTGCTGCCTGGTCGGTTTAAGCTCGCGCGCCGCGTATAATATATAAGAGCCCCCTGGAGTAACGCGTCGGTGAGTTTTTTTCTTTTCATTTTTTTTTTTTTTTTTATTTTTGCATTTTCCCTTTCTGGGATAAAAATCTGCAAGAGTTGAAAAGATTTTACGCGAGTTTAAGCGGATATATAAGGGCAAAGGAGGAGGAGGGAGGCGTTATTCTGGGATTTCGTTCTGGTCAACGTTTCGCTCGCGTTCAAACGAGATCTCTCGTGTACCGTACGACGATTCGGACTAACTCGTCGTCAGATATATAACTCTGCGATATCTTGTTTGAGTTCGCATGATATTATCAAAGATTACGCGTCGATCATTTCCATTCGGGGAAATTGGACGTCCATCGGTAATTCGCGAACAATTGAAGCGTGAAACTTCGAGACGCAAAGCTGAATGAATTGTCAAATTTCAATTTAGTTTCGCACTCGGACCGAAACTTGTACAGTGTGCGCCTCTCTCTCACCCCCCCCCCCTCCGCCCCTTCTCCATCAAAGTGATATATAAGGAAATGGACACTTGTGCTCGCGCTCGCGCAACGGACTTGGCGGAACACGACTCCGATCTTAATTCGAAAACTTTGATTAAAAGGAAATTAAATCGAGCGAGCGATAAGCGCTATAAAGAATTATAGCTCAGACAATTTGATACTGCGGCTTGCCAATTATGCTCGTGCCCAAGTAGCTCGTTCATACATATGCATGCCAATCAAAATTGTCTTAGGGGTTGAGGTGGCAGTGGAGGCGCTCGGCTACTGCCTCTCTCTCTCTCTAGCATCGACGCATCACGCACATATCTCGTATTTATTGGTCTCGAGTGCGCACCCGTATATATACGTTTACGCGGGCATACCTTGTCCAAATATTTGCAATGCATCGCGTTCTCGGCATGCCAAAACTTGATTAGCTTGTCTATAGCCTGAGCATGTCTCCTCCGTCGCGCGCGCATAACTCGTCGTCGTCGTCGTCGTCGTCGCAATACTGCAACTCGTTAACGAGGAAATATTCAGAAATTAATGTAATATCGGCCTCCTCCGGTCGTGCTGCAGCTCGCGGCGAATAGTATTACTGCCCCGACTGACTGCGGGGCGGGAAAAATCGATATCTCATTCGCAATAAAAATATAATGTCTCTCTCTCTCTCTCTCTCTTGATGTTTTTTCTCCCTCGCTATATTCGCTCTCTTCGAGAATTCTACCGTGGTCAGCACTTTGTGGAGGTTTTCATTCGATCTTTGCCCGAGCAGTGAGCCAGCAATGCATTATATAGACATCTTGGCATCCTCCTCAAAGGGCATTCGTCTTGTCGACTGTATAAAATGCGCTTATGTACGTATCATATAACCGAACATCATATTTGGTGAATTTGGCGTTAATATCTTTTTTCCTTGGCTCTGATCATTTGCGTCGGCGACATTTTTTACAACCCAAAACTTTCCTCATTATTTATTATATATACATCGCAAGCTTATACGTTCTGCTTTGCAGCTATCATTATTATTATCATTATTAAAAAAATCGTACTCTTTTCAACCTTGGCATCTTTCTAACAATTTTTCTGTTGAGCACGGAAAAACGAGTTATCTCTTTTGCTTTGCGAGAGAGCCCTTAATAAGCTACGATAGATTTTTAAAAATAGCAGGAGATATTTTACGCGTATTTTTGAGGTACTTTATAAAGTGATAGTCGGTACACAAAGATAAATGATGAGCAGCAGAGCAAATTATTATTCATTCGGACTAACTGCTGCAGATACGTCGTTCTCGCTCATTGTCTTTGAAATTCGAAGATGAGCGATAAAAAGAGTTTAATTAATAATCAAGTAAACTAGACCGTATTAGAGGGATACCTGAGTAAAAGTTAAAGTAAGATTTAATTTCGATTTTATGGATTAAGAATTAATTTGAAATGAGTGGGACGAGGCATATTCAGTTTGAAAGAACGAAAAATATGCTAGCCACTTTTATAAAAGTTCTTACACATTTATATAAAATTTTCTTCTACAGTTGAGAAAATATGATGGCTACTGTAACTCAAAATCCATTTGACTCATTTTCTTTAAATTTGACACACTAGTTGTGTTAACGTATGCGGTAATAACGTCTAAATAATATAATTGTTTACATTATTATTAAACTCATACCTTTTCTTATAGTAAATATGATATTTTCTGATCACAAAAATACTGTGTGCTGCAGTCGAAAATTGCCAAAGCAGCATTACACCTTGTTGATCTGGAAATTAAAACAGCATCATGCTGATGCTCGTTGGAGGTGACACTTTACTGTGCTAGATGGCGATTTACCTTAAGTTATGGAATGATACAACATAAATTGTTTTCTGTGCAAAAATTAAGAAAGCGAGCAGGCGATTTTGCACCGTTAGCAATGCCATTCATTTCTAATAAAAGAAACATTGCATACCCCAATATCGCCATTGCAATGCAATATTGCAAAGCTTATACGCTCTGTCCGTCTATACTCACATCAGCTTTATCTCTTTCCATCTCTCTCTGTAATTGGCGAATTTTAATTAATCACGCAGTCAGTCGCCGCCAATCGAAATCGGCCCGTTGCGTGAAATTTCAATTGTTTTGCGATCTATGTATGCGCCTGCTCGGCCTGCACGCGTACACCGGAATAATACCTGCATGCGACGAGATGTGCATCATCGCTCCGACGTACACGCCAATTGCATGAGCTGTGACGAGTCAACCGTGAAATAAGCAAAAAGGGTTTGCTAACTGAATGCGTGCGCTCTAATAAAGGAAATTCTAAATGTTTGAGATTCTGAGGTGTTAAAATGAATCTTGAGAAACTTAACAGTTAAATTAATAATATACATTTTGGAAAAAATGTTTAAAAACATTTAAATATTCGGTACTTTGGGCTAAAAAATTTTTTAAAAATATTTAGTAACCACTAAAAATATTGTGCTTTATTAACTTTTTTCCGTGAAATAAAATTTAGAAAATCTTATAATTGCTTTTCCATGTTACTTTTAGACTACACTTTCCAGTAATAGTAACTTCTAGATGTGAGTTTACTCTCGAAGTGAGTCATACAAAGTTCGAAAAGTTGCAACGAATGACATTGAACTTTTCATAACCTATAAAATGAAAGGTGGATATTACAATTGATTTGCATTTTTTTATAATTAAAGCGATCGAATTACTAGGCTAAATGTTTCAAAATTCAATTCAATTATTGGTCCAGCTCGTAGTGGTAGAGTATCCATTGTTTTCCTTATCATCATTATCAAAACAAATCTAGCTTTTGGCGAGTATTTATGCAAATCGATGCAGTTACTGGATTGATTAAAATATTGTGTTTTTTAAGTATTTATCTTCATTTAAAAATATTATGGTTAATTATACCTTTCCAAAAATAAATCATAGCTAGCATTACTCATTAATTGACTGGGAATACAAATTAAAATAACTGACATCATTGTCATAGAATAAATAACAAACATTTCTGTTGCTACTAGCAAATCTGAATTAAATAAAATTACCATTTGCATTTAGATTAAAAAAATATTGATAAGATATTATTAAATATTTATATAAGATTAAAGATTATTCAAGAATTGGTGTGTCATCTACTTATAATAACTAAATTAAGTAAATAATAAATGACACTATTTTATTTAAATTTTTATAATATTTAAAAGTATTTTTAACACTGCGTGCGCGAAATACATGTTTTCTAAACTTAAATCGTCAGAAAACCCTAGTTTCTCACAATCAGGGTTAAAAAATATCGTTGTCTAGTCCACGAGGAAGTTGACTTATCCAGGAGGTGTTTTCACCCTCGCTACGTTCGGGTGAACTGCTTCGCGCACTTGTTACGAAATATACTAATCTACGTAGGATTTAATTTTACTAGGCCCGTGATTTTTAATGATGTAATATTTACCACTGTGCCACAAAAAACGAGATTGAAAACAAGAGAAGCAAATACTATGAAAAAAATTGGTTTCCCCATCTTATCCAGATACTCGTAAAGTCTAGGAACATACTCATTTAAATAATCAAAATTATTCAGGTTTTTCCGAAAAACAGTTCGAAGAAGTAAGATATATCAACCCGTTTTACACCAAATGAAAGCTATTTCACATATTTGTTTGACATTCAAAATACTGACAAGTAATCTTAACTTACTTTATCGAAAAGTAATTCTGAAAAGTTTTATGCAGATAAAAACTCACTTGATGCAACTTTGATGTTGGTGAATCAATTCTATAAGTTTTCTGTATACTAAATCATTTTTAGTTTGTTTGCCGTGAAGAATATTGCGATCGAGCATAATATCTATTTCATTCAAGTAGTATCTATTAAATAAATAATTTTTTTGAATAATATCATAAATAAAAATCTCATTTCCACAATTTACTTTATCAATTATATGAGTGGCTTATTAAGTATAGTCGAAGGAATGTTAATGAAGAGTTCACGTACCTTATACAATCGAGTTGACCAATGATGAATGATATAATCATGCATTGGAGATTATTGAATGATATGGGGAACCAACAAAAAACCATTATAGTGAAAAAATGGAATGCAAAAATATAATAAAAATATTCTTGTTCATCTACAAAACATTCTAATTTTAACGGTAGAGTTTTACTCAACGTTTCATTTTGAAATAATAACCATGATAAAAAAAATGGAGAAATTATTGGTGCTGTAGCATATATTACACATAGCAAAAAAAACATCACTGAAAAAAGATATAAAAATTAATTTACGTTAACCTTATTTGTAGAAAATACAATTTTCACCAGCTGAATAGTAAATAATTTGTGAAGCTTTTTTGACTACTCTTCTAGTTATTTCTTGTCATACCATATCATAGCTTTCGTATATTTGTAGCATCATTTTCAAAATTATAGTGACCTAAAACATACATATTGACATAGAATTCGTAGGGTAGGTATTTGACTAATGCTATATGATTATGATAATGGTTAAAAAGCCCGTGATTACCTTTTTGATATTTAAAATTAAAACCATGTAAATACACATATAATCTAAATTAATCGATAATTGTACTATACATTTAACTATAATGTTTACGTTGATGTTGGCCTCTTTGCATTCGTTACGTAGCTTCAAGCCCTAATTTCATAAAATTGAAATAACTGCTTCACAATTTATAGAAAATACTTACCGAGCAAACCAAAATAGAGCACAAAAAAAGGAGAATTGTACATTTCCCAATCGAATGAATAAATTTATTTTGATGTGGTAAAAGAAAAAATATCTGCAGTGATTTTTTAATTAAAGTGAGTTGATGCAAATGCAATATTTTGATCGATCTTGTAGTCAGTTCGTACTCATTTATGGTTGATTCACGAGACATGATACTACTGACAAAAAATTCGAAGTATCTGTTAAGACAAATAAAAAAGAAGGTCAAGATTGCACAAATAATAGAAGAAATATTAATAGGCCCAACCAAAAAATAAAGCCAAAAAAAATGTTAACAAATAATAGTCACTAGATATTAAAATAAGTGAAAATACATGCATGTGTCGAAACTCACAGTATCTTTATACATAATAATTTTTTCGCTTGAAATTTCAAACTATTTCAGGGTGACTTTTATTTATTTTTAAAGTCAGTAAAGTATTCAAGCAATTTGTCGACAAAAAAAAGGTTGAATTATATATTTATTTTATATTTCTGCTTTTCAAGTACGCATATTACAAAGTTAATAGCCGCGGAAAATTGCAGCTATTTTCTATCAGGATTGTGACTTTTTTTGTAACTAAATAATAGATAATGCTTGTACTGCGAAAAATCTTGAAATAATAAATTAAAAAAAAAAAAATTTTGCTTCCTCATAGAGGAAGCTCTGTGATGGGCTCGAAAACGAGATTTTAAACCAGACCTCGTAGGACAATTTGGTTTACATATTTGTAAACTTGATTGAATTCTCAACAAATGTCCGTATGTATGTATGTGTGTGTGTTTTCTTTTTTTTTTTTTTTTTTTTTTTTTTTTTTTTTTTTTTTTTTTTTTTTTTTTTTTTTTTTTTTTTTTTTTTTTTTTTTTTTTTTTTTTTTTTTTTTTTTTTTTTTTTTTTTTTTTTTTTTTTTTTTTTTTTTTTTTTTTTTTTTTTTTTTTTTTTTTTTTTTTTTTTTTTTTTTTTTTTTTTTTTTTTTTTTTTTTTTTTTTTTTTTTTTTTTTTTTTTTTTTTTTTTTTTTTTTTTTTTTTTTTTTTTTTTTTTTTTTTTTTTTTTTTTTTTTTTTTTTAGGATGTATTAATATATTTTATTGAGCAGAAAGTAGAAGTAGAAGTTTACATTAGGTTAACCCTTTTCGGCCCAAAACGACCCAAACAACACGTCACTCTTCGAAGCTGTACAGTTTACGCAATTGGCGTTAGAAAAAAATGCAACCTACATATTTTTAAAGTTTGAAAGCTCTCCTTTCCAATAATGGTATTTAAATTGTGCTAAAAAGTTATTAACATAGAGAAAAATTAGTTTAAACAAAAAAAAGTACATTTTTTTCACGTTTTTTTGTTTTTAAACCAAATTTAAAATGTGTTTCGAGTTTGCCACGACCTTAGAAACACATTAAACCGTGGCATAATTGTTTTACCTTTAAAATGACATAGATTTTGTACCAAAAATTTGCCGGGAAGTTAACAAAATGGCGTCTAGATTGCAAAATTTTTTTGTATACTTTCATGAATTTTTTTCTCGAGAAATATAGACTCTAGGAAAAAATTACCAAGAATAAAAAAGTCTTACAATTACTCAAAAAATCAGTGTATTTAACCTTACCAAGCTCTTCACCGAGGTCGGAGACATTATGCACGCCTTTCTTCAATTGCTTCGGTGAGGCCGGGGTTAGTTGAGCATTTCTGCTACTTCTGTTAGTCGTTGTTTTCCATACATCCCCCATCCGTCGCATAGTGATATGCGACGATTAGGGGTTCAGGGACTCATCTTTTTTTCTACTTGGTGAACCTCCGATCCTGCGCGATGCCATCGTCGATTGTCGTATCCCCTTTTTCAGAGCCGTCTGCGTGGTCACATATTGCTGGCATCTCCTCCTGAGTTGGGCCTCTCTTCTTAGAACTCGCTGTCAAGTGCCATCTTGTGAGTGTGGTTCTCGCTTTTGCCGCCGATGGCAAGTTCCCAATTTGCTCTGTCGGCTACATCTTGTGAATTCGTGAAAAATCACGAATGAAATTTCCCTCAGTGGGGATCGAACCCGCTCTCTCAGCACAGCGTTGGTTTAGCAGATAGGTGGCCCAACGCCTCTACCCACAACGGAGGCTGTTGTGTATGTGTGTGTGTGTGTGTGTGTGTGTGTGTGTGTGTGTGTGTGTGTGTGTGTGTGTGTGTGTGTGTGTGTCCGAAGCAAAATCTCGAAAATGTTACGGTGAATTGTATAAATTTCAATTGAATTCATTGTCGTTTGTATTTCATCATTATTGATAAAATAATAGTTTTTTAAAAATGAATTTAACTAAAATAATTAAAACACGATTATAGGGAAAGAGCCTCGAAGGCATAAAAATCCTTTTATTCGTTTAAAGTTATGAAATATGACAAAACCTTGGAAACACACATGAATATTTTATCGATAAATTATTTAACTTTAAAATTTTCTTTTTTATTTTTAAATAACAAGAACGACTTGAAATAAGTTACCAGTCGTAACATACTGTATGCTGCAAAATTTCAAAATGTTAGCTTTCTCACAAATTTATCTCGACTTTGTATTAATTTTTGGTGAAATTTAGTTAAATTTGTTAGATTATAGTTGATACATTGGAAAAATAACAAACGCACGCTACATGGGCCAAAACTTATTTTCAATTTAGTTCGACCAGACTTTTATACGATCTTTGTAAGTTTAAAGAGACATATAAGTTTGGCGAGTGACACACCAATTTGAGATGAATTTTACAAAATTGACTAAGCTAAAAATATGTTTTTTTATGCAATAGTATGACGAAAAATGTCTTTTTTTGCACATTTTTAGTGCGCAAAAAGCGTTTTTGGACTCTTGTGTGCGGTAAAATGCCTCATTATGGACACGGGTGTGCGGTAAAATGCCTCATTTAAATAAACGTATTTTTCGCCTACTATTGCATAAAATTTTGTATGCAACACGTGCCCAGCTTTTTTGCACACAGTGTGCGGAAAAAACACCCACTCGTGCCGGCATATCCGGCACTCGTGTCTTTTTCCGCACACTAGTGCCCAAAAATGCCTTTTGGGCACTTGTTACATAATAGTTATTTACGAGTGTCCAAAAACGCTTTTTGCGCACTAAAAAATGTGCGAAAAAAGACGTTTTTCGTCATACTATTGCATAAATAACTATTATCTTGTTAATAGGAAGTTCAAGTTTGAATAAAAATGAATCTACTTTTCTGATGTGAATTTCATTTTCTCTTCGTTCAAGCTTATTCAATGATTATTTCGTATGTGATTTTTTTAAACGTTTTTGTACTTTGTACGTATATTTTGATGGTAAATTACAACATTTATGTGGAAAACAATTCATTTTAGGCTTGATACATCAATTACTTAAAATAACAGTTTCAGAAAGTAATGAAATTACAACATTAACATTCGTGACACACATAAAACTGAAATAATGAAGTACATACACCAAATACCTTTTTTTCAAAAATTTTTTACAATTATATTAAAACTTTTTAATTTGTTGCCCTTTTAAATTATTATCTATTCTCATCTTTCTGAGAGTTGGTCAAGAGAGTATATTATAATATGCACTCACTTTTTCTTGCGATGCGATTATTTTACATCTCATTCTGCGCGGCTGCTGCATGAAAAGTAAATATTTTCAAAGACCTAGTGGCCCACACGTACTCGCGCTCTCTTTATTGTGCCCGGTGATGATGAAAAAAAAAAAAAAAAAACGAGAGTCGTTCTTTTTTTCCCTGACATACTGGCTGGCTATACACACGTAAGAACATTCTTCCGTTGCAATGGAGCGAGGGTGCGCGCGCGCGAGCTGTAGTTTTCTCAATTTGCCTAATGCTTTCACGTGTGCTGTGTGCACTACTGCAGCATAGAGGCGCGGCGCTTAAACTTTCAAAAATACACGTACGTACTCGAGTACGCATGAAAACTAGTCTACGATTTTATTTACCGATATGCTCTCTCTCTCTCTCTCTGTGCACGTATAGTGTAGTAGTGGTATTGAATCTCCTCTCCGCGCGCGTAAAAAACCATCTTACGCTTATCTGTGTGCGCTTTTGCCTACGCGAGCGCGGTTAATTCCACTAATGCCCAATGTGATGTGCGCGTGTGCGAATAAAAGTCAATGGACGCGGGACGATGCGTCGATGCATTTTTCATCTCCGCGCGAGCTCTCGATGATTTATGCGCTCCGAGCGTTATTCGCGTCATTCATTATTCTCCCCCCAATGGTATAAGGATGCGCGATGCCGAAGTATGTATAATTTATCGGATAAATTTCGAAAAAAATCCAAAATTTTCATCGCCCGTTTAATCCCATTTGCACAGGCAGAGCAGCATGCGCGCCTACATAACAGTTTATGCGTAATTCATTTGACGAGCTAAATTTTACAATCTCCCTTCCCAGCTTTTCTCTCTCTCCCTTTCTCTCGTTTGAAAAATCAAGCTGACGGTTAAACGGGGTTGGCGGGCGGCGCTCGCGCGCTAGAGAGCACGACGATGACCCAGTTTCAAGCTCGCTCGCACACACATACTGCAGCAGGACGCTCGCCTACAGCCCAAATATAGTCAGCTCTCTCACTCTCTTCTCTGACTTGGCTTCTGTGCGAATGACGAAGTCTTTATATGCACTCCGAGTGAGAAATTTCTCGTGAAAATTTTGCCCGCGCGCGCACAATGCACGCACGCGAGTGTGTGAGTAGAAGGGCAAAAAAGAGCTCTACGCAACGAAACGAAACGATCGCTCTGGTTAATTTTTCATCACGCATCGGTATTTTTCAATGTACTTCGCACACACGCACATTAGAAAGGCACAAAAATCACGCACGCTTTCGTCGTGTATTTCGCGCGCAAAAAAAAAAATGGCATACACAGTTCGCATAGTTTGACGTAGGGTATGTACAGGTGACGAAATTCTTTTCAACGCAAAATTGGCCTTTTCAAACGAGCTATATGCGAGAGTAAACTCAATCTATGACGGCGACAGTGTATTTGGTAAAATTTCATCAACGCGGCAAAATTGCATTTGCAAGGGCGCAGCAACTCAGTTATGACCGAGTTGTTTTGCTTTTCAAAAATATTCCGAAACTTGATCAAGAAACAGCAGCAACGCGAGCTCAATGAACTTATTGAATTAAGCAGAAGAAATGACCAAAGAAGTAGCGCGCGCGGCGATGAGTATTATTTCATAAATATCTCTGTGCTACCAACAGCATCATTGACATTTTCTCGCGGAGGCGGCACGTCGTCGTTGGGCGTCGCGCGTTCGTGACTTTTCTACTAAACTTCGTCAACGTCATAAAGCCCAGATGAAGATAGAAGAGAGTAGTTACGTAAAAAAAAAAAAAAAAAAAAAGGAAAGGAAAAGGGGAGGAGAATCGTCGTAGTCGTCGTATAGTCGTCGTAGCTGCCGCGTGCACTTTATAAGAAAAGAAGAAAGAGAAAGACAACAAAGACCGCGTCCCCCGTATATCCATCCTCCTCTGTGTGCGCGCGTTAAATTCATTTTGCCCCCCTTTCGAACCTCGTAAATACCGAAAGCTTTTAAGCTTTACACTTATACCCGCCGCCGAGTTGTGCGCGAATTTTGCCAGTGCATGCGCTTGCTAGTACACTTCGCGAACTCGCGCTCAATAGTTAATAATTATCTCCCCTGATTTACGTCGCGTTACTTCGTCTTCCTCCCTTTTTTTTGCTGCTGCTGCGAGGGAAAGCGCAAGTAGGGCACGTATACAGAACCGGACCCCGCGCACCGAGTACGTATATGTAAATATGCAGTGGAAAATTCAAAACAAGCAACTCTGGCCAGTCCGTGTGTACCCACGGTAATATGCGTTATTTATACATATAAAAGCTCTGGCTATAAACGCAAGGAACAAACGCAGCGAATAGTAGCGCAGGTATATATACGCACCCATACCCCGTACAACGAGATATTTAACACGGAAGCGTGCGAACGCGCGCACGCGCGTTTGTGTATACGTGTGTATGTATGCGCGGATCCAAAGTACAAAGTTTCGCTTGTAACTAGCATATGTGTAGTTCGTAGCATTCACACACACACACGTACACATACAACAAGCGATGGGTAACTTTCAGCGTACACACATATTCGCTCTCTGTGCTTTAACCCTCTCTCTCTCTCTCTCTCGCTCGCGTCGTCGGCTGCATACACGTATAAGGTACATTTAGCTTCGCTCGCGCGTTCACGTTTATATAGCATCGGCAACTTCCTTCTATTGTACACCACCCCCGTGTGCGCACGGTGTGCGTATAGTACCATAGTGTATGTACGCGAACGCGCGAAGCGAGGCGAGTTCGAGCGCTGTGTATGGCGTTGTGTTACTCTTTTTTTTTCTCCTCTCTCTCTCTCTCTCTCTCGCTTTTTCCTTCCCTTACTTTGACGTTATTTACGACGACGAACAACGCCAGACGTTGTGCATGAATCACATACAATATATACACACACAACAACGTATATACACGCACTGCTACTGCAAGCTAGGCTAGTTGCTCCGCTGCAGCTGCCAGACTATATACCGACCGCTTCTTCGCGATAATACTTCCCCGAGTTTTTCTTCTTCTTTCTTTTCTTCTTCCTTTTTTTTGCCTTTATAACTGTCTCTCTCGCGCTCTCGACGCGTTTTCCTCTATACTTTATACACACACACACATATACATACAAAGACATATCAGCATATAGATACAGCAGACGCGAGGTAGGGATATTTTTCGCTCTTATTTTGCACTTTTATGATGTCACTAGCAGAGAGTACATTCTCTCTCTTCTCGCTCTCGGGCTCCCTTCAGCCGCTGCTGCTGCTGCTGCTGCTGCTGCCAGGGCTGCGCGTGTGCGTATATGCATGAGCGTATTTTTTCTCGCTTACTCTTGATTCTTCTTTTTTCTATTTTCATTTTCTCTCGCTCTCTTTCTCTCAGTCGTTACGCGACGAGCGCGAGTAATATCATCGAGGAGTCTTTATACGCGAATTACATATACATTTCATGGAAAACATTTTTTAACGACACCACACGACGCGTCTTTCGTACGTATACACTATATTTTCCGAGATAGCGAGAGCAGGCGAGAGAAAATTGGAGATGAAAGAGAGCGATTATTTCACGTCGATGATCGATACGTACAATTTCATAAAGTATACACATGCGAGAGCTTGCGAGGAATCGAAAAATGCGAAAATTCATCATTGTATACTCCTCCAGCTACTGCGCAGTTTTTCAGCATATTTTCCTGCCTTTTTACTGTAATACATAAAATACCCAAGGAGACCCAAGTATCGCGTCTCGCTTTATTCGTTTCTATATATCGATGCATAGATATTCACGCGCGCGGAGAAATGTGCAGTGCGACGCGCTCTCCGCGTACTACACTCGATCGCGCGCGAGCTTGCCCTCCGTAATGCGACGATTTTATCTAACCTTTATGGATGGTCCCTCTATATACGATAAATTACGCAAGTACACCGCGCACACACACGTAATATACATGTATAGCCGTGTATCGAATGGGTGCAGCAGACGAAGAAAAAGCTCTCGAACTGAGGGGGGTCGAGCATCGATAGTAGCTGCATGTGCCCCGAGAGTTGGCTTGACACTGTGCGAGCTGTGCAGTCGTGCTGCTGCTGAGAGAGAAACGAGTTTTTTCCCTTCGCTTGTCGTCGTCGTCGACGTCGGGTGGCACAAAATTCGCGCTGCAATTTATTCCAAAATATATATAAATTGACAAAACTCGATGTAGAACATTAATTGATGCAGACACGAGCCGCGCGGGAATGTATAACGGGGCTAAGTATTGATATTATCATTTTGCTAATGGCTGTGCTGCTGTTGCTGGAGCCGCTGCAGCGTAGATAGGATAGAGAGCGAGCCGTGCAAAGCTCGAGCTTTTCTGGATCGTGAGCGAGCTTGCATTTACACGGGCTGCTGCAACGGCGGCGGCTTCGCATACAGTACCCGGATATACATACACAAAATGAAATGAAGACTTCCTTGAGATGTATTAGCGCGGATATTATACTCTCGAGCGTGTATTACTAGGCAAAAGAGAGGGGCAGGCAGCTCGTTGTGTCTGCGCATCGACCATTTTAATCAACTCGCGCACGTTACCTTATTGCAGTGAACTAGATACATGTAAGATAGTTAAATTTTGCACAGTTAATAATTAAAAATTGATGGGTATATCAAAGCTGTCGGACGAACTTGGCGTCGTTTATTTTTCGTAAAAAATATACTTATATATAAAGCGGCGCGTCTGCCTGCCTAGAGCTTTATTCATCGTCCCGTAAAAGCGATAATAAGAGAGCAAATCCATCAAAAACTCTATATATCCATCTCTCATCTTATCTTGACTCTTCCTCTCTTTCTCTCTCTCTCTCTTTCATTCTCTCTTTCATTCTCTCTCTCTCTCTTTTACTCTCGCTTGGCGCAGAAGAAGACACTGCGAGTCTTTTTGATAAAGCACGGCGAAATTCTCCCGACGCTGCAAGAACTTTTGAACGATCGTGTCTCGGGGCTGGTCGTCGTCGTCGTTGTCTTCGCTGCTGCTGCCACTATACTGCCGCCGTCGCTTCTGCTCTGCTCTCTCTTTCTCTCTCTGGCACGATGTATAATTTGTCGCGTCGAAGAACTTGATCGGCCATTAAGCGGCTGTCCTCCGCTCCCGCCCCCCCCTCACCCCTCCCTCTTTCCTCTTCTCCGAGAGTATCTATACGGCAGTTTTGTTATTCTTGGTCGAGGGCATTATTACGTTTTAAATATTGCATAACGACGACGCCGCCTGCTGCTGCTCGCCCGTGAGCAAAAACACGTCGTTGGCTCCAAGTTCCACAACGTTTAAAGATGCTTTGCGAGAGTGAGCGAGAGCCCGAGAGAAGAGATAGGAAGGCAGGAAACGAGGAGTTTTCGTGCATCATCGTGGAAAAGTGATAAAAATATATAGTCAATGCTTTCTATAAAAAAATTGCTTTTATTATGTAGAAAATCATTTTCTTCTTTATTTTTCGTGGCTTCCAGTCAATCAAAAAATAAAAATGTCACCTTTAATTCAATTATCTATTGACATAATTCAAACTTGCTGAAATACGACACCAATTTATCTAACGAATACGCTTTGAACGAGTTAACTTTTCACCCCTATTCAATTGTTCGATGCATACTAAATCATTGCTTTCTAAAATATGCATCTCTCTTCTTGATTAGTTAAATTAACGAGTGATACAGCTCGTATTTATCTGCTCGAGACGTCGTGTTAAACAAGCAATGTTACAAAATTAGCCCGAGTATTCTAAACTGCTGCGCTTTATATTTATAAATACACGAGACTCGAAATGATTTTTCCCCTCGGCGATCGATCGAATCTACGCTGCGAATAAAAATTCGTTGCTGCTCAGGAAATGATAATGAAACAGACAGATCTTTCTTGTGCATGTACATAAAAAAAGCAAAAGTAAAAAGTTAGCAGCAAAAGCCAATGGCTCTTAGCAAAGAGTAAAAAGTTAAAAATGTAATAAGACTAAAAGCTTTTTCAAAGTTGCGCGCGCGCTGAAGTTTGCATAGTGAAGGTGATCTACTTATATCACTGGGTCAGTATAAAATTGTCCAATGCTCGCGAAATACAATGTAAATTACGTCAAACGCGAAGTGCACGCGAGAGTTAAGTATATAAGTTTAGACGGATTATGTAGAGATGACGAATATACGGTACGCTCCATGCAACAAAATAATATATAAGTGTAATTTTGTGCATGAATTTTCCATTGTAAAAAAATTATAGATTAAATTAAAATATTTTCTTGAAAATCCATACCCAGGGGTTTTTGGGTATGCTCTTTCAGAATCCGTTGTTATTTTTGCGACAAATAAAAATTATCATCGTTTATTTTGCAATTAAAAATATTTTTTTTCAAAGTCGATTTTCTACCTTGTCCTGCCTTCGGAGGGTTCCCATAACACCAGCAATCGTACACTTTTTCTCTGAACCTTCAAAAATTTATTTGAAATCGTTTAGAGAATACGTGTGAATTTTTTCAGAATTTTTCAGACTACTTTGAAAATTTTGCAAAGTATGACCATTTCCCGGCCTGTCAAAAAAATCTAAGATGTTCCAAAAAAATTCTGAAAAAATTCTGAAAAAATTCACATGCATTCTTTGAACAAATTTGAACCCTTTTCATTATATGACTTTTTATTATAAAGTCAATCATTCCCGAATAAAAAATGAGGGAATTTTGATATCGCCGCTCGGTGTAAATTCGCCATTTTAGAAACATAGGGATTAGATAAAAATCGCAGCATCGCGTTATTTGAATGTTCAGAGAAAAAGTGCACGATTGTTGGTGTTATGGGAACCCTCCGAAGGCAAGGCAAGGTAGAAAATTGGCTTTGAAAAAAAATTTTTAGTAAAAAAATCACGTTTTTTATTTTTAATTGCAAAATTAACGATGATAATTTTTATTTATCGCAAAGATAACAACGGATTCTGAAAGAGCATACCCAAAAACCCCTGGGTATGGATTTTAAAGAAAATATTTTAACTTAATCAATAATTTTTTTACAATGGAAAATTCATGCACAACATTGCACTTTTCCGCGTTAATGGGTTAATTTAAACATTTATTCTTTGCTTAGTAGCAATCGGTGTGTGTACAAACTTTATTCTTTCCAAACGGAAAATTTCTCAATCTCGAGATCAGGTTTGGTTAAACAATATTTCCCCCGTACGTAATCGAATTAACAGGCCTCATAAAAGAAAAATTGGCTTAAATAATAAATTCGCATTATTCTCGACGTAGACTGTAAATTACTCAGGCTATATACAGAGATCGCGCGTTTTTTTTCATTCAAGTTCAAGCTCGACTGATAAAGAGCTTCTTCTTCTTCCTCTTTCTTTCTCTCTACTTCTTCTTGTCTTCTTCTTCTTTTTTTTCTTTATTGCCAAACAAACGAGAACTCTGCATCGTCTGCATCGATGGAACGATTTTTATACGGTTTCACTCCCTTTTTTTTATTTTAGCGGATTTTCCGCAATAATTTTTTGTCGAGACGCGCGCGCGTAAAAGAGAAAATCGGAAAAGCTCTCCCACGTGAATTTTCATCCTTTATTTGCGTTTGTTCACGCGCGCGAGCAGTTATATTATATAGCAGTAGCAGTAGCATGCACGCGTGCGAAAAAGCGAGAGAGAGAGAGAGAGAGAGAGAGAGAGATATAGATAGAAAGAGAAAAGCTCGAATTTCGATTTTCACGTGTGCACGCGCGCGGGGTTTGGTAGCAACAGCGCTGCAGCACGTTGCTGCACGTTTTACGAGCGATAGTTTTATTCTAGCCACCATCGCGTCCCTGGGCTTTCTCTCTCTTTCTCTCTCTCTCTCCAATTGTTGCAACTTGCAACTGCTCTGCTGCAGCTTGCGCACACCAACAGTCGCGTCGGGGATAGATAGTGCGGGCAGGAAAAATTCACCCGATCGCTTCTCGTAAAAGGCTGTAGCGGTCTGTATGCAGCTTCTACTCTTCCCACTCCTCCCCGCATAGACGAGAGAAAATCTAATTATTCATTACACACGTGCGTCGAATACGTAGCTATTGGCCGATGCAAGCGTTGCGAAGTAAACAAAAAGCAAAACAAATACGAAATAGGATGAAACATTGTATCGGTTCAAAATTCCTCTCTCTCTCTCTCTCTCTCTCTCTCTCTCTCTCTCTCTCTCTCTCTCTCTCNTCTCTCTCTCTCTCTCTCCCTCTCTCTCTCTCTCTCTCTGTGTGGCGTACGCACGAGTGATTTGAAAAATTGTTGTACTTTCTGGCCGAGCTGCCCGCGATCCAATGCGTTTGACAACAAAGATTTATCGGCTTAAGCTCTTTCTCTCTTTGGATATGTGTGCGTGTGTGTGTGCGCGCGCGCCGATCTCCTTTATTGCTCGCTCGACGCGTCATCGACGACGAGAACGACGCGAAACAAGTTATAAAATATTTTTTAATATATATCGACGTCGCTTACAAGCGCTGCTGCACATATAGAGACTCTCGACTCGCGACGTGCATATGATACACAACGTCGTATGCGAATGAAGCGTAGGCAGAGGCAGAGAGAGAGAGAGAGAGGCAAGAATTAGACGTTACAAAGTACTCAGAGCCAGAGAGAGAGAGAGCAGTACGAGGAGCAAAGTTCTATTGCTAAGGATGCTTTTGTCTCTCCACTTACAGCATTATATGCGCTCGCTGCCTGCCTGCCTGCCTGCTGCTGCTGTCTCTCTGTCTCTGTTTTTGGAGGCTTGCAGAGTGCATTATATTACCTACCATCCCCCGCCCCTGCCTTCTGCCCCCTGCCCTGCCCGCCTTTCCACCCGCTACAACAAGACGAGTTTCTGTCTGTTGTTGATGTATAATCTAAATCAAAGACCGAAAACTTAGTTTCTGCACTGCGCGCGCGCATTGTTCGATGAAACTTTATGAACACTCTACGCGCGAGCTAAATAACTCGCAAGCTCTCGACCTTTTTTTTGCCAGACCTCTTCTTCTTCTTCTTACTTCTTCCTTTTTTGTGCTGATTCGCGAAACGATTTTTTCCACGAAGGTCAAAGAACACGACGATGGATGCTGTGTCGGGGCATGGGGTGGATTTTTATCGCTTCTGTATACATCGTACATAGCACGCGCGTATACTCCGTGTATATATACGATACACGCTGTAGTCTCCCTCCGGATCTGCGCCGCGCGTTTGCCAGTGCAGCGCACACACACACAGGCATAAACTTCGACTGCAGCGCATCCTTTGCCGATCATTAATAATTTAACGGTTTATTCCCGAGTCTACCCACATATTGCCCCCTGCTGCTGCTGCTTTTTCGTTATACTGTATATATACGTTTTTCGTAACGTATTATTCTCCTTTTTTTTTATTTTCTTCTTTTTCGGTTCGGAAAAACGTCGGAAAATAGACTCGAATTCTGCTGAATTATTGAGAATGAGGGATAATGCTGTTTGTTTGGCCAGCAGTACGCAAACACGAGACTGACACCCGCAGCACTATAAAAATTTGTTTACTTCTAAGCGTATAGGTATGTATACGTATGTGAAAGCATCTCCCGCTGCATGGTGTCAAGTTTTTTGCTGCTCTCGCACAGCTCGATCATAACGTATATACGAATTTCTCTCTCTCTCTCTCTCACACTCTCGCGAGAATGCATCCACCCAAAAACAGTCGAAAAAAAACTATACCCCGAAAAAAAGGGGACGACTTGATCGTTAAAAAAAAAAAAGTAAAAAAATGAGGGGGTTATAGCACACAGCACACAGCAGTAGGAGTGCGTCAGCCGAGAGTCGTGGAGCGAGGGTCGTGTCGCTGCTGCTGCGCGGGTGCATTGGCCGCGAATAAACGTTGCCGCAGTTTAACCCAGTTTCTCTCGATTCCGGGGTAGAGTGAGAGAGAAAGAGAGAGAGAGAGAGAAGAGAGAGTGCATCAACGAGGTCGCGGTGGGTTTGACGATACTTGCCGCCGGTATACTGCCTCTGCCTGCTGCTATCGAGTGCTATATGATGGCTATATATAGATTTGCGTGAAAAAAAATAAATTGATATTTTGCGCGTATTGTCATTCCCGCGCTCATCTCTCTCTCTCTCTCTCTCCTCGCGGTGAAGAGGATCGATGATATTCGAAAAATTTCGATGTGATTTTATATCGTATAGGCAATACCGTAGGGTGGTAAAAATTAGGATTCAAATATTCTTCTCTTTCTTTCTCTCTCTCTTTCTATCCTTCTATCCTCTATCTCGCTAATGGCTATACGTGCGAGCTCGCCGCTACTATTGCCTAGAAAACAAGCAGGACAGAGCTGCAGCGTGTGCACGGGATTGTACAAACACTTATACATTACAATTCACCCCCGACAAAGTTGGCTGCCCCCTCCGAACATTTGGCGCTCTCTCTCTCCCAAGCTGCAGTAGTAGTAGTAGTGGTGGTGGTATAAGCTCGTGGCGAACGTACTCGTATACACATATAACGCTCCGTGCACTTCGATACTCGAGCACGAAATCTATGCCCTCTATATGTGTACGTGTGAGTGTGTGCGTGTGTGTAAGTTTGTGGGTGAGCTCTGCTCTGCTCTACTCTGCTTTGCCTGCTAGCTCTCGAGAATGTGCACAGTAGTGCCTGTCGTTGACATGTATTTATATATACCCATGCATGGGACATAGGTCTGTGTAGTGCAGTGTAGGTATATATATACAGTAAGGCATGAACAGGCATCAAAAACATTGCGATAGGCGGCAAGGCACGCTAAGCGCGCGCGTATAGTTACAGCGGCAGCTAACATGTCATGTCACTACTGTATTATGGTTTCGATCGAAAATCGCGCCACAAAGCTCTCTCTTCAGGCTCAGAACTCTTATATCATTATTCGAAACGTAAGAAAAGGCAACGTTGTCCTTTTTATTTTTTTCATATCTTTGAAAGCTCTTGGAAATTGAGAAGGCAGAAAAATTTTATACTTACTTTTTTTCGAATTCATACCGTAGTGCTTTTTATATATAATTTTGATACACGCGAGCGCACAAATATTTATACTCCGATTCTCGTCCGTTTATAATAATAATAATAATAATAATAATAATAACCGAGCGCGATTGCAGGCAGCTTTCACATCTAATATACTTATTTTTCGAAGCTACATAACGCATTTTCGATTGAATTTTCTTTTTCAATCCCCCCATCTCGCGTGCGTATACCATTTTATTTCTTTTTTTCATAATTTTTTATAATCCTACGTTTGCAAAAGAAAGTCGATACGTACCGCGAGATTTAATTTTACATCAGAAGACCGACTTTATACTATTTCTTCGATATGCTAGGCAGCGTGCGAGCTTCGTTATATTCATACACATATTTTTTTTTTCATGCTTTGAGCTGGCTTTCGCTTGTACGCGGCATGTGAATGTATACATATCGCGCGATTGCCCAACAATGTTGTGCAAGGATCTAATTAACCGTCGACTGTTTCCTTATTTTTTAACACGGATTCAAAGGTGTAATTAGGCGAACTTCATACGTGTACGTATGCGTGTGGTGCACATGCGAACGCGCGTACACTCACTTGTGAGGTAATAATAAGCGCGCGGCGCGGCTCTAGCAGTAACAGAGCGGCGTTGGCAGCAGCAGCGGCGGCTCATAACAATGATCACTAATTCAAAGCCAACGAATGTACCCTATAATACCTGGGAAACCTTATTTACACAACACACGTGTGCATGCGCTAGCTCTGCGCCCAACAAAAGCTCAAGTTCTCTATCTCGACGTGGCCTGGCCTCGGTGGCGGCAACGTCGGCGGCAGCTTGGCGCATTCAATAATTACGCGTGTGCATATATGCTGTATACACGTGTTCAGCATTGCATGTATAGTGCGTACATATATGGACGAAGGGGGAGGAGGAGTAAATCCAATCCAGCCGAGAATATTCCATCGCCTCTCGTTGCTGCCGCTTTTGTGTATAGTCGCTCCGCGCGAGCTGTATTGACGAGTTTACAAAGTGAAGGGAAACCAAATTTTTCTATAGCAGCTGTAGCGATTGAATTGTATGCACGATACATATACAAAGGTTAAAGTTCTGTTTGAACAAACAGCGAGACCTCTGGGGACATTAACGATACGTAAATATCGAAGAAATTTTCTTTCTGCATAAATAAGTATCGCATTTATGGGCACGACCGAAAAATTTAGCCGATTTTTTGAGCAATAAAGCCAAGGAGAAAATTCCGCGTGCGAAACTGTATGATTACTCCGGGAACAAAATCAATGATTTTGATTAAAATCTTTGGCGAAGAACTTTAAAACTTCCGGGTATGTACCGGGGGGTTAAACATTTTTGCAAGTTTGTTAAGAGAGTGAAGAATTGCGAATAAATTCAATTAGTACATTGCTGAAATATTCGCCCATTTTCCATTTACAATAACATTTCAAATTTTCAATTACCCGGCATCCCTCGGCGTTATTTTCGATCAATAATATTCTAAACTTATTTAATTAAAATAAACTTTACTGATTATTTCTTAACTTATTAAATTCGATGAAAATGTGTTCGCTCATTTCGCTGCATTTTTAACGACCTATATTTTTATTGAATTTCAGGCAGCTAATTGTCAAATCCCGTTCCAATCAATTATAATTGACTCGAGTAATTTACCTTTATCAGTAAAAATGATTTTATCTCGAAATTATATTAAAAATAATTTTCATATTTTAATCTGAAAAAGATATGATCATGCCAGCGTTTATCAAAGGGGTAAAAAATGAAGTATTTGCGCTGGCTAATTTCTTCCAAACGATCACTAAGCGAATACGCGGTCATGGATATAGTGGAATATATATATGGGTAGGAAATGTATGATGTATCGCAAAAAATACGCGTTCTCGTGCGCCATGAAAACCAAAAATTCGTGCAAGATGGTCAATGAAATTTTATAAGAAACGATTTTTCACACGTGAAACGCAGTTTTTTCTGACGCGCGATGCAACAAATTTCTTTCGGTATATGGTATAGACGATGGAGACCTTCTTGTTGTTCGTTCATCGTAAAAACTTTTCCTGCACCTCCAAGTACACCGTATTTCTGATTTATAAATGTGGCGCTAAAACCTCCCCTATATACTGCTATAATATGCGACTCTTTGAATATGCCTAACACATAACATTTGCTCGTAAAATATGAAATTCCTACCATTGTTCTCCTTTCTTCGTTTTTTTTCGTCCCTTTTTTTTTATAACTCGTAAAACGTTATACAGTATGAACGTCATTTTTCTCTCCTTCGTCTCTAGCTCACGGGCGCGCTCTGACTCTCTCTCTCTCTCTTGGCTTCACGCAGGTGCATTTTATCCTTACGACTCGCGTTTCTCTCTCTCTCTCTGCGCGCTGAGACAATGCGAGAAACTACTCGCACTTTTCCATTCGTTTCTTGCATCGTTTTTTTCTTTTTCTGCTGCTGCTTCTGCTGGCGCAGCGTGGACTTTTCGCTTTCTTTTTCTTTGTCACCCCCGCCGCGACAATAGCACTGCAACCACCTGAAGACGCAAAAGGTCTATATATGTACGTGTTATAAATTTCTTACGCAATCGACGTTGGTGAAGCGAATCATTTTCTTATACGTATGTAGGTACGAATGAAAGCGAAGTTGCGTAAGATTCCATGGCACAAAAGAGCGAAAATTTTATAATATATTACGTGCGGACGCGGGGATCGATCAATGTTGTGCGGCTCGCATCGTTATTATTGTTGTTGTCATACACAGAGCCCACACACACACACACACACACAACAGATATAATCTTAGAGAGAGAAAGAGTTGTGTCGACAGACTTTGCTACGATAAAAACAACATCAACAACCCCGCTACAATTAATCAGCCTACTGCACCGTACTACCGCGATATGTAACGTATATAATATGAACGGCCAGGCCATTTTCAGAAATTCCGCGCGCGCAGCTGCACCGAGTGAGGCTAATGTTTTTCCGTCCCGAGACGACTATAATACCGGGCGCTACATCTATATACGTATATATGCGGGTGTGTATATAGGTATATATATAACGACAAAAATGAGTCGAAAAATGCGCGCAAGAGGGAAAGAGAGAAAGAGGCTTGACCGGGCAAATTTACGAATAATCAAGCTCGCTCTAAGGGAGCTAATGACTTTTATCGTTTTGTCCTGTACGTGTGTGCGTGCATGCTGTATATGCTATATGCTATATTATATTATATACGCGCTCGTCATTTTTAATTTTCCCAGCAGCAGCGGCGTATAGCCATTCGCCGTATAATACTGTACATAATACGAGTTTACGATGGCTCGCGCGCGCTCGGCTTTTTTCGTCCTCCGTCCCACTCTACTACTCGCTTTCCATCCGTAGCACACAGCCCTTACCGAGAGCCAGGGATACTATATTACAAGGAATTAAAATCCCTTTTTTCGCGTTTTACCGTAACGACGTCGGTATATTTTTTCTCCCGGTCCCGCCGCCTGTCTGCAGTATACTGCAGACCGGGGTCAAAAAAAAAAAGAACAACACCGTACCCATAAAGTTGTTTCAATTACGTTAAGTATGAATTATCGAGCTTATACGGAGTAATAACCTCGTTTGTTTTTATTGTGTTTCTGAAAACAGATGTCTTGACAGCGGGCCCAGGGCCAGCAGGATGCCGACGGACGATGACTATGGCCGAAGAGAACGTCTCTTACTGCATCAGCAGCAACAGCAACAGTCAGGATCCAGTAGTAGCCAATACAGCAGCAACAATCAACAGCAGCAATCGCTGTTACCCTCGGCCTCGCCGCTCCACGCTGGAGGAGGAGGAGGAGGCGGTGGAGGAAACAACAGCAGCACCGCCGGCAACAACGGCAACAGCAACAACGTCGACTATTACCATCATCACGCAGGCTCCAAGCAGTCGCAGCAGCAGCAGCAGCAGCAGAATGACCCACTGCTCGCCCGACAGATATCGCAAAGTCTCATGGGCGAGCACCATCGCTACGGGGCCGTGCGCCATGGATACGTCTCGGGCCAAGCTGCTGCTGCCTCTGAAGCCAATACTTACCAATTGCCATCTGCTGCCGAGCGCTCTCATCAGCAGCAGCAGCAAAACTCAAAAAGCAGCAACGGGAACAACGAGTACGCGAACGCAGCGGCCGTACTCCACCATCAACACCACCACCACCACCACCACCAGCAGCACTCTGCGGGTGGCCAGGGTGGCGGGGGGTCTGTTCACCCTTCCGGCGCAGGCCCTACATTCTCTCCGGAAACTTTCCCGTCTCCGCCGTCGCCCGCACCAGCCAGCGACTGCTTCGTACCTCCGCCGCCGCTGTCGCCAGGCACCCCAGGCGCCAGCGCGGCCTCGCAATCGTCAAACAGCGCCAACAAGTACAATCAGTCAGGCGCATCACAGTCTCTGGTTGGTTATACTGCTGCTGATCGTCTTCTTGCCGCCGGTTCTGCGATCGCCCAGCAGCAGCTCCTCGTCGGTAGATCAGCGTCACCGGCCAAGGACCACCACCAGCAGCAACAGCAACGGTTTGCATCGTCGGAACGACTGCTCGGCTCATCGGAAGCTACCGCCAACAACAAGGATCAGCAGCAGCAGCAGCAGCAGCCAGGACAGCAGCAACGATACTGCGTCAGCTCGTCTACCGAGCGACTACTCGCCTCGCCGGTCCTCGGCGCCGTCGGGCTCCATCAGAGCCACCGACTGCTCAGCTCGTCGCCGATACACGCCCCCGTGCCCGAGAGGTTCGCCAGCGGTAACGGCAACGCCAGCGGGAACAACGGCAGCAAGTCCTCGCCGCTGCACGACAGGTACCATCATGGCTCGTCGTGCTCGGAGTCGTCCTCCTCGAGGTACGTCTCGAGCTCGCCGAATCCGGAAGGCCGCTACTCCTCGAGCGAGAGGATCCTCGGCAGCTCGGGGCAAGAGTCACAGCAGCAGCAGCGCAGGTACTCGCAGGACCAGGGCGAAGCCTCGTCGCTTTGTCAAAAGTACGAAACTCACGACCCAAGGACGTCGGCTTCGCCGGCCCCGGACTACGGCGCCAGGTATCAAGCTTACCAGGACTGCGTCGGCGGCGGCCAAAATGGCTCGGAGCGAGGAAGCGGATCGAGCAGGGCGTACCAGAGCGGAGACCGTTTCAACGATCTGGCCATGCAGAGGTTCGCGGCTCAGAGCAGGCCGCTTGATAGGTTTGCTGCCGCCGAGCAGAGATACCTGTCGAGCGGAGCTGGTGGAACCACTGGACACGACGTCCGACAGTCCAATACTGTCGAGATAGCCAGGTGAGCTGCTCGAAATCAATTTTCAGCTTTGTTTATGGGCAATTTTCTCTCAACTCAGACTGGAAATTTTTGATCAGAGACGAGATTTGGGGCGATTTTTCACTTGTCACGAATTGAAATTCAAATAAAAATATAGATAGAGAACAACATCCCTCGACGAATATGCTGAAGTTTCAAAAACACCTTGCTCTGACACATACAATTCTTTTCACTTTTCCACTTGCAGATTTACACATAAAGGTACACGCCATCTAGTGGCAGATTATAAAAGTAAAATCATCGTATTTAATGTGGTTTTTTAACTATAAGAGTGGTGAGGTTTTTATCGCGAGCAGTTTATAAGCGCTGTGATTGGTCGTTCAGTATAGCTTGCAATTGTTTATTGGCACGCGAATACGAGTCTAGTAGTAAGTTGAGAAAAGTGGAATATTAACCTATTAGGCGTTGTCCCGATATGAGTTGACCGCGAGCTGGCGCACTTGTGTTATCCGAAATATTACCATTATTATTATTTCTACAGTGTAACGTCTGTGAAGCAGGCGACGAATTTTTTTTCGCTATATATAGCAGCAAACGAAAAACGTATCGTGCGCATGAGTGCGCCAGCTCGCGGTCAACTTATATCGGGACAATGCCTAATTGACGGCTGAAGACTAATTTTGATTGGTTTTCTCGACGGGGTGCTGAGGCGAAAAACCGCGACCCATTGCGTATTTTTACATTTCATAATGTAATCTTCGTTTATTTTATTTTTCTATTTTAAAAATTGAAAAATGGCAAAACAGGATAAGAAAGAAGAGAGCGGGCTGAAAGTCGGGCTAGTGTGGTTGAAAACTGGTTTAAATTTTTTGAAACAATTATATTGTCATTTTCAGGGCATTTAAAAGTTATAATATAATTGTAATAGGAAAATCGTCAATAATGAGCCAATTTATTGTAATTTAACCATTTTAAGTGGTCAGCTACTTTTCATCCCATCTACGTTAATGCTAAGTCAATTTTTACCAGGGAGCCTAAAACTGAATTTGAACTGAACTAACTGTCAGCACAAAAGCTGATTTAAAAAGATTGGGTCAAAAAATTCGGAATAGACAGAGAATTGCTCTTTTACCCTTTCATTTTGTATACCATTTTATCTCGATCTTATTTCGATCCTCGTTACGTGTTGTCCTCGCAGGTATACTTGCAACGCGTCGACGGAGCGTCTGCTGTCCTCGTCCTCGTCGCCGTCGTTAACGGAAGCAACGAGCGGCGGTGGCTCCAATCATCACTACGGCAATTCCGTTGGTTCCCAGAGTGTCGTAAACGGCGGTAGTAGCAGCTACCTATCGCCAACATCCGACGGCGCGAATCCGTCCGGTCACTGTTACTCCCAACAGCAGCAGCAGCAGCAGCAGCAGCAGTCTTCCAATAAGCATCAGCACCACCAGCACCTTCATCACCAGTCTCAGCACCAGATGTCGAAATCCGTGCAGAGCAGCTACGATCATCTGGCCGACGTCGATCACGCGCCGACGAGATACGGCGGCAGCAGCAGCGATCGCTACAGCGATCTCGAGGGCAGTGGTGGCAGCAGCAGATACGGTCGAGGCGACAGGTATCACTGCGCCACGACGGACCGTTACTCGCCGGCCCACGGCCATCACCACGTCGACAAGTACCTGTCGTTGCCCAAGCCCAAGGACAGATACAGCACGACGAGCGGCAGGATAGGCGGCAGCAGCTGCGCCGGCTCGTTGTCGTCCGGCGGTAGCTACGTTCCACCGGCGGCTCACACACCGGTGGAGAGGTAAGTCGCAAAAGCTCTCTCTCAAACCATCATCGAACGAATTCCGTCATTTCCAACCTCTTTAACTCTGAAATGTGTGTCTGTGTCTGTGTGTGTGTGTAGGTACGTGCCGCAGCCACCGCCCGAGGTGCTGTATCCGGAGCGTTTCTCGGACCGTTACACGACGACCACGTCCACGACGACGGAACGCTTCGTACTGGCGGCCGAGGCGGCCGCGAGCGGTGGTACGAGCGCCGCTGGCAGCGAATCCTACCTGCGTGGCTTTCACTACCGATTGCCGCCCAGTGGCTATCCGTATCAGACGGCGCCTCATCAGGGCCACTTCCGGCTCAGGGGCGGTCTGAATTATCAATCGCCGGCGCGTCTGAGCGGCAGCCCGGGCTCCAGCAGTACGGGCAGCTCGAGCTCCAACGCCCAGCGCGACTCGAGCTTTTCCACCTCGCCTCTGCTGAGGCCGAAAAATCGCGATTACTCGAAACAGCAACAGCAACAGCAGCAACCGCAATGCTGCGCCGAAACGTCGCAGTCGTCGCAGTCGTCGCAGTCGTCGCAGCAGCAACAGTCGCAAACGAGGGCGACGCAACAAACTGCGAGCTGCTGTCAACAAGTTAGGAGATCCGTGCCTCCGGGCGCCCTGTCGACGATACCTCAGCAGCAGCAGGCCAGCGCAGCGGCGGCGGCAGCAGCCAGTTGGTGAGTGCGAATAACTAACTTCTGTACTACGATACTAAAGCTTTTAATCCACGCCTCGCCGAAAACGAGCCAAATTCAATTTGTCGATCAATGTGTCCGTGCGATCGGAAGAGCCGAACCGAGCAAAGTCCGGCCCTTCGAGCGTCTCAACCCTATATTACGTCTACCTAACTCGGCCGTTTCTTTTCCCCATCGACTGATGTAATAAACAACCGCAGTGTGTCGTCGTGTCTCCAATGTATCTCCTCGCTACGTTACGTTAACTTTATTATTGTTATATATATACCGGGGCGCTGTACCGTGTATTACTTTATCTACTTATCTATCCGAGACTTGGTGTGTTTCTCTCTCACCGCTAACTCGCTGATATATACTTCGCGCGGCGCATCCTCGCGCTAAAAAGCCTTATCCGGTGCGAGCTGCACACGAGTCTAGTGTGCAGCAGCACTAGCAGCAGTAAGTACATATAGTAGTACATGGGGAAAGTAAAGCAACGCAGCTCGCAGGGTGGGATCTTAATTAGGAAATAAGTGTTGTTTATACCCCCCCCCCCCCTTCGTCGTACGCTAACAAGCTCGTGTGCCGCACCAGCTTCTTCGTCTTCTTCTTCCTCCTCCTTCACCACTCCATACCTTTGCTGTAGATATGCAGTACTATACGTGTACAGCCGTGCTGTATATGCATTTACAGGGAGAGGAGAGGAAAGTGTCGAAGACACGCGTCGCTTACGTGATATGCACGCACACGTATGTAACACGAATTCGTGTATATGAATATTTATACGCACGCAGTTTCACGCGCCGCTCTGCGCACTATTTGCGCGACTCGCGAACAGCGTGATACGGATCTGCAACTACTACTACTACGACGGAGATTAGGAAAATTTCTCGCGTATCACAATTGTCCGCTCCGGCTTCCCGCGCACTTCGACTAGACAAAAGCTCCTTGTCTATATAAAATACGGCCCTGCGCGAGAAAGAGAAAACGAGGACTCTCTAAAGTAAATAAAATAAATACAATAGGCAATGACCTCGTTGTCGCTCGCTCGCTCGCTCGGTGCAAGCGTGCTGCTGCTGCTGCTGCTGCTGCGCGCTCGACTTCGAATTAATTAATCCGCAAGCAAAGCTTGCATACACGCACATACAGAGACACACCCGCGCAACGTGCGGCTATTTGTATGTGTGTGTGTGTGTGTGTGTGTGAGCGGGTGTACATTATACGAGTGTGTATGTGTATGTGTGTGCGAGGGTATACGCGTGTATGCATGCTTGGCCGAGCAGTAAGCGAAAAGTGTAATTAGCGAGTGAAAAGAAAGTCGGCGAGCGAGCGAGCGAGTAGTGAACGCTGCGCTGCACCGACTGCCTCTTTCTCTCTCTCTCTCTCCTTCCCTCGTGCCTCGCGCTCTATACACGCGTATATATATGAAGGGTTTGCATGAGCGAGCGGCTGCTCTCCGTATAGACTTTTGTGCCCATACCCGTGTGCCCTCCTCCTCCTCCTCCTCCTCCTCCTCCCATCCGCCACCAACCAACGCACCAAGCAGCAAGGGCTCTTTTGTAATTTGATAGATTACCAAGGCTGTTTTCGCGCACCCCGTGTATAACGTGTAGGTACGTTTTTTTTTACTCTTGCCTTCTCTCTCTTTTGTCTATCACGTAGTATAACCTAGCTTGTCTTGTGCCCGCACAACGGTGACGAGGCAGTTCTCTGTTCTCTCTCGATTCTTCGCACTTTATTTACGCGCCAGCTATTTCGTTGTTTTTCTTCCACTTTCTTTTTTTACAACTTCCTCTTTTTTTTTCTTTTTTTTTTTTTTTTTGATGCGATGAAAAAAAAAAGAAAAATAAGAACTGTACCTTTTTGCCCCCGAGTCTCGCCGAAGTATTCCTCGTGCGGATCGATCTTCTTAAGGGCAAGTTTTCGAAAAAAATAAAACAAAGTAAAGAAAAAGGAATGAAAATCTTCCCAGTCGTAGTAGCGCTGCGCTGAAAACGTGTCGAACAAAGAATTTCGCTTATTTCTAATGCACGCGTATATAACGGGAGCCTCGCGAGAGTATAAGAACGAGCCGTCGCTATCGGCATCGCTATAGTTCAGTGCGTTGAACCGACCACCGCCACCCACCCCAGCAACAGTAGCAGCCCTGCAGTAGTAGTGCCTTTATCGAAGTTCGCGCGCGACGATATATATATACGTATACAACAATTGTCGCAAAAGGGTAGCTCGAAAGCTATGTGAAGCTCGAGCGAAGAAATCTTCTCTCCCGAGGGCGCGGGCGGGCCTATAGCTGTATACAGAAGAAGGAAAGAAGAAACTCGAAACCGATCTGACGCTGTATTACGTTGTACGTACGGCGCGATCGTTGATGTTTCTCTCTCGAGCTGTCGCTGTATAAAGTTCGGGTTAACGACACCTCGCGATACTATAAGTCGCAGTGTGCCGACTATGGAGGGTACAAAAAGAGAAAGAAGTAGAGAAAAATGCGAAAGAAGAAGAGACACTTTGTGCTTCAATTTTTTTTCTCTTCTTTTTTTTGTTTCATTATCGAAAATTCTTCATTCTTTGCAGAAATATCTAGCTGGGCTCATTAATATTCTCACATTTTTTTTTCCTTTATACCAAGCCCGTCGCGTAGCACAAGCTATGAAACGCAGTTAAAGTATGCCGCTTGTGGGTGTGTTTACTAAATACACACGTAAGATATACCTATACACATTCGTCGGGGAGGAAAAAAGGCGGTGGCGGACGCGCCGAGCTCACGAGGCCGAGCTTTAATTAACCACTTTGAAGAATCTAAACTCATAACAGTTGGTGGCTTTCATATAGAAACTACCTACACCAGCCAGACTGAGAGAGCAATATGCGCCTCGGCGGTATATACGTATATACTTGCCTTTTTCCTTTCTCTCTCTCTCGTTTTTTTTTTGGCTGAGCCGTACTGGTGCAGCAGCACCACGCAATACTGGCCAAGCCGCGCGTAGCAGCACTCGTTGGCTGGATATAGCTGGCTGGCTGGCTCGCGCAAGCTCGCACACACACACACACAGACACAGATCCAAAAAGAAAGTGATTAAGAAAGTTTTGCCAGCTCACCCGAGCGCATATAGTTTTATGAAAGTTTTTTTGCCTCGACTCTCTTTTATTGTCTCTCTCTCTCTCTCTCTCTCTCGTAGTAGCTACAAAATTTGCGACGAAATCGAACGGACTTTTCTTCATTCGCGCCAGGCCAGCCAGCTAGGTAATCGAAATTTTGCATCTCTCTTTCTCTCTCGAGTATGTATGTGCTTTATTAATGTGTGTGTGTGTGTGTGTGCACTTCAGGGGCTAACTCGTGGCTTGTTATCAGCTACGGTTTATCTATAAAGCCCCTCGCTCTCTTCTCTCTCTCTCTCTATCTCTCTTTACTCTCGCTAAAAAAGTGCTGAAATAGCTTTCGTGCAAGACCATGGCCCGCTTGCTTTTGCACCAGGGCATATGCGGCGAACCGCGCAATTATAACGTAGATTCGCGGTGCGGTGTGTGCTGTATATGTGTGTGTGTGTGTGTGGCTACGGCTAGCATATTCGATCCTCTTAAAATGTATATATAGTAATATCCTATAAATTCCTCTCTACGGTATGTATATATCCATCGCACAGCGCATATAATACATTTCATGCATTCCTTTTTGGGAGAAGGGCTGGACGCGAGCTGCGAGCACTGCTGCTGAAGCGCGCGCTAAAGGGTTCGTTGAACGAGAGAAAGATTAGATCGGCTGGAAATAATTAGACTTGTAATAGCCTTGCAATGGGCTGTGCTTTCATGTAAAAAAAAAAACTAACTCGGACTTTACGTCGTTCTTATTATTATATACAGAAACTCTCGCGAACGCTTCGAATACTTCCACAACTTCGAGGCCGAGATTATTGCTTAGTTTTTTTTTGTAGCTGCTGCTGCTGCAATAATCAATATCGTTATATACGCCAAGGGCTCGACTTTTTTCTTATTCATAGTTATAAGCTCCAAAGCCAAGCGAAACTTCACACCGTCCAACGCAGCTGGACTCGTAAAACTCGGACGACCAGTCGTAAAATCTTGCTGCTGTGACGTTACGTTACTGCCCTATGATATAAACTTCGAATGCTGCATTATAGCAGCCGTAGCCGCAGCAGCAGTAGCAGGACGGCGAAATTTACAGATAACGTATAGCGAGACTCGTTCTTTTGTTGTTTTGCGCTTTTGGCTCGGGCGTGGTGGTACAGGCCAAGCTTGTATATTTCAGCGGTATCGTTGTTAAAACCAGAGAGAAAAATCAACGACATTTTCTCGACTTGAGTCGAGAATTTTCCATGAGACGGTTTGTCGAGTGGTTTGAAGAATAAGTTCGAATTACAGGCGTCGGAAGTATATACTTTAGGCGTAGTACACGTTTGAAACCATTTTCAATGACATTTTCCTATGGCCGAGTGTTTATAACGAGCGTAACCATAATACAGAAGTTACATCCTCGAATGAACTCGCAAGCCTTTTGCGAATATTCATACGTGTCAAGAGTGTGTGTGCGTGTGTGTGTGGGTGTGTGTGATATTTAGTTTTTAGTCCATTCCGAGTTTTCGCTGCAATATCACGAGGTATCATGAAAATACATTCGAAATGAAAAGCAGTTTTATCATTTCAAGCCGTATGGACATTTTTCAATAGAATTTGATTGAAAGTTACGAGATATATATAAAAATCAATCATCAAGCTACAAAAAATAAAAAAAACAAAAAAAAAAATTAGTTTCACGTAACTGATGAAATTTTTATTACTCCGATGATATCGATAGCCACACAAAAAAAATACCCACTCGAAGAGTATATTTAATCCTCGAGTTTCATTTCATTGACGAATTTTTGATTGAAACGTTACTCCTTTTTTCTTTTTATACGCGTACGCGATGTAATACACATATTTTTATCTGTATCTTTGTTAACAAAATAAACGAGCTTTTTTCGCTTGCAATATAAATCCCGCATTTTATTAGAGCTTCGTATATGATATTCATCCCGCACGCACTGCATAACCATTGCATCGAATGATTTACATGGTTCTGCCCTGTTCTCTCGTCTCATTAAAATAAAAGAAAAATATGCAAGGAAAATAATGTCTCTCTGCCGTAAATCCGACCACTGTGACATTTTCACAAAATAAATTTACTCGAATGTAAAATCTTGTAGGCATTTACATGAAACATTGGATGTAATGCAACGTGATGTAAAGAAAACTAATTTGATGGCGTATTTTTTTTTACTTTTTTTTTTTTAATGAAAATATCAATTATCAACACGAGCCCCAAGCCCCCAACCAATATCTTCATTTTGCCAATGTACTGCATCGCTCATAACTTGCGGATTTTGTGCGAGGCAATTCGCATTCATCCTACCTCTCTCCCTCCACTCCGTTAGAAAGTCAATCGCGTGTCCACCGCGTTCACTGACTATACAGCAGCATACACGCATTTACACACACACACGCACACACACGCATACATACATACATAGACACACACGCGCACGATTCTTTGTTATGACTGAGCTGCGTGTGTGTGTATGTATTGCTGCAACGCATTTCTACAGATCTCTCACTTTAGCGAACTCGTATAACCTAGTTTACGCGTTTTTACATAAATTCGAGGCAGTTTGTACTATTACTTTTAAACATGTATAAAGACGCTTTATTTTATCATCATCGAGGCGCTGTTATTTTGTCACTCGAGGCTCGAGTTTAATTTTTATCTTTTACAACGGATAAACCGAGATTGCGGTCGATTGTTTCTATAATCTCTTGCGAATCGATACAGTGTTTACAAACACACGTACACCAACGCATACAAGCGCGTACGAACTCGTACTTGCATCTGTTTGTTTGTTTTTAAAAAAAAGTTATGACAGTTGAAGTGCTCGAGATATTGCAAAGTGAAGCTTATCGTTTGAAGTTTTGATTTTTATTATCGAACTACTCGATTGACTATGAAAAAATCTAACGATAACGAAGAAGAAAATGAATTGGAGGATATTAGAGTCAGGTGAGTTGCGTGGCTGTGGGGGTACCTTTAATTAAATCAAACTGTTTTTTTTTGGGGTCGGTGATAGGAAAAATGAAAACTTACACATTCTTTAAATTAAAATTCAAAAATTTCTCTCTGATTTTCAGTAGCTTTGAAATTTAGAAAAAAATATCATTTTTACGTCAACAAAATTATTCTTTCTCGCATTTTACAATATCTGATCGTCGGTCGTTTGCACTTGGCAGGTGACATCGTGCGCGTATATACGCTCACACAGTGATGTAGCACAAACGCGAGACCGTAAAAAATTTCAGCTTCTGCTGCGAATCGGGTCTAGGTCTTCGGTAGCACGTTCGATGCTCGTCTGCGTTTGGTTTGTGACCGTATGCGGCGTCAGATCAAAAATCTGCAGCAAAAAAGAGTTGAATGTAAAAAGGATTAAAAGACCGCGCAAATGTTTTTTGCAAATCGTTAATCTAGCATTAGTGAGTTTTGAATTGTTGAATAAAATGTCTCACACTATTAACCGAATCAAAACACATAATCGTTATCAAATTTCCTGTTAGAACTTGCGCTGGGTAGATAGCACATTATATTTGACATTTTGGAGCTTTGCGAATAACGATTGAAATCGTTATCCAATTTTCTCGCTTTTTAAAAATCTACTAAAAATCTCTTTTTTAACACTTTAGTCTGAACTGTTATTTCCTATAAAAAGTGAAAATTTACATTGGGCGCAAGCTTTATTTCAGTGCAGTTTCAATTTCAAAAACTTGTACAGCTGTTTTTCAAAAAAATAGGTTTAATTATTTGAAAAAAAAAAAGAATAAAAGAAGAAATAGCGAACATAGAATGTTTTTCATAGATGCGCTGTTGAGAATATTTTATATTAACTACTATTATTTTTACAAACCTTGTTTTTACTTATAAAATTGTTTTTACTTTGCTACTTGCAGATTCACAGATAAAGGCACTCGCCATCTAGTGGTAAATGCTGGCTTTAATCACAATAAATTAAATTTTCATAACTCTCGTTTTACAATTGAAAATTACAAAACGTTGATTTTCAATCAAAACTTGTAAATTTGAGTAAAAAGTTGAACCTGTTCTTAAATTTTTTTCATTAAAAAGCTTTACATAATCGAATTTCATAATTTCATGAATAATTTAATTTTCTCAACGATTTTCAAAGAATTTCGTGCAAACCTTATGAACAAAATTCATTATGGTATTTTTTCACCCAGTTTTTCAATTTTCGCAAGGGATTTGTTTTTTAAAATAATGTAAATGTAATTGTCATTTTAATTAATAATTTTATTTCGTTGAGTAACTTGAGTGAAAATTATTTAATGATACAAAGATTGAAAACATATAGTTGTAAAACTTTAAAAAATGGATCGATTTATATCGTGAATTGGGCACAGTCTAATGAAATTCAGTATTATTTCCTCTGTTTAGTCATAGCCCACCTAATGATTAAATGTTTATACTCTAATTAGAATGAAAATTCTCAGAAAATAAAATAAGTGTTAATTTGGTATAAAATGATACGTAGCTATAACTTACCGAATTACCACCATCATCATTGCCCCATTCTATAATCTATTTTATATCCATATATTTGGCCTGAAAATGGAATGTTGCTATAAATTATACCCATTTTGGGTTTTTTGCCTAAGAACGACCCACTGTTCTGGATTTTCAACTTCATCTGGTAATCTATACCCAATAACTATCTGGAATCAAATTAACGTTATATTATTAGATTTGAAGCTCTAAAGAAATAAAATAAGTTAAAATTTGGGATATAATTAAATGTAGCTATGTAAGTTACCTCTTCGTCACCCCAATCAGCCCATCCTGGTTTATTAGGAATTTCTTCGCGGAAAACAATATCTTGAGCCTGACAATAACAGAACACCGCGAAAAAAAGTGTCAAAACAGCGAACTTCATATTGAACTATTGTTAGCTCGTTCTCTATAACTAAGCACCGAATTGAAGAGCTCGAAGTTGAGTTTGATCAAACTAGTTTATGAATTGACGAATTTGTAATGCACGACAAAACATGAATTGTTACTTTTGGCAAGTTTTATAAGTAAAAATTTATACTCACCATGCTCTTCATAAATCTAACGATATTGTATTCCTGTATCGTTAAATGAACTATACGCAACTTGATTTTGAAAATATTGATTGTTGTTTTGGTTTTTTAGGTACATTGTGCATTTTTCAAAATATACTTCTTATCTTACTGTTGTATGATAGGTTCAAATCAATAACTCTATTGTTTGTACCAAGGTCAAATAACGCACAGATCATTTAACAGTTCAATATTCCACTCGTAATGTGCGCTCATATGTGCCCACGATCTAGACATTCAAAACTCGGTCTTATAACATAATAAATCTATTCCCCATTCTACCAATGAGTCGTCACGAATGTGTGCATGCGTGGATGTACTGATGTGAATGTACCGAGCTTTGACAAAGATATCCATGCATTTTTTCCTGAAAAATATCACAAAGGCTAAAGTTTTTGATGAATTGCGTAGTGAATTGAATGTGAAATTTTTCTAATTTAATTTTTTAAATTCATATTAATTTTATCATTAATACTAATTACATCACCAATAAAATAATATTTTGATAACGATATGATTTTATTATTAAAATGAGTGATGCAAATTTAAAAGTCTTATTCGCAAAGACGGCTGATAATTTTAATACATCATATTATCTTTTGCGAAAATATTATTGTTACAAAATACTTCATAAAGTACCCGATTAACGTGGGTATCATAAAGTATTAAAAGGTGAAAAAAATATCACCAGTTACTTTGAGACAATGTAAGAAAATACAACTACTCTAAAAGAAAATATCAAATTTACGATTCGTTCATTTTATTTACGCAAATGTTATATGAACTTTATCGTCGCATGTAAAGATGTTCAAGAAATACCATGATATATTGTTTTTTATTATATCATGTAATCCGATCGATTAAGAATGTATTTTCTAATAAAATATCAATATTTTTAACATATAATAACAACTACGATATCGATTTTCTCCATCATTATTTACATCGTTTAAAAAAAACCTTTTTATTGGCGGATGAAAATACCAATCTAAGGAAAAAATATTGCACTCGTAGACGTTTCTTGAGTAATTTTTCGTTCCTGTATAACATCTTGATAATTTATAACATCAACTTTAAATTTATTTATAATACTTATTAAAAGTTTTAATGAAGCACTCCACCGTGAACGTAAATTTCTAATTTTCTTCTCGAATAATTTCGCAATTTTTTTTCTTCTTTTTTTTTGCAAACTGATATTTCTTGAACATTCTCTCGAAAATACGCGAAGGTTTTGGAATTTTCTATAATTCTCGACAAAATAGCAAATAAAATTTCCAATATCCGTTGAATTATCGGTATTTTACATGCGAGGACGAACTATATCTTTGTCAAAAATAATAAATTTCCCTCTTAATTAGTAGTCGGGAAATTAGTTTAAATTATTCGACTCGAATCGTATTAATCAAACGTCATCGTCGTATTATGGTAAAACTTTGTAATAGGTAATCTCGTCAAATCGCAGTCAGAGACTAGAAATCAAAATTACATAACCTTTTGCATTTCGCATATACCTATTGCACTTGTTCGATATTTCATTCGAGCTCGCTGCGTGTAATGTACGACAAGTGCCATGACACGACAATTGCATTATAATATGCGCCCTCGTCGTCCGTCGTCCTCGTTAAATACGTTTCTCGCTAAACTCATTTGCGTTTATAAACGAACGAAAATCGATCGCGACAAAACAGACGCATAGAATAAAATAGTAGCTCTGCGCAAATTGTATAATTCGGACACGTACACGTGTATATAAAGGGATCGAGAGATTAGCGCGGGCGACGCATCGCTCATACTTTATAATCAGCGTCAGAGAGTGAGAGAGAAAAAATGTTTCCCTTAATATGCCGTTTTAAGCGATATACACACGCAGAAGCGTACAAATTTCTCGCTCGAGCTTTCGTCATCACACGGTATATATTACAGTGTAAAAAACCTCGCGCTTACGCTTATATTTACGCAAAGGAAAAAGAAGTTTGTAACTGCGTATTATCTTGGGTAATCCTTGGGGAGTGAACGGGTAGAGAGAGAGGGAGATCGCTCGTTTTTCCACTCTGCAAACATCAAGCGTGTTTGCTTTCTTTCTATCTGCTTTTATGTAGAAAAAAACCTGCTGCTGCTGCTGCTGCACGCTGTATACTGTGTCACGCATTACCTGTCTTCTTTCACTCATTTTTCCTGCTCTCTCTTTCTCTCTCTCGCTAGCTCTCTGTACAGCCAAAATGTTCTTTTAATGACGAGATTTTACTTTGCTTATCATCTGTGACTGTGTTTTAAAGTCAACTTAATATCACGTATAAATAAGTATGAATATACATTCGCGCGCGAGCGTAAACTTTTCTTTGCGATATAAAAATGACGCAGTTCTGCATCTCCCCCTCGCTCGCTCGCTCGGAGGAAAGAAGAATATATACATCACACGCACGAAAACTTAATTAAATCGTTCGTTCTATTTGAATTTTAATTATCGTCATACAAGACTGGGCTTGCACTGTGCGCGTCTTGGCTGCACGGCAACAGGGAGGGCAAGAGAGAGAGATCGAGAGAGAGAGAGAGAGGGAGAGGAAGAAAGAAAGAAAGAAAGAATTTTTTCCAATAAAACACGGCTTATAATACTTGGACTACTGTTTCGAGCCATTTTCTTTTGTATAATTTCATTAGAAGCATAACATTTTAGTTTGTATCTACTTCTGTGTGCCGCGTGAATTCAGTTGTGCGACGCGGGCGCGGGACTGTTGCGCGTTGTGTTGTTCTCCTTCCCCGTAGAAAAGCGCGATACAGATATAATAATACAATAGGGCGCGCGAACATGTAGCCGTGCGCAGCAGCAGCAGCAACCGTGGAAGATGAGAAAAACTTTTCTCCTTTTTTTCTCGACAACAACGCGAGATCTCCTCCTGCTGCTACTCCTGCGCCTGCTGCTACTGCTACTGCTGAGAAAGGGAGAAAAAGGGAACTAATTCAAGACTATGCCCGTTGGGACATTTTCGTCATTGTTGTTTGAAACAGTTGCATGTTTTCAGCTCTCTCTCTCTCTTTCGCGAGCTGCGCTCCGCGCCGTGTCTCTCCCGCAGTTGGACTTGATTAAGTTTAACTTTACATTTCTTTACATAAAAGTTTTTCCACTTAGCCGAAATAAAAAGCGAAGGCTTTATGTCGCTCCTTTTCTTCCGCTCATTTCTTGCGAGTCTGACAGGCGTGCAGTTTTAAGCAGGTTGGTGCGAATACTTTTAATAAAATGCAAAATAATAATAAAGTAGCGATGCGTTTCTCGTTATTGCGATCGCGCTCAGCCGACGATAATTCTAGTGCATCGCAACGAACAACAATTACCCCCGATACGCAGATGAAATATATTTGATAATCGCGAATATTCGGAAACGAGTCTATAACTGTTATATGTATAAATAATGCGCGCGGAAACCTCAAAAGGCGCATCCGCAATAATGTAATCTGATTAGCCAGAAACATTCCATCGACGTGCCGCGCACACATCGAACATTGTACTATATAGACCAATCGCAAAACGAACCTAAAAGTGTGCTACTGCACAGACAATATTTCATTCCTCGTATATCGATTTAGGTCGATAGCTTATATGAGACGATACATCTGCACGTATATATATCATCGCGGGTTCGGCTCAGGACTATAACTAATCACTCGGTAAACTTCCTTTGATTAAGACAAAGGCATTTGCGAGCCTTGCATAAATACACTTTATATATTGAAAATTGGCAGTGTGCTCTGCCTCACTTCTGCGCGCGCAATCGCGTTTCAAACGAACGCTGCTGCACTTGTATATCGCCGAGTCAAAGAAATTCACTTCCCAATTTTAATTTCTATTATCGCTGCGTATATAAAGGGCTTGTACGAGCTCCGGCCGCGGCGTATCGATGTACACGTTTATATGCTTTTCTCTGTGCAAGTTTAGAAACCCGAGTATACGTATTCTCGAGCACTTGAACTTTGGGTTTTTTGTATTTACTCTGTCTTTTAACAACGTGGTATGGTATATGACCGAAAGTATACAATACAATAAAAAAAACAAAAATGATCTACGTACGTAAGGTTGTTCGGAGTATATAGCACGCAAAATCCCACGAAATACTTTGAATACTCGAGAGAACATTCAACCCCCTGCGTTAATCCTTTGTTTTTCGTTATACAATTTAACTACATTGTTAACTACATTGTGAATGGTTCATTTATTGAAACAATTTTTTCATTCCGAGACGGAGAATGAGAAATCGAGTTTTCAAAGTTATTTAGGGCTCAAAGCAGGCTTAAAATCGGGAAAAATTTCGATTCAATTGCCGAGCGTGCTGTTATTATATGTTAAAAAAGAAAAAATCACACAAAAATATCTCTGAAATTTTTTTTTATAAAATTCGATGCAATACTTCAAGATTACTTTGAAGAAAAAGTGCTCTCTGAAAAACAACCCGTTTTCAAACGAACAAAAATTTCTTTCGACAGGCTGAGTAGCTTTGATGTCTTGCGTAGATTTGCGCGTGTATATATAACACACGTGTGTGTACAACGTGTACACGTGCATATATATACACAAACATGGCAAAATCGATAAAGCACATATTCATCTCAGAGAGAATCCCAGATATCCTTGGAGAGCAAAAGCTACACGTCTTGTGTACGCTGCTAAAGGTCCGGCTTTTTTTCTTTCTCGCACCTCACTTATCCTTTTTGCTGTCTAAAAAAGTTTGTTCTAAAATGATAAGTTTAAATGACGAGCAGAATATTTTGTGAATTCAAATTCGAGATAATAGAGTAAACGTGAAAATGCAATAAGAATGAAAAACTTATTAAATAGATTTTTTGGCAATTTTAGAGTAAATCCGGAAAATAACTTCGAGATTCATGTGTAATATGTTCAAAATGAAATTTTAGCTTGAAAATGGATTTGCATAAATTCAAATTATTTAATTAAAACTGGATAACTTTTTTCTTATATTCTTCGTCATTGCTATTCATCGCTTCAGAAACTATTTTACTTTTTCATCATTTTTTCTAAGGTTAACAATAACTCCACTGAATCTTCATTTTACATTCAATACTAATTTAAAGACTGAAGCAAAGATTCATATCTTTTACAGAAAGATAAAAGCTTCGATCTGCTATGCTTAAGATAGTAGTGTAATTTCGTGAGAGAGTTGTTTTTCATTGACATTTAATTTTACAATTTTACAAGATGATGAAGATCGTTTTATAAAAAATTACACTTTTCTTTAAAAAAATTTTTAATTTTTTAAAGTTTTTCAAATGAAAACAATTTATTTTAAAGCTGATGAATTTAATGAGGACTAAAACAACAAAAATGATAAGTGATACATTTTTGATTGGGCTGAAAATGGAAGATGAAAGTTAGGCATGTTCCTAAGCTATCGAAGAATAATTCATTAGAGTAGGAAGTAATAAAATGGCTTTCAACTCATTTCAACTCAAGAGAGCTCATATTGTACATTATATACAACAGCTCATTTACTACGTGTAATTAAACGAGAAAAATAGAGAGATACAGACGTTTCTCAAGTATCCTTTAAAAGGGTTGAGTTGAGAATGATAAAGAGCCGAGATAAAACAAATTAGATTGAGTTTATGTTATGAGGAGTCAAGCGAATTGAATTAAATTAAATGATAACATTTTTGTATTAAAATGAATTCGTCACAACGTAGAAAAGTCATATCTCTTCGTGCGTCAATTTTTCAAAATTTTTTTTTTGTTCATATTATATTTTTTAAAAAAGGGCTTGAAAAAACTTTTAATCATCAAAGTTTATTGTTTCTTGTTATGAATATATCTTTTGATAAATTTAAAGATGATTTTCAACTCTGAACTTTATAGGATACGAAGCGAAATCATTTTAATTGGATTATGCATTCATCAGTAATCCGATATGATTAATTTTGGAGTGAGCTATTGATGAGCATCGATGTGTTCTTAACATACTCTACCCAATTGAACCGATGCACAACGGCATTACATTCGGTAATGCAACTTTTGTTTGATATTTTCTGCTTTTAGTAAATGCACGATAAAGTACATCTACAACCTATCAAACGTTGTTTCAAAAGCCTTTATAAATCAGCTTATTTTATATAAAGGTTATGGTTACAGAAAAATAATGAAACCACGATAATGCCAAAGCTTTTTTGAAATAATTCAGTGCAATCATTAAAGAGTCTTTTGGAGAGAACAAAAATAAATAATAAATTATCAAAAACTTAATCATATATAACATGGAGAGTTCGTCATGCATTTTTGACGTGAATTTTATAAAAAAAGCTATGTGTTTTAATGGCACATTCAGGTTCGATATTATACATAGCTCATAATAAGGCACTGAAAGAGGAAATCCTGCGTTATAACAAATAGAATAAAGAAAGATTGCCCGACCCATTGACCTGATTCTGGTCAAGAGGCGAGGCTACATTGTAAATGTATATATGCTTTACTTTGATCATTACCCTTTATTCCGAAGAATTTAGCTTTTGTGTGTGTATGTTCGTGTTTTTGACGGTGTACATTTTAACAGAGCATAAACTACAAATACAGTATATATTTTACAATGAGTGAGCGTATCGCTTCTCGGCAAAACGAGGATACGCTGTAACGAGTTGAAACGATATGTTAACGATATACGCGCGCTGTAACGATACGTTGAAAGAGCACATTCATACAAGTTGTGCACAATATTTTATGGCTCAAGAACGCGTGTAGCGGCAAAGTTGCGAGATTTTAACTTTGAAGTGATACAAAAAAACCGTATTTGCACAAGTTGAAAACATATTTTTTTTTGCGTGAGTCTAAAATTAGCTGGGGAATTGAGATTTTTAGATTAAAGCGGAAAAAAATCATGAATACTCGAGATAATCAATAAGCCGCTCGAATGGAAGAATGGTTAAATAGTTAAAATTTAAATTATATTTCAATTATTTATTTTGAATTGTATTTTCCATTTATTTCACGACCGATCGGAATAATATTCATAAAATCCACGAAAAAAGGTTGATCGCTCTTGAAATGAGCGAGCCCTCTCCCATTTTAAAAAGTGAAAAAAAAACATTTTAAATATAAAAACTGAAAACGATTTTAACATCGTTATTTCGTTACACGCCAATTCACGAAAAAAATCTTTCTCCCTTGACTTTGTTTGCGTAATTTTATTGTGACGTAGACACAGTCGAGAAAAGAGAGAGAGAGAGAGAGCGAGGTACAAAGAGAAAAAAATAAAGAAGGATATCGAGGCCGAGAGTTACTTCTTTTAGGTATCCTCCTCGGTGGCAGGCGAAATCCTTCCATAATTCGTCAGGGGAAAAGCACAGCACAAGCCACCGCACTCTCTTATAATACACACACATACACACACACACAATATATCTATCTATCGCATGAACCCGGGCTGCTTCGTGGATATATACTCGGTTATACTGACCATTTCCTGCATTATCCACCCTACCCATACCCTCGCCTCTAAAGGCCGTCACGGCCACTGTGTGTGGGTGTGTGTGTGTGTAGTTATAGTGTCTTATCCCACGCGCGCACTGCACGCCACACACGTCTGAATTATCAAACGTCGGATGCACGCGTGAAGCTCGCAAGAGAGCTACATTGTGGCTTGGGCAGGCTCTATTATTTGCTGGCACCTACTTTGCCTTGAAATATAATAAAAATGCGAATAAATCATTGTCATGAAAAAGGAAAAAAAAAGTAAAAAAAAATGAAAAAGGCAGAATAGTTTTGAATTTAATATTGAATCATTTCCGATTCCATTTGACACAGTTGCATACAGCCGCGCGCGCGCGACATATAAATATAACGAGAGTCGTTGAAATATTCATACGAAAGGAGAGTTAACAAGATCTCGCACGCCCTTATACATATCGAAACTCCGCAGTGTTCCAAATAATCATAGATCTTTTTTTTTTTCATCATTTTCAAGAGTCTTCACGTTTGATTTGTCGAACGTATATAGTAAGTATTGAAAACGGTTCTCGAATTGAAGAAGAAAAAAAAATGAACTCATCGACTAAACATTTCGGGGCAAGTTGCCAATTGACTTGATTATTTAGCCGCAGATGAGCCCGTGACTATATAGCATATACCTCTACTTTCGTTTTATACCTCGGCGCGTAACTCACGAATTGTAAAACAAACATCGAGGTGCGCAGAGAGAAGGAGAGAGAAATTGTTCACGCGCAATGTCATTAAGCCCGGGCGTGTGTGTGCATACAGCAAGAAACTTGGGTAATCTTGAGTTTAAGCCTTTCGCAGCTACACTGTATGTAGCGCATAAAGTTCCGTCGCTGAAGTAGGCTGAGAGAAGCCTGCGGATTTTCTGCAAAGGTGGCGAAGCTAGAGGCGGGTGGAGTTAAAAAAAAAAACAAAAGCCGCGCGCCACCTGCACAAATCTCGTTCATTAAGCTTGGTATACTCCATAATTCAAGTAGGATGAATAACTTCTAGGGGGGGATATAGGTTTTAAAGTGCAGACATCGAGATCGATTACTTGTGGCATGATTCGATGAAAAAAAAAAAGACTCGACGTTATAAAGTACGCGTAATAAACGATGATAATTGATATTGACGAACAAGCTGACTCGAGCTGGAAACTCCGAGTGATACATCATCGGCATGCGTGTGTCACGCACGAATGATTGATATTTGTCAGCTCTTTCTGTCTCTCTCTCTCTCGATGTCGATGCATTAGATCGCGCGCGCGGCATCACCTCGTAACTAACCTTAATGGTCATTAACGATGCGCAAAGCTCATATATACTGGCGCGTAGAGCTAGTAACTAAATTATGCACGTGCAGCAGACACACACACACACACACACTCACACAAACACACCCACACAAAATTCTATGTACAGGAATATGACGCCCGGATGTCGAGAAAGCGCCTCTCGGTGCAGTGCAGATCACTCGCACGTGCATTAATGGGACACGTGTACAGATAATGATCAACATTTCGCAGCGCAAAAGTCGAATAAAGAGTAACTTTTGGCGCCCAATCCGTTGCGACGGCGAGTTCGGAAGATTATTATCGATTACTTATCAGAAAAAAATGCGATTTATTCGTGATTAATTTTGCTTAATTTAGAATTATATTGATTCAGTGAATTTGTAAAGATGCCTGAATTAAAACAAAACGCCAAGTCCTTTGCGTTTACTTTAAACATTGAATCTCCGCATTCTGTGTCAATATAAGTTTGACTGGTAAAAATCATTTAGCATTGATAATAGCCTGATGATAAAAAATACCCTTTATTACATTACCATTGATTGACTTATTTTTGGAAATTTTTATGTTACAATTATTTTATAAATATTTACGCATTATAAATGACATTTGGCAAATTACAAATCTTAATTAAGCTTTTAATATTACTTAAAGCCTCCACCGCTTGATGGCGAATACCTTCACTTGTAAAGCTACAAGCGGCAAAGTAAAAGCGTGATGATAAACAAAAATTGATTAACGCTCGTATTATTGTAATCTCTATCTTTACCTGTTGACTATTTCTATCAAGCAAGTGTAGTTAAAATATTAGTATACATTAATGGTATAATATATTACGGAACCTCGAAAAGATTTTACCCGAACATCTCTATGATTTTACCGTAATCGAATTGTAAATAATCGAATGGGCCGTTGAATAAATTACAAGATCAAAATATAATTCGTCGAAACTCTAAAGCCAATCAATTGAAAAGTGCCGGTGTCACCGCAGTGATCACACATATACACAAATATTTTGATTAAATCCCTACGCGCGCGGCGCTCTCTTTTAATATAATACGCAACGTCGATCGGCTATTAAACTGAAACTCGATATCGCATGTCTTCTTTGATTAATTGAGATTTATTATGTACTAATGGTCGCTTGTACAAAATCTACTATCTCTCGTCGATGCACTTTCTGCAGATTTACACTTAACTTGCTGCATAAAATAACTGCCTTCGCTCATCGCTTCCTACTACTTTCTTCTTCTTTTTTTTTCACTGCCCTCTTCCATAGACATATATACACTTGGCTCTCGCTCCTCGTACAGTTTTTTTCAAACACGCACACGAGGCTTGAATGGCTTTTTAGCAAAGCTTTCGTGCGCCGGCTCTCTTTTTTTCTCCCCTTCCTCGTTTCGACTCTCTCTCTCTCTCTCTCTCTCTCGATCTATAGACACGTTTTTAGAGTTTTTAAGAGGTACACATACAGACACACTCACACGCGTCCGTTTGTGAGTTGTGAATCAGTTTGTACATGTATGTATAAGCCAGTGTGTGTGTGTGTGCGCCAAAAGTTTGAAAATTAGATTTCAACCTTCACACTGCTCGCGAGCTCTCGCAGCACGCACAGTGCAGGCACTGAGTAGTAAAAATCGGGCTCACATGGCTCGACTCGCTCTTTCTCTCTCTTTCTTGGCTTGTATACAGCTTCGAAGTCGGCTCGTTAACACAGATTTTCTATTTGCAGACAGCGAGGGCGCGGGATTATTTTATGTAGCATTATATACGCGAGCGAAACTTTTTAGACCTTTAATGAAAACGAGAGTGTTTTATAATTTGTCCCCGTGTAATGGAACAGCGATTAGTCATTTTGCTTTATTTTTTATTCATTTCTTTTTATTTTTAAGTGAAACTTCTGTCGGTGTGTTGGATATGAAGAGTAAACATGTAAAAATCGTACAAAGGGAGTACGCGCGCGCGATAATCTAACCCGACTCGGCGAGTTCGAGTCAAATTGAAAAAATTCAAGAACCGGGACGATCAGCAGAACTCGAGCAAGTACTCGCGATTTTTTCGAGTTTTTGAGTTTCTTCGACTTGGATACTTTTTTTTAATATTCACATTTTTCACGTTTGTAAAGATAACTTTTGTCTCGATCAGGTGCCGTGGTAATGTATACACAACTCAAGATAATTTATTTCAAGTGAACGTGTGCTTGTCAATAGAAACATAAAAACTCACTTTTTACATTTATTTATTTGAATGGAATATATATACTTTGACTATATATTCATGGAATATGTTTTAGAATATGAAGAATATAAAAAATTTTATATGAGATATAGAAAATATTGCAAATATGTTTATCGCTGTCACTTCCCTGAACAGGCCAAGCAAATTTTATATAAATCTTGGTTCGTTAAATTCTTGATGACCATTTCGCTGCACTCGGTCGGCAGTCGATTTTTCGTCAGTTCCATGAAACATTCCAGGGCCCAACGCAGGAAAAATCTTCTCGTCGTCGTCTCGCACATACGCAGAGCGCAAACCTCCTCGTGACGCGCCTCGAGGAATCGACTCAATTTTTCCGAACTGGCGAACTTGTGGTACTCCGCGTGAGTGTGTAATCCTGCCGCCTTGTCGGGCTCCAATTGGATCAACTTGTGGAGCGGCCAGCCCGCACTGATCATTATTTTTTGCGCCTGGCTTGCGAAGCTCTCGTCCGCGCACAAACGTTTCACGGCGACCGCCGAACTCTCGAATATTTCGTGCTCAACGAACACTTCCATTATCGCGAGGGCGTCGCTACGTTCAAACACGTATCCTTTTTTCTCGAGACTCTCGGCGATGGCCATAATGCCAGACGCTAGCCTCAATTTATAATTGTGTCTGCTTTCGTGGTTCCTTTGTACCGTACTGTAGCGGAGAGGAGCGACAAAGACGTAGTTGGCCAGATTAGCACCGTGATACAAGAGTGCATGGACCGCGTTCGGCATGCAATTCGCCACGGCCAATTGCAACGGTGTCCGGCGCCGCTTGTCCCGTAAGTCGATCAACACCGGACAACCCTGCTCCTGATTGACATTGAAGAATGTCCTCAACAATGTAATATTATCGGGTCCACCGTTGCAAATCAAGTGCAGCGGAGTCGATCCCTCCGCGTTGGTCGAAAAGGGACAAGCACCTCTTCTCAGCAGCAATTCCGTCGCTTTCTCGTTGTTGTGAAGCATGGCGAGGTGCAACGCTGTATTACCCTTACTGTCCTGGGCGTCGACGTCCACCCTCCTTCGCACTTCCTTGAACAATGTGTCCATCAATTCGACGCAATTGCTTATGCTGCTGATCAAGTGCAAAGGAGTCGATCCCTCCTTGTTGGCCGCTTGGTGATTGGCGCCTCTTCTCAGCAGCGTCTTGGTCGCCTCCTTGTTGTTGTAGAGGATGGCGAAGTGCAACGGCGTGTTACCCTCTTTGTCAGCCGTATCGACTTCTATTTCGGCATCGAATTCCATATCGGTTCGCTTATATTTGTCGCACATCTTGAAGAATCGCTTGAGGGTCAGGTCGCCATTGAGGCATTTCTGGCTAATAATGTGCAGAGGAGTCAGTCCGTTTTCATTGGTTTTGTTTGGATTGGCGCCGTTTTTCAGCAGAAAATTGCACATTTTCCGATTGCAGTTGTGCGCGGCCAAGTGCAACGGCGCGCTGCCCGATCTGTTGACGATGTTGATCTGCGCAAGCTGACGCTGGCTGTCGGTGAGTTCGAACAACGTCTTGAGCAACTCGTCGCCGTCGTTCTTTTTCTCGCAGAGGATGTGCAGAGTCGTCCATCCCTCCTTGTCGATCATGGTCGGATCGGCGCCATTTTTCAGCAGTAACTTTACCAATTTCTTGTTGTTGCGAAAGAGAGCGAAATGCAGCGCTGTCCGGCCGCCCGTGTCCGGTGCATTGATGAGCACATTGCGATTGTGCACTTCGTTGACAGCGAGCAACGTTTTCAGCAAGCCCTCGTCGTCTCCGCTCGCGTTGCAAATAAGGTGCAAAGCTGTCGTTCCTCTCGCGTTGGTTAAATTGGGATTGGCGACTCTTCTCAGCAGTAATTGGGCCGTTTTTCTATCATCTTTAAGCAGAGCCAGGTGTAACGGCGTGCAACGGTTCATGTCTTGGGCATCGACATCCACCCGTGTCTCCATGTCGTAGCAGATGTTCAATAACAACTTCGACAAGGCATAAGCATTTTCTTTCCTCGCGCAAGCAATGTGCAGAGGTGTCTGTGCCTGGCGGTTGGTCACGTTCGGGTTCGCGCCTTTTCTCAGCAGCGCTTCGGCCACCTTCGCGTGCCCCTGCTTCATAGCCACGTGCAGCAGCGAATCGCCGTTTTCTATGAAGGGGCCACTGGGATCCTGGCCGAACTCGAGAAACTTCTGGACAGCGACGTCGCAGCCATAATTGCAGGCCACCTGGAAGTGCGTAAGGCCGGCCTCGTTGATGTAATTCACGTTGTTGTAAATCTCAAAGAGGTCATTGAGGACGGCGATCTTATCGTCAAGGTTTTCGTTGGCGGCCGCGCGATGCAACGGTGTGGTGCGCTGCACCAGTGGGTTGCCGTCTGCATCGACATTGGGCTCGTTTTTGTAGCCGCCCCGAGCCACGAAACGGATGAATTTGGCCTTTCGATTGATTTGCCTGGGATGTTGACATATCATTAATTAAAAATTAAAAATTAAGTTATGGACGCACGACACGTTCGAACACTATACGACATATTTTTTTTTTTTTGAGCAAACGGGTTCGAACGGGTCGTACACCTGTGTGCGAAACAATTCATTGGATGATCATAGCTATTGAGTGCTGCTACAGCTCATAATCAAAGTTATAAAAAAATTTTTTTTAAATGTAATGTATTACTTATAATATATGGAATCCCAGAGAAGACGCTCAATGTCTTCGGGCCGACAAATTTCTCGAAGACTCAGAGGTTGACTCTTCCATTTGCTGATTAAATCTTCAAGTTGACAGAGAAATTCCCATCGGTCGCTTTCGCTCTCCAAATTTAAATTTTCTAGTAAGTTCGTCAATTTTTCCAAAATTTTGGACCGGACCATTTTTCTGCACACTTACGTACGACGCGAAGTCGTTTACGATCTGAAATATTTTTTCAGCTTTAATAATTTGCTGTAGTCGATCGTCGTGATCTTCCTTCGTTTTGTTTACTCTGTGGCGCGGGAACGTGTACTGTGGATATGCTGGCCTACAGAGACGTTGTGGCTCTTAATTGTTATTTATACCAACGATGATAAATTATTCGATACAACAAGAACAAAAGTATAGAAGGCTCGCGTCTGCTGGCCTGGAGCAGTGTTGTCATGAGCTATAAATACACACGGCGAACGAACATCCGATCGACTGTGTCTTATAGACCCATGGCAATGTAGCCAAATTATGTTAATGAAGAGATGATGAATAATTGAAATAATTGCTCTTGAAATAATTGAATAATTGAAATTGAATAAGAATTACTCGCTATACGAATTAAATAGTTTTATTTCCTATTAAAGGAACTAGCTCGACTTTCAGCGCGCTCTCTTCTTTCTTATTCCGTTTTGCCATTTTTCAACATTTAAAATAGAAAAATTAAATAAAGGTTATTTTATAAACTGTAAAAATACGCAATAGGTCGGCTTTTCACCTCAGCGTCTCCTCGAGAAAACCAATCAAAATTAGTCTTCAGCCGTCCATAGGTTAATATTCCACTTTCTTATCTTAACTTACTATAATACTCGTATTTGCGCGCTACAAAACAAAAGCAAGCTACTGAACAACCAATCACAGCGCGTATAAAATGCTAACGCCAAAATCCTCACTACTTTTATTGGATAGGATTGTATTAAAGGCAGTTATTATTAGGTACCATTAAAATTTTAAAAATACTTTGATCATGCTCAATGACGTTGATGGACTAAGGTTTTTTGTTTAAATCTCATTTTTTTTATCAAAATTGAGTTTTTGAAAAGGCTACAACTATGTGGTAGACTTTGATTCGGTCGGTTGATTCTCAAAATATATTTAACACGTACGACGTCAGAATAAAATCGCATCTATCAAAGAATCAACAAAAGCCATAGGTCTTTGATTAGCATATTGTGGACCTTCCCGTAACGAGATTTGCAACCAAATGCACAAAACATTCCGAATTAATTCCCAGTCTTACCTATTATTCTAAACAAATTGAAAATCATATACAATAACCAAGATTCATCGCTTACGAGCCTTATATAAGCACAAGCGCGCGGCTAATCCGCAGTACAAGAAGGTGTCTGCGTTTGGGGTTGCTGCTGCTGCAGGCAATTACGCGCGAACCAAGGGATGGTTAATAAAAAAATGGAAATAACTCCGCTATCCGCTGACCCGGAAGCGGCAGTTTCCTCTCGTCGCGATGCGCAATTTCCCCTCACCTCTTTCTCTCTCTCTCTCGCTCCCGGCTCCCAGTCACCTTCTACCCACCGCTAGGTACGCTCTTTGCGCGTTCTATATACGTATCTAGATATACGCTCCTCTCGTGCCCTAGAAATTCGATCGGCGCTCGGCTCGCGTGTTTCTACCGTTTGTCTTTGAAGTATATAAGTATATATTCGTCGTCGTAGTCGTCGTCGTCGTTGTTCTGATTCTACCTACTCGAGACGATCGTGCCTCTCCTCCTCCTACTTTTCTCTTTCTCTCTTTCTCTGTCTTTTTTTTCATTTTAAAATTGAAATGGATTTTTTCGCCGCGCGTATGAATTAAATGTAGATTTTTATCCCCGACGTTTTTCGACGCGTACAAGTCAGCCGAAGCGCGCGTATGTATATTTTAACACGTACGTACGCGTACATGCATACATAGCTGCGAAGTTTCTCTCTCTCTATCTCTCTCTCTCGCGAAATGAATTTCTATAGTAGAACAATCGCAGAGAGAGAGAGCTCGGTCGTACACATTAATGGCTCCGTATACGTGCCGATTATATTCAAAAAATCATCCATCAAGTGCGCGCGCGCGGAATTCGATGTTTCGGATACGCAGCAGCATAATAGATATGTGCGTCGCAGCAACAGCAATAACCCAGCTGCATTTGGAGCGCAAATCCGCGAGCGCGCACTCGCGGACGCGATCAATCCTCGATACTCGATCATAACAGAGCTTTTAATTCTAACTTCATAAAAGTTCGAGCTCGCCAACGGCCGTCGCGCGCGTTTATTAATAACTTTCCATGATCAGCGCGTCGACGCGAAATTTCAAAATAATATTTTTTTTTCTTCTTCCTCGTTCGCTCGCGGATCGCAGCCGAGGTCGCGGCACGTCATATATATATCCCCGGGTAGGCGGTGTGTGCATTATCGCGTGCTCGCGAGTGAGCGTCGAGAATAATCTGTTAATCGAATTAGCCGCTCGATTTGAGAGCTGCACACACGGGGCATTGGTTTTAAATTAAAGCCTGCCTCTGCCGCGGCGCATCTCTTTAAAGCTGCATGTATACCATAATAACCGTATATATACGATTCGCTCTCTCTCGCTCTTGGATTATCCTCCTTTGTGTACTGCAGCGCGCCTTTTTTTTGTATATCGGAAATAGAAATCGATCCACTGTGTTCGTGTAAAATGTGTGTGGGTGCATGCGTGTGTGTGCGCACCAATCTTTCTTTCCTTTCTGCGGAGAGTCGTAGGTAGATAAAAATAAAAAAAGATCGGAGAGAGAGGTCAAACAAAACAAAAAGAATTGAACTCGCAAAAGCGTAACCGAATCGTTCGGGTATATATGGAGTAAGATTTTTCTTTCTCTAGGACGCTTTTCATTATATAAATTCGAGAGAAAAAAAAAATAAAAGTTGAAAGGATAGAGCGAGAGAGAGAGAGAGAGAGAGAGAGAGAGAGAGAGAGAGATTAATAAACAGCATTCTCTGCTGCATTTAAAAGATTCCCCGCGCGCAATAGCTGCTCCGATCTTTATTGCAGTAGTTCTTTCATATTATGCACCTACCTCTCTCCTACCGTCGTTTTTCATTCTATTTGTTTTTCATTAAATTAATTGCCGCTAAAACCGGCTGTCTCTCTTGTGGGCCAACCCTAGCCACCAGTAACAGCTTCTCGTGCAGATAATCTTACGCTCTCTCTCTCTCTCTTTCTCGCTCGCTCAAATATTTAATGTAATTTTCAGTCCACTTTGCGCGCTGTGTATATACGGAGCTACTACTGCACAGAAAGAGAGAGAGAGAGAGAGAGACAGAGATAGACAGACAGCCAGGCGTGCCACGACGAGCTTTCGAAAATTCATAGGTGTGTTGCTCGGTGCACTATACTATGGGAAAGAGGGAAAAGTGCGAGAGAGAGCGAGAGTGTATATATGTATGTACGCGACGAATGACAGTCGTCTAGTTTTCTCTGTGTTTTCTACGTGTGCCGTATCTCTGTGTCTTTGTGCGTGTGTGTGTGTGTGTGTGTGCAGCTATGTGCAACGTTTTGCTTTGCTACTAGGTACTACTACTACGGCGCGCGTTGTATAACGCACATAGTGGTGAAACTCCATTTCCGTCGAGGAAGTGTAACGGGACGTCGTAATTCATTTTTCGGACTAGCACTTGGCGTACTTGCACTGCTGCAGATAGGTTACTTTTCTCTCCTCTCTCTCTCTCTCACTATGCTCTGTGCTTGCGCTCTCGCGTTATGTGTGTGCATGTATTTAATGCGGTGCCCCCTCCCCCTCCCCCCGCACTCAAAGTAGGTCACAAATTACACACGGCGAGAGAGACTCCGCGAAATTCTCTGCGTCTGAATTATACTAATAAAAGGGATGTCTATGCGTTTGTGTATGTGAAATAATACTAGCGCGCGGGCATACAGAGTGGGAGATTATTGCTACATCGGCATTATTTATCGATAAATCCTGGCTTGGGTAACGATCCGCTTATATGCATACACAATACGTTGGTAGTAATATTTCTGCGTCCGAAAACTGAAAATCAAACTTTGCCTTGTGTGGGTGAGTGTGTGTGTGTGTGTGTGTGTGTGTGTGTATGTATGTGTGTGCTGTGTGTGCGGGGCGCGCATTTCAAGACTCAAGGGGATTATAATACATATACTGCGCGCGGTGCGGAATCGAAGTTATAGAATAGAGAAGACCCTTGAAACTAGCTTAGGCGGAGGAGTCGTCCGCGCGGGTCCGTGTAACTAGTGGTTTCATCGCGCAAAACACAATAATCAATCGCTCGTGAGAGAGAGAGAGAGAGAAGTGAACAATACGTATATTACATATAACCAGAGAAGTTCGTCTATATGTATGTGTATGTGTATGTGTATGTGCGTGTACGAGTGTTGACTATACGCAGGGTGAGAGGAGAGAGAGAGAGAGAGAGAGAGAGAAAACGCGAGTGCTGGCAGTCATAACTGACACGCGCACGCGATCGTATAATTATTATGAGCTTATACTGCAGCGGCAGCAGCTGCTAGAATTGCCATATTTGGCTTGGCATGCTAACAATTGCCTAGGGTCGTATAATACCGTGTTATTAATTTATGGGCTTAATTGATTTTGCTTTTGTTAAAGCGCCCCCCCCCCCTCCTCCATCCTCCCCCGCTGCTTTGTTCGCACGCGCGGGACGTCAATGTTTCATTATTATTATTATATACTATATATGTAGGTGGTATATGTATCCGAGGTGTGCACACAGGTTGCTGGATTTTTCGTTGTTGGTTGGTTCGCTGTGCGCGATTCTCTCTCTCTCTCTCTCTCTTTGTGCGCAAGATCCGTAAATTTAATTAACGTGGACCCGTGTCGTTTCATTAGTTACAACATTAGTTACACGAATGTAACTAATTTCAACGATTTCGAAATTATACGTTAAAAACGATCGAACAGCATAGTGATTTCCCGACACTTAATTAGTAATTTTTTCCATTCCAATCGTATATATATAGACCAGGAAAATTTATTGCTCGATCGCCGCACATATGTGTGCTCGCGCGCGAGATGCAGAACGATTTCCGTTCAATATAAAATCCCAACTCCATAATCAAGTTGAGGATCCTCGGCTGCAGAGTTGAGTAAAAAAAAACTTTGCGAAATTACATCGACAGTTTGCAAGTATTCGAGCATATGGTATAAAAAGAAGAGAAATATTACCTCGGAACTCATCCCATATTGAAAAATAGTTAAAAACTCGATAATCCAAAATATCGACTGGCAGCAGTTCTTACGGCTCGAACTCTTCGCAAAATTACGACGATCAAACAGAGAGAAAAAGAGAGAGCTCGTTTAACCTCGCGAGCGGGATGTACAATGTTTACTCGAGATATCAGTGAGCTAGCTGCAATAGTGGGTTTAGGTGGGCGGAAAGCCACTCGTTGATAGAAAAGTCCTTAATTAATTCGCCACCGGCAGCCCGCGGAACTGTTAACGAATCGATTATTTAACAACGAACGAGACGACCTCGACGACGACGTGCCTTTTACGTGCTGGCTGGTCGAAAATTACGATATACTACTTGGAGAGTCGTACCTCAAAGGTCAATTGCTCAAACTGTGCAAGTAGTACGAGTCAACGTACGACCCAACGCGGCAGTAATAGAGGCTCTGCTGGCGTGTCGGTAAATTCATACCCGAAATAACCAAAACATGTGTATACGCGTCAAAATATTTCTTTCTCCATGTTGGCACGATTCGTCATTCTTTTTTCCTAGGAGCGAGTTCCGACGCACGCATCTACTTTGTTATTATTTTTTCTTTTTTGTTACTTTTTTATGTAATTTAACTCGACCCGACACCCACGAGCGTAAAACGTAGCCCCATTCAAATATATAATATACTACGCGTAGCTGAGCTAGCCGCGGGAGCACACACGTTCGCTGTTTATCTTACTTTTTTAAATTCACACAAATTTCGCCCCCCCCCCCCCTTTGGAATTGTATATGTACGGTTCGCCTATGCAGGGACGTAAATTTTTTTGTTCCTTTTCTCGTTTTCGTTTTCATTTTTTTTTTGTTTTTTGCTTTTTTTGAAAAATTCGTGCAGCGGCGGTATACATGCATCCAACGCTAAACTTTATGAAATGTTGGGTCACTATACTATACGGTGAATGCTCGCAGATATAAAAAGCGAGGGATAGAGGAGGAGGAGGAGGAGGAGGAGGGCAGTAGCAGCAACGACAACAGCAACCAATTTTTCAATTATACGACTCGGTACGCGCGCGCGGTACCAACCTTGGCGCGGTTATTATTATTTTACGTTTGCCGATTCTACTGCTGTTGGTTTTTTCGTTCCATCCTCCACTTTTTTTTCATAACCATTAGTTTATTGTACGCACACCAAAGAGGAAGAGAGAGAGTGAGAGAGAGAAAGAGTTAGTTCGATATGCGCACTCGGCAGAAAAAAAAGGAAAATACTTAGAGCTCGTATTTTCATTAATATTTTGCGTTACGCTACCGTGTGCGTATGTATTTTTGGGGGGTGCGTCTATGGTAAATAATGAAGAGCGCGTATAATAAACGAACGTTAATTTAACGCGAAGCGTCGTAAAAGCTCGCGGCGGCAAGGATAACATCGTTATTATATGTTTTCGCAAATTCTGCACCGGGCGCAAAGTGGAAATGAGAGGATGTATGCGGAGGGAAGGCGGAAAATTCGCGATAATTTCGTTTAACGCAAGTGTGCATACACGCGGCGCGGCATAAGCGGATCTGAAGGGGGGGATACGTAATCATCGTGTGACATTGTGACTTACAATCCCTTCGATTGTACACTCGTACGCATATATTTAATAAATTATCACGACATTTCCAACTCTCGCACTGCTATCATTTCGTATAAGCAAGATATTTATTGCGATAATAACGATCATTACTCTATGTATATGGCAATATAGCTCGTGTTATAAGTGCAGTAGTCACGTTACACACCCATCCTCTTTCGCAGTCCGACCGACCCCCCGATTGATAGCTTAATTTCCGTAACATATATATCTGCGTATATAAGTTGTTCGTATGTACGCGATCGAGTATTTATACAAGTTCGCGTTTCGCGAAAGCCACAAACTTCGTCGCCGTGGCCTCTCATTGATTCTTCGGCTTTTATACTTAATACAGAAATGTATTTTATGCAAATGCGACGCGAATTCGCGTCGAAGTCGTGTCGCGCCACGGAAAACATTGATTATAAATATCGCCGCCGCGGCAGCAGCCCGCGAATGAATGGCAAATGAATCGAGGCGAGAGGAAAATCGACGAGTAATTTTACCATTAATTTTATGCATTATTTACACCTTTTGCCTCCCCGCGAGCTTTTTGGGGAAGAGGGACGGGGACGAGGGGATGAATATTCACATTACCTTTCAAGCCGGGGGTTGTTTAAACTTGCATGTATACAGAAATCTGCTAGAGCGCAGAAAAATGACACGGACTTTAGAATGGATTTTTTTCTTTATTTGTTTATAAATATTCAAATTTCCTTCACAAAGACTCATATAACATACGTTGAGGTGCAGACGTATAACGTTTTTCTAATTAAATATGCCATTGTACGCGAGAGCTCCTGAAACGATTGAACATCCAACGTATGTTTTAATATAATTAAACGGCACCGGTCGACGATTTATTTTTCATTCCGCGCATGCTCTCTGCTGCTTTTGAATGTCAAAAAGAAAAAGAAAGACGACACCGGTGAAAGGTCGAATTCCTGACGTCCATTTTTCTGTTGATCCGGTCCTTTGCGCTAATGGAATTTTCCTCGTTTTTTTTTCTTCTTTTTGTCATGTTCATCGACATCGGCCGGGGGCTGAACCGACAAAGACTTTTCAGCGAAGAATGAAGATTCGAAACGTTCATCGGTATTTCTGATATTTTTTATCCAAGGCGAGATTTTTCTTTCCCTTTTTGTTTTCTCAACTCAACGGATTCTAAAGCTTATGCTGCATAGCAAGAAAATCGCATAAGTTATACACCTGTATAATTCCATAATGATACTTTATTATTTTTTCCCTTCGCACAATCCGCAAGTTTTCTCTCTCTTCCTCTCTCTCTCTTTCTTCCTTTTCTCTCTAGCTTAATGCGGACTTTACAACTACAATTCGTCGAATAAATAAGTCAAGCATCCACAAGAGCTGAGTTTAACACAGTCTGTAAAAATTATGCTAGTCGAGCATAAATTAACAGTTGCATTAAAAGCGCGGAGAGAAAAAAGTGGGTCGAGTTTCTCTCGTTCTTCTCGCGCGGCTCTGTCTCTCTCTCTCTTTCTCTCTCTCTCTCTCTCTCTCTCTCTCTCTTTCTCTCTCTCTCTCTCTCTCTCTCCCTCTTTCACTATTTCTTCCTACGACTAGGCCCTGGCTCGTTATAATGTATATAAGCGCGTTTAATAGATTTTTAAATTTTAAATGACTCAATAGTCGAGCCATGCCAATTTTCTCGAGACTCTCTCTAGCGGCAATTATATACGCCTGATTATCAAAGGGGCTTGTAGACGTAGTCGATTTTAACTAGCAATTACTTTTTTAATTTAAATAATGTTTCCTCTATCTCTGAAAATTTTTTTTTTCCATTAAATTCAAAAAACATTATTTCAACTATTTATATTTGACGTTTCGAAAAGTGCATCATCCTCTTTTTCTTCCTTAACATTGATTAAATTCTCAGTCGTATTCAGGTCGTTCAATAATCCTGAGCGAGACAAAAATTAGTCGAGCGCAATAAAAATCATTCGTATAAGTAATGAAAGCGGAGTGTGCGTCTATAGAGATTGATATCAAGTTGCAGCTTTTCAAAAATATATCTGCTGAATAACTGCTAATTCGCTGCGTTGCGTCTCAAAAATTATTATCCACAGCTCGAGAGGAAAAAGTGGGTCAAAAATGTTTTTCTCTCTCTCTCTTTTTCTCTCTCTCGGCGCGTTTATGGATTGCGTTCCCCTTTTTCTTATAAATTCATTGTATTTGGCATTCCATCCTCACATAGCAATATGAAAACAATATTTTCCATTCGATCTTCGTGAAGTTTCTTTTTTTTTTATTCCTTTCTTCGACTATTCTCGCATTTGCTTTTTTGTTGCTCGCGTTCATTTTATTGTTTCCAATGAGATCCACAACAGCAACAGCAGGGCGAGCGGTGCCGCGTAATTTCAACATTAACCTAGCCTTTTTTTCCACATTCGCATGCGCACACACTCATACAACTCTTATCGTATAGTCTGACTCTGACTTCGTTCTAATTTCTTCTTCTTTTTTTCTTCTTTTCCTCTTCATATTCTTAATTACTTTTTCATTTTCCCCCTTTCCATTTGCGTCTCTCTTCATCGTTTTTCATACGCACTCTCGGTCTCTTTCCTCCTGCAAAACGAAACGCAACATATTAAATAATTCTTTCGTCACAGAGTTATGTTTTGTCGAGAAAAAATTTATAATTTTCTTTGCTAAATTAAAAATGTACCTGGCGTTAGTTTTGAAAGAAAAAAACATTTCAATAAAAATGATAGGATGGCAAGGATCATCTCTTAATTCAACGTTGACAAGGATCGTAATGTAAGCGCCAACAGATGACACATTTTCTCTGGCTAAGCTACTTTTGTTTCGAGTGTTGTCTTATGTCATTAATTCTAGCTAAAAAGAACTCGCTTGTAAAGATATCAGCCTACCTAGTTAATTATTTCTTAGAATTATGTCGATGTAATATGAGGATGATGCAAAAAAAATGTGATTACATTTTTCAAAAGATGAACTTCTCGTTACATGATAGCTCCATGGAGTTGGTTCATGGATTTTCAATTTTTATACGATCATGTGAATGAAGCGCGTCTCACTCACTTTTCTCTCGTTGCTCAATCCCTGGCTCTCTCCCTGCTTCAGTCGAGCTCTGATCCTGCTATTGACAATCGTCGAAGTTTAAAGAATCCGCGTCAAGATTAATTCAATTCACGTCATATATTGGAAATAGAAAAAAGGGAGAAATAGACGCTTTGTATTGTATAAAGAGCGGGGGTAGAGAATGTGAAAAGATTAAATTATTTGCAAAAGCGACCCTTTTTTTCTCAAGCTTGAATAAATCTTTTTCATGCTCGGCGAGTAAAATAAAAGTTTGCTTTCTACCTCCGCACACTCCACAGCCTACACACACAGCCCACACACTCCCATCTATATTTATAAATTCAGATCTGCATTATTATTGTAATTTTTTTTTCTTACGATGTATGTATTACGTTTCTTTCGAATTTATATCGGCATTAAATTCAAACTGAATTCTGTAATAGCCGATCTTGTACATTCAATTCGACCGGGATCACTCTCTGTAAATTCTCGATATTTTTTATACTTCACTTGTGAAAGAAGTATAGGAAAGAGGGATATTGTACGCAAAAAAAAGTCAAAACTAGTTTACTCGGCAAAAAAGGGAGGAGAGAAAAAATACAGCTTTGAATCTGCTCTTTGTGAAACGAGTTACACGTACCAGACCATGAATAGATAAGACCTTCGGATAACATTCAGGTTACAGCTTTCTCTCTCTCTCCTCTCAGCTCACCTATACACCAGAGTGTAAGTCTGTGTGAGTGTGTTTGTGCGCTTATACATGATTCCCAAAACTTTGCCCCCAAAATTATCCTGCCCTAGCTTTTGCCCGAGCTCAGAGGGCTCTTTTGAAGCTCGGCAATCCATGAATTAATTCGTTATTCAACAGTAAACACCAGTTTTTTTTTTTCAAACTACTCTCGATCCCAGCCCTTCATTGTTATTAACCGAAACATAATCGCGCACAAATGAGCTCTCCCTCGCACACGACTCAGAGAGAGATAGAGAAAAGCTTTCCTCTCTTTTCTCTCTCACTCTAAACTTTTCGCGTTTTCTCTAATTAAACACACAGCTCGCTCGTATTTCTGACAAAAACGCATGTAGGACGATCTCTCCGATGCTTTTGCATTAAACGGGTGCGCGGGCGAGAGGATTGATCCTCTCGATGCTTGAGAGCGCGTGCTGCGGCCTGTGTGTGTAGATATATATCTGGTTGAACCCGACCTGCCAGGGGCCACCCGATCCGACTCTTGGCGGCACACAGCTCGCAAGGGCGCCCCGCCGAAAGGTCATTGTAAATTCAATGCCTCTTCAACGTTTACTCGGCGCACCCGGTATGCGCTGTATCGAATCTCTTTTGTCAACGTTATTATTACGTATATACACTAAATCGTTTACGTAAGCTCGTGCTCGCGGCGAGACGTTGGAATAACAATTTTCAAAATTACGTACATAAATTATCCAACTATCACGATGAAACTATAATTGTCACTTTTTTGAATTGCAGGCAAGCCTCGCCCAATTCGGCGACGACCAATAGTTCATCGATATCCGATGGCTCGGAACAGCAGCAGCAGCAACAACAACAGCAACAGCAGAGTCTCAACCTTTACCCGGTCGGTCAACAGCAGCAGTCGACGGAATCGAGCTCGACGACCCCGACGACGAGTAGCACGGCGTCTACCGCCACCTGTCCAGCAGGAAGCGGAAACAGCAGTAGCAACTCGTCGTCACAGCAGCAGCACCACCAGCACCAGCCGCAATCGTCGCTGCAGAGCAATGTACAGCGTAGCGTGTCGGCACCGACTGGCCCGAGGCCGCAGATGCTCTCGACCGGCAGCAATACCAGTACGGCGAGCATACCGTTGCCCGGGACTAGCCAGAGACAGGCTAACAACGGCAACAGGACTCTGAGGAGAAATCAGAGCCGCACCGAAGCTATCAAAAAGTGAGCATCATTACCACGAACATGACTCGTAATATGTACATATAAAATTAATAATTATTATAAATTTGTTATTTTTTCAGCTACATCAAACGCGAGACTGCCACGTTCTTCGGCGTCGACGAGGAAAGCGAGGCGGCGGAGAGGCAGAAATGGCTCGACCGGCGAAGGCGAATGGCCTCGAGAAAATACGGCGCTCTGCTGCCCGAGTACAAACCGCCGGATCCCGATATAACCAAAGATGTGCCGGATGCTTTAGAAGTCACCGACGTGAGTACAAACAAGTTGCTTTTTTTTTCGTTGTCGTTGGTTGTACATACAACAGCCACGACTGTAAGGCGAAAAATGCCCCCTAAACCGAACCAAAATTTTTCATCAAGTCCATGTGTGTATGTTTAGAAGGGCTTGTGAAAAAAATTTTTTTTGTGTACAGCTTCAAAAAAGAAAAGAAAAAAAGAACGGGGTCAACAGAAAGATAGAGTTCATACGTATATATACACACGTAATGTAAGGAAGCCCAGCTGACATCGTCACAGCTGCATTAATAATTAGGAATCTCAGTCCGAGTGTGTGTGTGTGTGTGTATGTGTGTTTGCAACTCGAGTCATGTATCTTTACGTTCGCCTATATCTCTCGGCTTTGTTCTTTTTACCCCTTTCTTTTTTTTTCTTTCTCCAGCCTCCAACCTCACGTGTGAGTGTGAGCGTGTGTGTGTGAGCGAGTCTGATTACACTTGTCAGACAGGTCTGTGACTAAAATGTAACACACATCCGTATAAATACGTATGTGTTTGTGTGCGACTCTGCAGTGAAGATAAGACATCCAAGAAAAAGACTAGAATACACGTACATCTGACTTGTATGTGAATATAAACTCGTATATCTCTTTTTGACCTGATTTACTAGCTAGAACCTTGATTTTCACCTTTTCTCTTATAGTATTTTCTGTATATCCCTGGATTTTGTTTGTCGTTTCTGGTTGTCTCGCTGTAGCGTTGATGGTCGTTGGCGAAATTTTTCTTCAAATCATAATTCTTTTCTGGCAATAAATCTGCTTTTTATGACGATCGTGGTAAAGTGTCAAGTATTTGATCTAATGCTAAAATTTAGATTATAATTTTGACCAAAGTATTTCTATTAGAATTGGAATTGGAAAACAATTGGAGAAATGAGAGCAACTTTAAGAACTAAAATGTAATTGCAAACGAAATAATATATTCAGTAAAAAAACTATTATTTAAATTTAACGGTTAAAAGACTATCAAGCTTCTCAAAAGTACTGGCCTGAACGAAGAAATAAGAAATTACCAATAGGTTTTCTTAAAAATTTAGATATGCTCATATTCACGTCAACGATTGAATTTTTTCAGTTCAATAAAAGCGGCTATTACTAAAATTTTTTAGCTTTTTCGTGTGAAACTTTCGCGGTCGCTTGAATGATATTAAGAGCTCCATGAATGATTACTGACCTACGAAACTGCTTACTCGTATAGAGAACAACTGATACTGCTTACTACAAAAAACCGCCCGCTAGAATTTTAATACGTATTCTATTTTATTCATTTTTTACACAATATGCCAAGAGCGAAAAATTATTCAATTATATTCCATTGCCAACTTAATAATTCATGCATAAAAATAACATTGACAGTCATATGATAACTTTAAATTATGAAGTATCTATTTTTTATGAGTTATTCAATATACAAGCTTTACTTTTAGTTTTTCAGATAAATTCTGAAACATCTTAGCAAAAAAGTGTACTTGTTAATTGATGAAAAGCAACAATCTTTCCAACAGATATTTTTACTAAAGCCTCAGACCTTCTTTGTGGAAAATAAAATCATACATAATGGAATATTAAAAACAATTAAAAATCAAAAAAATTAAGAAAATACATATGATGTAATTATGCTAAAAATTATACCTACAATTGTACTAAAATGGTGGTTCTTGGATAATAACCTTAGGTTAAAATAATGAAAAATTCCGTTAAAAATCAATTGATTAAATTATAAAAGTTTAGGTATTTTTAGTGGGTAACTAAGCTAACCACTATTACAACTATCATAAGTTTGAGGTTGAATAAGATTTAAATTTAGTACCCTTCATAGATATATGGATATTAAAGTGGCTACATAGGAAAATGAAGTTTTGATAACCTGAATAACAAATAGAATTTTCATTACGATAGCGAACTATTCAATATTTAATAATATTAGCGAGTGCACTTACAACTGCGAAAGTTTCGAAGTTCAGAAAAACTATTGGGCCAGCTGTGATGTTTAATTTTTTTGATAGTCTCATGATGAGCATTAAATAATCAGACCTTACTTTTAATGGATAATTGTACCAACCGATGTAACAACTGTAACAATTTTCCTCCTAGTCAATGAAGAAATATTTTTTCTTTATAAAATAATAGATTTCAACTTACCACGAGTAATATAAGCAGATGTTAGTATTTTCAAGTAATTGACTTGGTATACATATGACAATTATGATACTTAATGCTCCGATAAAAACGCAAAACATTTTAAAGGAAGTGGTTGGATCCGTTTTGAACACTACAATCATCTAAACATTTTCTTTTCGTTATTTATAATCACAAGCTGATAATTAGGTGGTTAATTATTTCATAATAATTTACCGTAGATGATGCGATGATGACATATATTGCAGTCGAACAAAATACAAAAAATCCAAGTCCTCCTATTACATTATTGTACAAGCGAGATGCTCTAAAAAATTAATATTACCCATTATTTTAAGATGAGACTTTTTTTAAACGAATTCGTTAATCGTTACTCCAAAATAAGGGAATGTAATTTAATTATGCCAGTGATCCTCGTGAATATAAATTTTAAATCTTTCATATTTGATTGTTCTTCGTGAATTAATTCTTCATCGATTCGTTCCAAGCGAATCCTAAATAAATGAAATATATTTTTTAGCACGATCAAAGTTTTTAAATCATTGATAAAATTATAATACCACCCTAACTTACGCTACACATTTTAATAAAATCGTGATCAAACATATGTAAATCCATTGTAAACAATTCAATGAATTGATAATAATTGTTAGTACTAATGCTCCACAAAATTGAATGAAATAAATAACAGCAAAATATCGATTTTTGTTCAGATGAAATTCAGTATGAAAAGGTAAATATTTTACACGAGTTTGATTCTCAGGAAAAATCCAATCTAATATTGTGAGATCAGTTAATGGGTTTACCATGTACATAAATACTATAGAACAAAAAAGACCTGTACATAAAGTTGAAATATTATAAAATATGTATCTAATATTTGATACATCGAAGATTACACACTTGATAATATATTTATGACTTTCGAAAATTTATTAAGGTTCTTTACAATTAAAGCTTTCTCTTGAAGCTCTAATGAATCTAGTATATATTGATGAATAAGTATCCAACATCTTACCTAAAATACCAAATATATGATTTCATGTTGAAATAAATTTAATTATACTAGTCATGGCTCGTATCATAATTTTAGATTATTTAACCTCATTCTCTTTGCTCAGAATATAAATGTAGCAAAATAGTGTGCCCACAAAAATTAAAATTTGAATCAATATTTCAATTAAAATAGCTTCATGGATATTTGTTCTGATAAGGACTGAATGAAATTTCAATATCTGAAATCCGATTATTAAAAATAAAATATTTTAATAACAATTTTGATATTAAACTGCTTACCTCTGTTATTATTACGATTAAAATTATTAAACTTATGATGCTTCTACCTATCATATTGATGTATCTATTCTTCAATGGATAAATGCAAGAAATATTTATAAATTTTTTAGGCCAATAGAAATGAATATCGCAAAAATCGTGTAATTTAATTAATAAAATTTCTTCTTCCATTTTATGAAAATTTTTCAACAATTTAGATCATCAAAAACCATTTGTTTGCCGACTACTACTGGATAAAAGTATTGCAATCCAAGTGCTGTTCAATGCATGTAAAGTTAATATTTAATCAGTTCAATGAATAAGTATATTCACATCGAATTGAAAAATTAACAAGGCTTAGGTTTTGGTATTGTGTAACAAGTCTATTTTCAAATCATTTATGATTTAACGTTCATTGATTCAACTTTTTTTCAAATATTTTTTTTTCAACCTGCTTTTACATGAAAAAGTAAAATAAAAACTATTGTAGAACATTACGTAGATAGTTATCGAACAATTACATTACTTTGTTTAAACCTCGCTCAACGAGCCCGTGCGGGTCACGTGTGTCCCTTGGCTCTGCAGGTCCGTCCTAGCGCGTAGAGAATTTTTCAGCGTATGTTCCTAGAGGGTGAAAGACAGGGTATACCGGGATTCACACTCACTCACACCAAGAAACAAACACTAAATATTAACAATAAAAACTACAAGGTTTATTCTTATGCAATAAACATTATACACGGCCTCAGAGAGTAGTCGGGCGCGTCGGCGCGTACGACTCACAAATACAACGACCGACGGCTGGACCGCCCGACTCACCACACGATGTCGAGATCTTCTCCTGGTCCAGATCCACCCTTGGCTGTCCTTGTGGTTTGCTCGGCCGTTGGATCCGCTGGTTCTCTCTCGCGCACTCGGATCGACTCGTACCGGCACTCGCACTCTTTACTCGGGCGACGTAGGATCTTACTAGCCCGCGCGGTACTCGTCAATCCGACGTAGACATTCCCGAGGATGTCGCACACTCGAGCTCCGTTCGCTCTCAAAGCAAATCTTCGACTATCTCCTCTGTTCATATGTACGCTCTCGTATCTTAACGTATACGCGTGTTCACGTTCTATCCTTTCACACTTAGCGCTCACATGAAATCAGATTCAAAATACAATAATCAATAACGATTCTTATAACTAATAATATACTCGGCAAGTCGACGATGGTTCGTCAGGGCGGCCCAGCAGATAATGCCAGTCCCGGCATTACAACTTCCGGTATAATGCCAAACGATGCAGCTGAATATGACATTCATTACCTCATTTTACCAAAGCGAAATAGTACTACACTACACTATCCCTATCCCAAACGTCCTATCAGAAGTTTCGCGTAAAAAAAAGAAGCAGTACAGCAAATATAGCTTGGCTGAAAATCTATATTATAACATCTACACATAACTGAACGTATTTTTGTTTCCTTTTTTTTGCAGTCTGTCACGCTGAGAAAATGGCAGAGACCAGCAAGAACAAAAGACTCGGTCGCAAGGATGACGCTCTCGGGCATCCAATACTTGGTCGATGTAAGTATATGTAACGTTTATCTCTTCTTTTCTTTCATTCTTTTCTTCGTTTCTTCCTTATTCTGGTTTTATTTTTCTTGACCCAAAAGTTATAGAGTAACAACTATATCGTATAAATATCGAGTTGTATATACACATAAATCATTTGTGTTTTATAAATAAAATACGTAAATATCAGTTTCCCCGAGGAATGTAAATTCATCCTGATTCTGTCGCATTGCGTTGAGACACGTCAGTCTAGCTAAATATATGGGTAAGGCTCAGAATTTTTTAAATAAACCTGAAGAAATTTGAAAAATAATGTAATTGTGATGAAAGTCTTCAGAATTTCGCTCGAATCTTTGTTATGCTCTAGAATGAGCTAGGAAGCTCCAATCGAAATTTTGCGACGGTCAAAATTTATTAAAATTTGACAAGGAATTCGAAAAAAATTTTTTCAAATTTTTTTACCGGAACCTCTGGGTTCCAGGAACCGTTTTTCATAAAAATAGCGTTTTTTAGCCATAGATGCTATCGCCTTCAATTAAAAAATTTGAAAAAATTCAAGGTTATGTATTTTGACCTGAGAAACAAGAAAAAAATTTTCCGGATTTTTAAAGCTTCGTATCGCCCTAAAAAAATTATTTTCGTAAAAAAAGTGCGTTTTTCGGAAATAACCGCCGGAGTTCTGTCTGAAAAAATCTGAAAAAATTTGAGGTTATGTATTTTGATGTCAAAAATAAGTGGAAAAAAAGATCGGGCTTTGTATTGCATCGTAGCGCCGTATATGAATTTTCAAAATTTTCCATAATTTTTTCTGAAAGCCTGAAGCACTCAAAAAATCTGAAAAAATTCAAGGTTGTTTGGATTGTTGAAAAGTATTTTTGTGAATTTTTTCAGATTTTTTAATTGCTTCAGGCCTTCAGAAAAAATATAGATAGAAAATGGACGTTTATACCGAAGTGGGGGTAGGAGGGGGGAGGGGGTCTAAAATTTTGGTTTTGGGGCTTTTTTACCATGTACTATAACATACCAAAAGCGCGTCAAGATCGGTGACATACGAGCGCAGGTTTATTTAAAAAATTCTGAGCCTTACCCATATATTCTTCAGTCACTGCTGCTGCTGCTGCTGCTGCTACTGCACGGCACGACAGCGGCAAGTCGGAAATCGTCAGAAGTGTTCACGCGTCGGGGAGCCCCAAGAATATCGCTCACTCGTACCGAAACGGATAGATAGCTTTTAGCACGGACGAGGGAAACAGAGAAAGGGAGAGAAAGGAAGGAGAAAGACAGAGAAGGAGCTCACCTGCACACACCCACGCACATATATATACGTAGGTATCGAGCACGGTGTTTTTATCGAGCAAAATGAGCGAGTGAGCAGACGACCAGCCAGAGAGTAAGGGAAAGAGAGAGAGAGAGAGCAGGTCAGCAGCGCTCCTCAAGATGTCACGACGTGGCCACAAAGAAACCACTTGGCGGCAGTGGCTTTTTGTCGAGCTGTTCCGTAGCGACCGACGTGTATATGTGGGTGGATTCGTACGTGTGTGCTGAGCTACTCTACAATATCTGTGTGCTAACGTGTGGGTGTATGTGTGTGGGGTGGATGTATGCGTGCTTGCAAGGGAACGAACGAGTGGCGCCCCATTAACCGCCCGAGCTTGCGGACCCTTTTGTCTTTCGTTGAACCGTGACGAATGCGAACCTCTTTTTTCTCCCCCTTTTCGGTCTCTCTCTCTCTCTCGCTTCTTTCGTTCCCTCTACTCTGTCGTATACTCTCGAGAAAGAGGAAAAGAGAGTCAGGCGAGTCATAGAGAATGTGTGCACGAGTGCCCATGGACTGAGTGGGAGGGTGAACCTATTCTCTAATGTTCGTCGTGCACACAAGTAGATTAGCGTCAATAATGCGCCCCGTTTGAAGCCACTTATATATATCGAGCTCTCTTGTATGTAACGCCGTGCGCTACGAAGAGAGAGAGAGAGAGAGAGCAAGAGTGAGATGAAAATTAAAAGTCGACGTCGGATTATATAAGGAAATTATTGACGCGTTTTATCAAGCCCTGAAAAGCTCGTTGGCGTGCGCTGACGGGCAGCCAGCGAAATATCTCGCGCGCTATATATATTTATAAACGAAGCTCCGCACGCCGCGGAATAAGCTCGACGAGACGCGGCGCTGCGGACGCTCGTAGCAGCAGCAGCAGCAGCAGCTGGCAATATTATTCAATTTTCCGCCAAGAGTTGCGCGTGTAATTGACCGGTTCCCCGTAAACGAGCGGATGGAATTATTAACCGCTTCAACTGCGTGTGGCGGCGGGAGGCGAGGGCTTTTTTAATATGCAATACACATTCCAGGAAGTATACGTATGGTCGAGGATCTGTATCGTGTATACGATATATTACGTGTTTATATTATGGATGTAATAGTTGAATTTTGCGCCGCGCCAGAGAGAGAGAGAGAGAGAGAGAGAGAGAGAGCGTACCTGACCAATGTAATAATCCTTCGGACAAGCGCGGCAAAATTTTGGCTCTATAGTTTGCAAATTTGTAGGAAATAGTTATTGTTCTTGACGTTATTGTGTTTGTTGTTGTTGTTGTTGTTGTTGTTGTTGTTGTTGTTGTTGTTGTTGTTGTTGTCTTTGTTGCGGCTCAATTTTGTCTATTCATAAATGATTTGTGCGAGCAGCTTCGTCAATGCAATTTGTACGTTCATTGCCACATTGTGTGTTATAACAAAGCAAATCGAGAGAAAGAAAAAATATAAATGTAACTGCAAGTATACCACATGCGAGCGATGCAAGCTCGTATATTTCAATTATTCATTTACTCTTTGTATAAAAATGAGCTTTACTACTACTCGAATCTTGTCTGTTCCTTTTTCTGTTTTCTTGCGAGCTTTACCTCGCACAGTAGAGCTTTCCACCTGGAGAGAGCAGAGAGCGCAGCGGAGTTATCGACGTTATTGCCACTGCCGCCGCCGCTGCTGCTGTTGGTGCTGTTGCGCCAAGAGAAAAAGGGAGACGCGCACACTACGGGGGTTGCGAGCGAAAGCGCAAGCGCTATGTACTGTAATACGAACGTATATATACACACACACACACACCTATACGAAACTCGGGGGGTTACTCGCTCGAGCTTGCAGCAGCGGCAGCAAAGCACGAGAGCTCTTTTGCTTCATATAGGGCAGCTAGCTAGCTAGAGCTTGCAGCGCCCGCGCGGTGGTGTGTGCATGTGTGCGCTGCACTTACTATATCTACATACATACGTGCGCGCGAGCGAGCGAGCGAGCGAACGGACGGACGAGACGAGCGACTAATTGCTTCGCGAGACACACACAACGAGGAGAGAGAGAGAGAGAGAGAGTGCAGAGAATCGGAAAAAAGCCTCGGCAGAAAGAGCGTAAACGTTATCGATTTCTTCGGATTCTAATTAGCGCGAGTGAGCGAGCGTTGTATGACGAAACTCAAAAAAAATTGTTTTTCAACGGTTGCGTATATGCCGAGCAACGAATATTATGACACACTACGAGGACTAGAATTTCCACGAATCTCACCTGTTATAAGACTTACTTTGCTTTTCTCGCTCTCCTTCAATGTATACCCGTATAAAGAGGTATATTACGAGCGTCGGGTCAATGACTCGTCTTTGCAGAGAATCCACTCACTCCTGCGTAGCATTAAATTTTATAAAATGCAAGCGGCGAGCTTGCGAGTCGAGCTGTGCACAGTAGCGCAGCGGCGTGCAAGCTCTCCCTTTCCATTCCCTGCCTGCCTGCCTGCCTACCTGCCTGCCTAACTCGACCCCATCGTCTGCGCAGTGCAGTGGCAGGTATACGCGTGCATGTATGCGGGGTACGAGTGTGAAGCCTAGTGCACGTGATGTACAAATGGGCTGGTAACAACGATTGACAGGCATGTAACCGCTCGCGCGTTCGCTCGCTGGCGGCGGCTCTAAACCAATAACGAGAACAAGAGCTATGAATATTCAACGGTTGATCCTCGTTCTCTCTCTCACTCTCTCTCTCTCTCTCTCTCTCTCTTGCGCTCGCTATAGTGCTCGCATATAGCTATAAATGTATATCTCGACGCTGGCCTCCGTACGTGTGCGAATGTGTGTGGGTATGTGTGTTTACATGTAGTCATGCACAATATTATTTAATGTGCCACATATAGCCGTGTGACAATAATTGCGCCGCGCTCGCGCGTGTATACTTGTACGTCATTTGATTTGCTCTTTATTTATACAATACGTGCGAGAGCCGACGGTAAACGTTTACATAGGTACGCGCACTCGTATAATCCGGGTAATTGCTATTGTTATTGCAAAAGTCGAGTTTACCAACGAGCCAGCTCGTGATTGAACCAATTCTTCTTCTTCTCTTTTTTTTCGTTCCTTGCATGACCTTTTGCCCAAAAGTAGGAAGCTCTGCGAGCAGATGAGCGGGCCGCGTCGTCGTATATATATGTAATAGACATGCGAGCGAGCAACCGACGAGAGAGAAAAAAATAACGAGCAGCTGAGCAGATATGCCCGCCCTAACGAGCGGCTCATCTCTCTCTCTCTTTCTAGCGCACAGACGATGTACAACTTGTATAATATACGGATAAATGACCCCCCCGCCCGCACTCAAGAGCGCGAAAAAAAAACCCAAGTTTTCGAGGGAGAAAATATATCTAACGACTCGGAAAATGCCTCGCTTATACACATTTCCCTCGCTCTAGCCCGCCCACACTCTCTCCACCTGTTCCTTTCTCTCTTTTCCTTGCGCATAGATCTCGCTCTCGTATACATTTTACTGCTGTACTGCAGCTTGGAGTATGATATATATATACAGCTCTCGGCCGCGCGCGCACAAGAGTATGCGCGCTGTAAACCACTTATGCTAACAAGTTAGATATGCCTTATATGTACCCCAGATGCCGTATGCGCGGTATGTACATTTGCGCGCGGGAGGATCTTTTCTAATAGGATAACTTCATGTTATATGTATTCGCGTGTATAATATACTATATATAATAATATAATAAGGTGTGTGCAGTGCACACATGCCGAAGGAAAAAGAGACGAGACTCGACGACGATATCGCGCGCATGGTGATCGCGCACGGATTCAGTGCTGAATCGGTCGTCGCGATTATGTCGTGAAATAAAAATTTAACGGCGTTCAAGTGGACACGCGCGAGGAGCATTCCTTCCTTTCCTTTCGACATATATTGCGTAAAAAATCACTTTGAAATTCTTTTCACACGCCGAGTTGGATAGGAACAAACGTGTCAGGCAGCAGCAGCAGCAGCAGTAACTGGCAAACAGAGCGAGTGCAAATATTATTTATATACTCGGTCTCTCGGGCTGGTATACACAGATGCTTCGGCTGGTACGAGTGTACGTACGTGTGTTTTTCGATATGTACGAGCATAGTCTAAACTCACTGTATATGGCCTATTCGAAAAGAAAAAGAGAGGCAGTGCACAACATAGTAGCGGCTGCAGAAGCCTAGTGCTAGTAGCAGTGTAAAGCTGAAAAATGAGCGAGCTTGAAGAAAAAATGGAACTTGAGAAGCAGAGCCAACAAAGCGAACGAGTAGTAGAGCATGCAAGCAGTCAGGCAGGCTCTGAGAGCGAGACCAAGAGATGATTTTTCTGCTCTCTTTTCGATGTTTTTTTCTTGTGCTACAACTACTTCTACCTCTACTGCTGCTGCTGGTTGGTACTACTTGCTGTTGCTGTTGCCAGTCTCTTTCTCTTGACCTGCCTTTTCTCTTTTGGCCCTTGCGCTCTCTCTCTCGCTCTCGTGTACACTGCATCTGTGTGTGTTTGTATACGTGTGAGCGAGTGCACTCTTGTACACGTACACACGCGTACGGATATACACAGAACAGGCTTCTCTCTCTCTCTCTTTCTCGTGCACCTGCACACGAGTCTATCTCTTATATTTTTCATATATACGTTTATTTAGCTTGCGGTGTACTTTCATATTATGCGCAGTATTATTCGTCGGGAAAAATTGCGCACAGCCGAGAATCTGATGTATATCATCTTCTTCTTCTCTTCTACTACTTTCTTTTTTTTTTTTTTTTACTTCGTACCGCACACCCCCTTAGTGCCGTGTGGCGCAGAGCAGCAGCCCTCATCTTTGTAGCGGCGAAAAAACACACGCGCATATACTGTATAATACGCACACGCACACCCACGTACACTTACAAAATTGTTGCCTCCTCTTCTTCATCATCGCTGTTATATGTTATATATATAAGCATAAATATTTCTCTACCATTTGCGTCGGTTTTCCTTCCGGATTTTTTAGTCTTTTCATTCTCGAGCTTGTGCACGTGTATACCTCTATGTACATATATACGTAAACTGAGCACGTAGCCAAACTCATTATTGCAATACTAGTACGGCGGGAGTATAAAAAATAAGCTGGCAATTTACAACGGCTGCTTCGAATTAAATCTTGCATACATACATATATACCGCTATATAATGTATACAAGCGATAATTTTGCTACGCGACGTGTACGAGTGTGCCCGCTTTTAGTCGAAAGTGGGGGAATGAATATAAAAGGAAAAGAGAGAGAGAGAGGGGGAAAGTAAAGTAATGGAGAACGCACAAGCTGCAAAACACCAGCGTCTTTTCTCTTAGCCGATTCCGCAATTAACGAGCGCAAACCAATTCTTATCCATACACGTACACAACATATTCTATACCTTCCACCCCACCCGCTCCTTCTTTTTTTGTGTTCTGCTCGCTGCCAGCCAGCCACAGCAGCAGCAACAACAGCACTAGCAGCTTAAGTTCGGCAAACGAAATACGATGTCAGAAGGGGCTAATTGCACAACAGAGCGAGCACGGAGGTGATTAATAAAGCTCGACCGTGTATTTTATCCGAAGCCCCGATTAAAGCTCGCCTGGGTGTACGATATGTTCGTGTGGGTGTGTGTATGGCGCGTGCGTATACGTGTGTGCGGCTAGTTGGTTTCAAGAACGAGAATATGAGGCTGTAAAATTAAATTCTCTCTCTTTCTCTCTTATAGGTCGAGGCTTTGTGTCTTTTCCTTTTTCTGTCTTTTTTTTGTGAATCGATTTTTATGCTTCTCGCCGAGCGTACTGCGTTACATCACCCATATAAGTCGAGAAAAATTAAATTTTTTCGTTTGCGAAAAGATTTTACTCGCGTGAAAGAGAAAAAAAACTTACGACCTATTTTTTCGATTTCGCGAGAGAGAAAATTCTCATTCCCAAAAGTACAAAAGTCGCGCGCACGCTATGTGTTCGATCAATTTCGAACGCACTTTATACGTCGCTGCTGCTGCACGTCAGGAACTTTCACCCTTAAAAAGAAAAGGTAAATACGACAGGGCCAAGGATTTTCCCTTTACACACGCTGAAGATGGACATACATGTGGGTGTGTGGAAGAAGTTAGCTCACGTGTAAAATGAAGGTTTTACGTCGACGGGGTCAAAGATAGATACGACGTAGTTATATAAGCTGAAGTTCTCGTGATGCACGCCTCGTGTAACGTCCCTTTAAAGTTATCAGAGAATCTTGACTGCTTGTTCGGCGCGGGCAAGAATCTATCCTTGTACGGGTATGTATAGTGGAGTATATGGTATATACTCCAAACCAGCAGCAACAGCAGCGGCAGCAGAGGCAAAGTTTGTCTTGGCTTCTAGTACTATTTCTCTGTACGTAAACATACTTCGTCAAACTGAGCAAAACACGGTATTTACATTCATGAGTATTCGGCGCGAACTTGCGCTGCTGCGCTAACGCTCATAACGTTTTATGCGCTGAGAGTTATAATTACCCCTCGAGCCTATATAAAAGCGCTAAAGTTCGATAACAAACGTTGTATAGATTTTCACCCGTGTTATCAATGAAAACTTGAAATTACTAAGGGTTTCGCGTACCTTTTTTTTTTCATTTTAACGTAGATTCAGGTATGGTGTTTCAATTAGGTAACGAGTTTCATACCGAAAGAGTGGTATATACACTCGTACAAGTTGCACGCGATATTTAATACTTTTAATTTTAAAAGAGTACATAGAACAACGCGGCGATGGTGCGTTTATTAGGTTAGAGATAGAGCTGTGCGAGTATCCGATTTTTCGAGTTCGAGTCAAGTCGGGAAGATTCGAGTGCTCGAGATTTTTGGGGTACACGCAGTGCATTTAAGTAAATAAATAATGAATTATCAGTCTCTAGATCCCCTCCCTTTGTGTGTACATGGTTATAAGTGTGACTTAAATACATTGCGAGTACTCGGAAGAACGCGAGTACCCGAAACAACGCGAGTACTCGACTCGAACTCAAGGAAAAAGCTTGAACTGGACGAGTCGAGTTTTTTCGAGTACTCGCACAGCCCTAGTTGAAGAGGATAATATAAGTTAACTTGAGTTATTCAGCAAATAATAATTAATTAAAGCAAAAACGTCTGTACGTGAAAATTCCCGTGCAATTTGATATTTTCTCATTTTCTTTAATGTAACCGTCCGTTCGAAGCAACTATAAAACCGTAATACCGTAAAGAATGATTACTCGACTCGTATACGAAGGGAAATAAACCTTTTTAACCGATGTGCTCTACAGACGCTGAGACGTCAGCGACCGCTGTCGGACCGGGGCGAGACTTCCCGGAGTTTTCCGCCGAGTGCCACGCACACGACGACAGAGGACGTCCTGCACACGGACGAGGGGGCCACCTCCGATCCCAACGCCGAGGACGACGACGAGGAGGAAGCCTTCTTTCGAGCTCCTCAAGGACTTCAACAACAACAGCAGCAGCAACAGCAGCAAATAGACGGCCAAAGCCAATTGACCGACGAAATAATGAGCGCCGCCGCCGCCGCCGCTCAAGGAAAATCCATCGACGTCGAGGACGGTGGAGGTGCTGGTGCGGGAGCAGCTGCAGCGGCCACACTGGATTCCATTAGAATTGGCGTCGACTCGATGTGGTGAGTTTTACTTTGCTATATGTACAAGTTTTCGTGTACATACCAACGTCGCCGTACTCGACCTGAAAATAACACTCGAGAGCATTTAACGAAGCAATCGCTTCGACAAAAGCGTCTCGTGTAATTTTTCAATTTTCGAGCAAAGCGACTACTCGCTGCAAGCTTAAAGACTCTGCGCAGTCTCAAAAAACAGCAGTTTCGTTTCCCCTAATTATTCGGCGCGCGGCGCGCCCTAATGCCGTCCATACTACCCCGAGTAATTATTGTCCCGTTTTTCACTTTTTTCTTTCTTTTTTCACGTCGATATTCAGGAGTGCCGAAAGCTTAACGAGCGCGGATAAACAGCAGCAGCATCCGGAGGAAAGGGCTAGCATCGACGGTCACTCTAGACGAGCGGCGGCTCACAAGGCTATATCATCCAAGGACCATTATACGCTCAGGTACTTGCTAATGTTTGCTTTGCTTAATTGCAAGGCAGAAACAAGTATATACCTTGTTTCTATCTTCTTCTTTTTTTCTGCTCCTTTTTCTCGTCTCTTCTAACGAGGATAATTTTATTTTGCAAAAAAAAAAATCAACCAACTAACCGACCGACCGACCAACCAACCAACAGAACCAGGCCAGAGCCAGAGGTGCAATATCACCATCCGCAAGCCGAGGCAATATTGCCAAGGGTGAAAACGACTTTCGGCGGTAAACGCATACACCCGAGCACCATCGATCGCGTCTTCGATAACAGCAACCGCAGGCTCTACGGCATGGGCATCGTTGGACGTTTCTTCGGGTAAGTCTGCAGCTAGTGTCTCTCTTTAGTGTCTGTGTTATTTTTTACGTTTTTTACCTTTTCTCGTATAATGCGGACACCACCACCGATAACTGTTTTTCATCGTGTATACATAATTTTTTCTTTCCTCTTCACTAATAGGTCGGTTGGTCTACGGTCGTAGCGCGAGGCCGCGCATACATGAATATCGGAAATTTCATTTGTACTCGCAGCCGCCGTTGGAAGAAGAGCGAAACAAAAATTTGCACCTGCTCTCACGGTCGCGCGAAGCCTCTTCCCTCCGTTTGCTTCTAAATACGTAGTTGCGCGGCGCTGCGATGATAAATAGCTCCGCGCGCGCAATGAAAAATTAAAAAATCACAATCGCTGCGCGACGGTGATAGTAGTAGTAACGCTTGCATATTATGTATAGTACACATAGATCAGAGCAGGCGTATGTGCGAGAGCGGGGGTGGTGGGTGGAAGGGTTTTACAGCACGCGTGCCACGATGATCGACCTAGAAACCCCAAAGTCAGCAATTTATATGCTGTTAGCCGTTCTCTCTCTCTCTCTTCTCTATAGCTCTTCCTTCGTTCAATTTTAACGTATATAACCCTCGTGGAGAAACTTTTGCCACTCCCTCACCCTCGTCTATATCTCGCGAGCAGCTCGCGCGCGCAAGTTTTTTTATACTCATCGAAAACTGAAAGTTACGAGACGTTCACGCAGCTCCATCGCCTCCTCTCCATTGCCCCTTCCCTCCAAAAGTGTTATATATACACTTTTTTTCACCTTATAAACTCCAATATTTAACGCATGTTCCTCTATACTGTAATGTATCGCACCTATACAGCGAGCGAAAGAGCGAGAGGGTCTGGCCTCTTTTTTCTTCGCTCTTTTTCTCCTCTTTTTTACTTCCTTCGGCTTACCCGTGCTGCTGCTGCGGCCGCGCCACATGCTCGCGACACACACTCGTAACAGCGCGCCTATACCTATATATGTATTACGTACAACCCTGCACTCGCGTATACGTATACACACATTCTTCGGCGACCCACTTTTTTCGAGCGTCATTTTACACCCTATTTACTCATTTACTATTTTTTTTTTCTTTCCTGTCCCGCTGCTATTCATGACACGGGGGCACAAGTCGACGCGAAACGAGCGCGAACGAGGTGGTTTTTATGCTCGACTTGTTTCTTTGATTGCTGCGTGCGGCTGCAGCTGCAGCTGCAGTGCAGTCCTAGCGTTATACTTATGCCGAAGGTATAAGCTTCTCGAGGGATCTCCACCGAGCGCCCATTGTAACGGAGAGAATATTTTTATCGTGAAATTACTCGGGTGGCACTTTGGTGGCCTGACCGAAAGCCGAGCCATACTACTTCCTTTTTCTTTTCAGCTTGACAATGGAGTAGTACAACACAATGCGTATCGCGTAACGTTTGGTTCATTGTCTTCTTTCTTTTTTTTGCAGGCGATCGTTTCGCAAGAGCGTCGCCCAGAAACCGGACGTCAGGAGGCAGCTGGACGACTTTGAGGATCATCGGCCGTACTTCACTTACTGGATAACCACCGTGCAGCTGCTCATACTCATCATCTCGCTGGCCTGCTACGGCTTCGGGCCCGTCGGCCTCGATCTTCATCATCGCTCGAGCTTGGTAAAAGTCCTTTCCTCGTACAATTATTTATGTGTCGAATATTTACAACGAAAGCCGATAAATCAAGGCATTGTCAAACAGCGAATTTCTGGCGTGTGTAGGCACACATGAAATTTACTGCTATGGACAAAAGTAAACAAACGTGGGAGCGCGCGCGCGATATTCGCTCAAATAATTCTCAATCCTACGTACACGCATTGAATTATAAAATCAGCCTTTGTTTCGTGGATGAATTTATTATTAATTTGCGCGAGTACCTCGTGCTTGCAACCTCATGTGTTTTTGTTCTTACTATACGCGTATGTAACATAGAGGAGTAAATATAAATCGAAAAATTACGAATTTCATCATGAACTGCGAGAACGAGCTCGATGCAATATTGCTGCGCGCACCGGTGTTGCGAGCGCGGAGCATGCGCGCGAGCGAGTAATACAATTTCCGTGCGCGGAGCAGCATAGCGTTTGGAGCTCTCTCTCTCTCTCTCTCTCTCGCTCACTCTCGAATTTCACGCCTCGGCGCGGCGCGCACACATCTCTTTCGTAATTGATTTTAAAAAAATGTAATTTCTTCCGGATTTAGTTGGTTTCTTTCACGCGTGTATAACGCGGAATACGAGCGAGAAAATAATGAGAACAAAATTAACGTAAATAACGTGAAAGTACTTTTAATGAAGATATTTACCAGTAATTATCTTGATGACGATGAAAATAAATATAACGAAACATTTATAATGATAAGAGTAAAAATAAAACACGCAAAGATAATTTATCATTAATATTATTATTTTCAGGTGCTGGTTACGTCGCTTTCGTTGCAACAGGTCGAGTATCAAGAGCCCGCGAACTTTTGGCTCGGCCCCCGGGCCTCCGATCTCATACATCTGGGCGCCAAGTTCGCGCCCTGCATGAGACGCGACATCAAGATACTCAAGGAGATCGACGTGTGGCGGGAAAAGGAGCGAGACACCGCCTGCTGCATCAGGAACGACGACTCGGGCTGCGTGCAGTCTAGTCGCGCCGAGTGCTCTGTGAGTTTTGACGTATTACCTATCGCGTAACTTTATAATTATCGATAAATCGATGAAACAATATTTTCAATGAACTATTTGCATTTTAATTGCATTACAATCAAGTATAAATATTTGTACTGTGAATTATAATATTAATTCTCTCTTTTTAAACCAACTGGTCCGGGGGATGAGCTCCACTTCTACGGTAATTTCTAACGCAATATGAATGAATTATGATTATTGAGTTGTTCTTATCCTCAGTATTCCCTTTGTTTATTTTGGTTAGAACGTAGATAATATATGCAAAACCTATACTACACATTCATTATATTAAACATTTATCTCTCAGTAATAATGAAATTTCTCACGAATCATAAATAACTCTTGGCCTTTCTTCAGAACACAATATCGACGTGGAAAAAGTGGGGCCCCGCGGACAGCGGACCCGGTGGTCGCATAAGCGGCTCGGTTTGCGGTCTAGATCCTAAATTCTGCGACGCTCCAGCTAGCATAGCACCGTACGAATGGCCCGACGACATCACGAAATGGCCCATTTGTCGGAAAATCAATCCGTTCAGTCAGCGCTTCAGGTATTATGGCCGCCTTTTATAATTCAATCGATCAACTATACGTGCCCGACTAAACACCGTACGTGTATTACTTCTTTCGCAACAGAAGCAAGCAAGAGTCCAACGGGCCGGGAAACGCCAACTTTCCGATCGGCTACAAGGATAAGATGGCAGAGCACATGGTGTGCGAGGTGATCGGTCATCCCTGCTGCATCGGCATACACGGCACGTGCCGCATCACCACCAAGGAGTACTGCGACTTCGTGCACGGCTACTTTCACGAGGAGGCCTCGCTCTGCTCGCAGGTCGAGTGCCTGCACGACGTCTGCGGCATGATACCGTTTCTGCATCCCGAGTGGCCGGATCAGTTCTATCGACTGTTCACGACGACGTTTTTGCACGCTGGGTGAGTTCGTTTGACCGACGATTCAATGCCATTGTGGGTAATTTGACACGCAAAAACTTAATTTCGTTTTTCTTTGCAGCATATTTCACATAGCCATTACGCTGTTGGTTCAATATTTCTTGATGAGAGACTTGGAAAAACTGACTGGTTCGGTGCGCATAGCGCTGATCTACTTCATCGGTGCTTTGGCTGGTAATCTTGCCAGTGCCATTTTCGTGCCCTACAGAGCAGAGGTAGGCATTCGTGTTACTCGAAAATCATTCTATAAACTACTTATAACGGATGTCTATAAATTCTCTATGCTCCTCTTTCAGGTCGGTCCTGCGGGTGCCCACTTCGCTCTGCTGGCCACTCTGGTCGTGGAGGTGCTGCACTGTTGGCCGATGCTGAAATATCCCCGGCGAGCCCTCAGCAAGCTCATGATCATCTTAGTAGGTCTGCTGATGCTCGGCGTTCTACCTTGGGTCGACAATTACGCCCACCTGTTCGGCTTCATATTCGGCTTTCTCGCCGCGTACGCCCTCATGCCGTTCATCTCGTTCGGACACTACGATCGCCGTCGCAAGATCTTCGTCATCTGGATCTGCTCGCTCCTCATACTCGGCCTCTTCGGGCTGCTGCTGGCGCTGTTCTACAACGTCCCCATGTACGAGTGTGAGCTCTGCAAGCTGTTCAACTGCATACCGTTCACGCGGGACTTTTGCGCCTCGCAGAACATCAATTTCAAGCGCGAGGAGCCGGTATGACGTAGGGGGCCGCGGCCACCGGTCGGTGCAGCGGGGCGCGCTTATTGGCAGCCGCTCGGCCCATCGTCTATTATCCTGCTTCTCGCGAGCAAAAGATGTTTATTCACGAGTTACTACTACCGCTTGTTGTTCGGTGATAGCGAGACCTTGAAGAAAAAGCCTGGACTCGTGCAGCGTCTCAGACTCGCCGTCGACGCTATCTGTTGTCGTTGTTGCTGTTTCTGTTAAACACTTCTTTTATACTTGTCTATTTTTTCTTGTTTGTGACTAGTGCAGTAGCAAAATCCGTACGTACGCATTAATTATGACATAGACGCGTAACGATTAGCAATGTGACTGTTCGATTACTTAAAAAGACTTAGCTTCGTAATAATAAGAAATTACGGGTTGAGTTGCTCTCATTTCACGATATAACTAGCATTTATTATTATTATTGTGCAGTGATTACGATAAATGATAATTAAACAAGCATGGAAGGTATTTTTTATCGAACCACTCTCAAATAACGTATGCATGCGAAATGCACGAGCCAGAAAATTAAATACTAACAATAGTGACAATATATCGTGCACTATTATATATGTATGTATAAATACATAAGTATCGTCCTCGATAATAATACAGACTGCCCAATAACAATATCTATAGAAAAAGTCTGATATCTGTGCATTTGCGAAATTGGAGAATAAATATAAGCATAGGTTGTTTTAAACAAAAAGTCAATCACAAGGTGGAGGATAATGAAAAATACGATTTTCAGTGTTAGTAATGTTTGAACAGAATTAACATAGAAGAGCAATCATTGGATACACACTTTACTTCACAGATCTGTGGACAGAGTTGTTCGGCACAATATTAGCAAGATTATTATTTTCAAGAACTATAACTACGCGATAGAGTTCGACTTTTAACTGTTTGTTTTGCTACTGCCAGTTTTTTTCTTCCTATAAAAATTCTTATTCGACAACAGCTGCATGATAAAATAACGTGTTCATCGGTATGGCCGACGATAAAAAAATTAAAAATTAATGCCTTAAAAAGTAAGAAATTGATCCCATACCAACCGATGACGGAATAATAAAATAAGCGAGCAAAGTGACGCGTGATATGAAAAAAAAGAAAATAAAACGTGATTTGCCCGTATAAGGGCGTTTGTATATATTTCATATAGGTTTATAAATAATGTGTATTTAACTTTACTTAATAGATATAAAACAAATTATACGAAAAAATTTAAAAAAGTCGCCGTTTATAGTATCTTCTAATCCCTTTTCGAAGTATTAACATATTAAAGAACGATTGATGAACGAGTTAAATAGACATTATCTCAAAAAAGAACTCTCAAATGCAAAGCATCATCTTGAGGAGACATATACCATCGTATACTTTGTGGACTTTGCAAATTGAAAAAAAAAGAAAGTCTTTCGCAATGTTAGGCGTTTTAAGATTGCAAGAATTCTTGCTTATGTGTGCGTGTAAATAAACCCGGAAAAAATGTCGAGCATAGAACGAAGAATCGCTGAAAACAAAAGGGCAGAAAAATCGGTAGATTCTTGTTCAATACCTCATAAATGATATAAACGACTTTTATTAAAAAAAAGTAGTATAATAAGATGATATAATCTAAAAAAATCACATTGAGGTTTACAAAGTGTTTATTGGATCGTTCGCAACGATTAAAAATTGAAGAGGAAAAAATCCAAGGTGTACTCGCGGCAAAATGATCTCGATAGTGCATTTTTTACCGTAATCGACGATAGAAAAAAACATAAAACTCGATTGTTGAAAATATTTATTGTGAGTCCGTGAGTATAAGATACGATATTAATGATATTAAACGTATATCAAACAAAAAATAAAAGTCTAAATCAATGTTTTCCCGACGACTGTATATATTAATGAAAATACAATTAGATGATGAAACGATCAGGAGGATTATCGATTTAGCTACAAATATAAATTAACGCAACATATGCTTGAAAAATAAGTAAGAAAAAACGTCAAGTTTAACGAAACGATTAAAAACGTTGTAACCAATACAAAACGGGGAAAACGAAAAATGGTATTAGTGATTTGTAGAGTTATTATTACGCACATCTGACATTATGTATATGAAAGAACAGCCGAATGGTGAGATGAATAAATAAGACACACTCTTTAATAATTATTAAAAGTAAAAACCAAAGTAACATCTACACTCAATAATAAAGCGTACAGACAAGAAACAAATACACGATTATTATAAGACTATCAGTATATATGAAAGAAATTATTTCGATTTTTCTCAAGTGTATTTAAGCTAAACAAAGTAAACGTAACTTTCACACCAGAGAATACATGCTGCATGAAAGAACGTTTAAAGTATAACAAAAAAAAATATGTTAGCGACGATTAAAGTTAATTATCAGTACTGTGTAACATTGACGCGAATGAGTGTATTTTATTAAATAAGAGGCAGAAGAAAAATTGGGCTAATCGCGTGAGTGAGGCGGTAATATCGCACGTAATGTGTAAGTCGGAGTGCTTGCGAGGGTGCGTGTGAATCATCAATCTTGTGCCACGAAATACTGTTCTGTTTTTTACTCTTGAAAAAATGCCCCTATTCCCCACTTATAAAAACGTACTTGTATTGTTGAACGAAAGAGAGACGTGAGAATCTTTATCAAATTGGCTGTGGTGTACATCGCTTTACTCTTATAATAATTATTTTATGAGAAAATCGAGACTTCGAAATTGATCGTATATTTCATTAGTGAATTGGTTTCGATTAAATAATAGGCAGAATGAGTGAAATTTTGATAGAGCGCCTTGAAACGAAAGTAAAATTGTTCGTGTCACAATGAAGGAGCGTGGATACATTAATTCGACAAACGTGAATTGTTTTATTTCTCGCGAAAATGTAGGAATCTGGATTTATATAAAATGAGAGTTATTAGATGTGGATTGGTTACTTAATATATATATATAATTCAATACGTAGCATTTTATGAGAATACTTTTTAATAAATGTCTGTTGAGCAAACGATTTTCATTTTGTCATTTATAAATAAAGTTTATCTCGACTGTATTAGCTTAATGATAATTATAATATTTATAATAATATTTAAAAGCGTACGATGGTTATTGATCATTAAAGTTTTTTTATATACAATATGATATAACGTGTAGACGTGTGCTAATGTAAAAGTACCATGTGTTATGAAATGCATTGTTTTGTTTTTTTGAATTTTTTAATCAAACTTTCTTATCCCTTTTTTCGTTTAACGATGCCAAATGTTAAAGTTAATGTGTTCAATCTGCGAATCGAAGCAATATTGTATGGATTAGTTCACGAATGAATTGTCACAGTGATATTGAAATAAATGTACTTATTTCAAATGCGAATAAAAAATTGACTTTGCTGCTAGTGTGTGTGAGCAAGTCTTTGAAACACCGTCATTTTGCCTTGACACTACATTTTTTTTCTTTTAAGTTGTTAATTCTCATCGAGGAAAATAGCAAACGAACATTTTTAAAATCAGTGTGTAATCAATGAACGATATCTGTAAAAGTATGCTGTATGGAAAAATAAAAAAATTATGTCAAGACTAAAAATATTAAAATCACCCTCGTGAGCAAGGAAAATGAAAACTATAACGAACCCATGATATTTCCATGCCTTATCGCTACGATGTGGAATATCATAAAAATACTCGATGCCTATGAAATGATTTTAAATTACAATCTTTTTTTCGATGATTTTTTATCGACGACGTAAAGTTGAGTAAAGATAAATGGATAAAAACATTTGTCGCGGTCGCACAGATTCTTGTATATATTAAAAAAAATAAGGAGGCGTCAAAGATAATGGACCAAGGAAAAAATGAAGGGGTGTCAACTTGTAAATCACATTTGTAAACCTGAAATTGAAAAAAGTATTTCAAAAGGAATTAAGCATTACCACTGATTGGGTACTAGACGTTTTTTCGGAATATTGTGCGGATATAATGTAATGATATGTATTCAGAGTTAATGTTAATGTTTAGGAGTCGTTTAAGAGGACAGAAAAAATAATAGATTTGATGCGACGATGTTGTTGATAATTATGAGTATCAAGTGCGTTTTTTGTTCATTCGAGAATATCTTTAGAACTATTCAATAATTTGAAATGTTTAGACGAACAATCTATATGCGGAGTTTCAAAGCTGAAAAAAGGAAGAAAGAATTGTGCGTGTATATAATACAATTAAAAAAAAATTAAATATAAAAATGAAAGTTGCGAAAATGATAAAAGTAAAATTTAAACAAAAGTATTCCACAGCGTGAGCGAGGGTATTATTTTTCTGTATTTCTGTATTTATACATAATTGAGTGAAAAGATCGAGTGAAAGGGGGGGGGGGGGGGNGGGGGGGGGGGGGGGGGAATTATAATGAATTAATAAAAGTACCATTACAAGATAAAAAACATTTAACAAAAAGTGTTTCCGAGTCTGCGTGTGGCATGTAATAAAAGAAGTACGGCGAGAATGGAATATTGTGAAAAAAAAACCTTTAAAAAGTAAACGAAGTAAAAATTACGAAGTTAAATAACCTCGACGCTTTTGATTTTACAACAGAAAATATAAAAGAACGAAATCTTGGATAATCGGGAAAAAATGGTGTCTTCGATTCTATGATTATTATTATCTAATCATAAAAAAAAACGATACATTGTACTTGTCGCTGTTATATACGTATATATATATGATATAAATATTATATATATATAAAGAAAAACACAGTATATACAAATTAATTTAATAATAATAAAAAGAAATGAAAACAAATTATTCGTTTCTTTTTACTCTGTCTCTCTCACTTTTACTCGTAATAGGTCACGACGACCATACCAACGGCAAAGAACGACAGCTCCTCGTGCACGTGAAAGGAGCAATAATCGCGCTCGGGGTCCCACATCTTGCCTTGGACGCAGGTCAGTCCCTGGTCCGCGTTCTCGTAAATCGAGACCGTCACCAAGTACTTGACGCTGACGAGAAATTTCGGTGAGATGCATGAAAATGAACGAAATCACAATTCCATCGAGGTTTTTTTTACCGTACCGATCGAAGTCCGTCTTGTAGAGTTTGTCCCTGACCTGGATGGCGATGTCGCTGCACCACTTGGCCGCCTCGTCGGCGCAGTAGACCCGATCGCGCAGATACTCGGTCATGGCGGCGACGAGGAACTTGTCCGAGACTCTCTTGTCGAAGGGCAGCATCGGCTCGAGCCGATAGCTGTTGGCGAACTTGGGAGTCTTGAAGCCGGCATTGGTGCGCCAGGAGATGCTCGGTCGCTGGCCGTTGAAGGTGCTGCGCCGACCCGAGCGACGATTCGCGGCCTCGAGCTCGAGCACCGACGGATGCAGCGACACGCCTAAGAACGAATCGATTTTTGGATGGATGGATGATAATTTTGTAGCGCAGCTTGCATGGATGGATGTAAATTCGCTCACTGTCGATGGTTTTTTTCCCCTTCTTATCTTGCTGTTGCATTTCGATGACGCGCGTCTCTCGATCGATTGCCGAGGTATAAAGGTTACGTTATGTACTTACTGTTTTGAAAATTTGAACTCTCAGTATAATTGCATGTTACAAAACAATCGCTCTATGGTTTTTTTTTTTCGAAAAATTGCCGCCACTACTTAGCCTGCAAAAATTTGACGGTCATCGATACCGCTTGGCGCGTGCGCGAAAACACGCAAATTTGAACTATCAACAACGCTGCGGAACAACGACATCTCGCTCTACCCTCGGAGCTGCATTTATCATTCGGACGGTCTAATGCGTACACATTATTAATATATTTACGCAGCTATCTTCGATTCTGCAATCTGCAATAAAATAAATACCATCGGCTTTAAATATGATTCATCGCGCTCATATTGAGCTACCGCTGCAATAATAATACGCGACTGCCTTGTTATCTGCCACCGCACCGACGACGCTGCTGCTGAAAGGAGATAGACCACAGCATAGAGGCGTCAGCGTGACATACACAGTACATACGCCTATACAATATCTGCCTATAACGCTCAATTCGGCGCTCGTATACGCATACACGCATACTACTTATAATTGTAATTGCTCCTCTATTCGTTGGTATATACGAAAAAGCCGAAATCACTACGTAATTAGTCGCGCTGTATACACACGCTCGAATCTGCCGCATCGAGACACTAGGAAAATTGTATATATTATTAAAATATATATTTGTATAGGTGAGTGTGCGTGCTGTCTCATGCTGTATTATTCTACGTGCGTGTTTGTGTGCCAAGAAAAACTGTGTGCGGAGATCTGTAACGCAAGTATTTTCTCCGAGTATACAGGCTCGGCTCGCATTTTCCCTTCGATTATCAATCGAGTACTGTGCGTGCGAGCCATCGTCGACCGTATAACAAGTGTTTGAGGCACGATATAATTTACTCGCGCAATTTTACTGTACGCACGATCGTTGTTACAATAGAGCCGCCATCGACGGACAGCTGATCTGGGTATTGTTTGTAATTGCACATCCTTCGAGCCGCCTCGAAGAATCTTACTTCGCAATTAAATTTGTGACGTTTCACTCCTCTCTTTCTCTACTGTACTCGATAATTTATAGCAAGATAGAAACTTTTGCGTACGCGTGAGTGTTATATATATTAAAATAAGTTACTACTTATCGATCCGATCGACCGTTCGGGCAACAACACAGCTCTTGCCTAAACCTTTCTCACCTTTCTTTCTCTCGCTCTCTCTCTCTCTCTCTTTCTCGCGATAAGTCGAGTTGTTACTCGCTCGTATCAATACCTATCGAGCCATTTAGACCTTGACGAACGATAAGAAAGCTCGTTCAATAAAATAGCATCTATCTCTTCTTCTCTTTCCAGAACTATTCTGTTTACAGCTGACGACGAGACGTCGTCGCGATTGATTGTCGTGTTCGGGGTGGCCTCTGCTGCTGCTACTGCTGCTTTACTTGTGGTGCGTGACTGCGCGCCAGTTGTGTATCCGTATAACGCGAGTGTGTGTGAGTGTTTGCACTTCGTCGCTGTAAACGAATGTAAACCGGAGTTATTGTTTTTCGAATTGAAATATATATCTCACGCACGCATCAAAATAACATATCTTCGCTGAGAGTCCGCACTTGGCTTGTTCTTCTTCTGCTGCAGGTTCGATCGATGTTTTTGCTCACGAATTATCCTTACGCTCGCTCTCGAGTGTATTATTTGGCCATATCTCCAGATTCTGCGATCTATTTTTGGACAATTTCTTCGGGTCATTAATTGCACTTGCTTATTCGGAATCGCTTGACATAACCTCAAATTCCGCGAATTATTTGGCACATACAATCCATCCATGGAGCTGGATTTTAAAGGGATACATTGATAGATGGATGATTTCGTTCTGATGTATCAATGAGTTGTAAACTATTTAGTTTCCCACTATCACTTTTCTACTGATCCACAATAATTTAATTGATTTTTTGTGAATTATAATAAACTAAATTCTTCTCTGTTGAATTTTTATTCATTGCTGTAGCAAATACAAACTACTCAGAAATTATTTAAATGTTTGTTCTCATCCAGTCAAATGTATGCCAATACATTAAGACAAGTGTTTAATAATAGCAAGTAATTATAAAGTAAACAACTTATATATTTATTAATTCATTGGTACTTTAATACAGAGAATAAACAGTGACTAAAATGGCTGCATTGCCGAGAAGAATAATCAAAGAAACACAGAGGCTTATGCAAGAGCCAGTCCCCGGCATCAGTGCTGTGCCAGATGAAACAAATGCCAGATATTTCCATGTGATTGTGACAGGTCCAGAAGATTCACCTTTTGAAGGTGGACTCTTCAAACTGGAGCTGTTTTTACCTGAAGATTATCCTATGTCTGCACCTAAAGTTAGGTTTATCACAAAAATTTATCATCCAAATATTGACCGGTAAGAACATAAATATCAAAAATATTAAATTACCAATTAACTAATTAATTTATTTAATTATAAAATTGAATGCTTCTGCAGGCTTGGTAGAATCTGCTTAGATATCTTAAAAGACAAATGGAGCCCAGCACTACAAATCAGAACTGTGCTGCTATCTATTCAGGCACTGTTGAGTGCTCCCAATCCAGATGATCCTCTTGCCAATGATGTGGCTGAACTTTGGAAAATCAATGAAAGTGAAGCAATACGCAATGCTAAAGAATGGACACGCCGGTATGCCATGGATAATTGATCTCAAAATGAAGAAATTTGAGAAACTGCAGATACACACACATGGATTGCAAAAGACAAGAACATTAATTACGCATACATACAGACATCCGTTCAACACAAATAAAAACTCCTATTCACAAACTTTTCTTTCTTCGCCTATAGTATTTCGTGTCAATTTTACACCTCATGTAAAATACAAGACACTTATTACAAACACTTATAACAGTTATGATAAAATCTGCTAATAAACTCAATTACTTTTTGCTATTTAAGAATAAAACATAAGCTTAAAATAAAAACAAATTTTCTATGAATGTACAGTAAGAGAATGTTCAAGTAACTTAATGTGAGTTCTTTGACTTTTTTCTCTTCTATTGTTGATACTACTATGTTTGTTTAAAAATTATGACTGCTTAAGTTTTTATTTTTTCCATAACATTTTTAGAATTTTACACGTTGAAATTATGTTTCTGTAAATTTTTCTATCAAAATCCACTCTCTAAATAACTATGAAATACGTTAAGACTCTCACATGAATTTAATGTAAAATTTATAATGTGCATCAAATACTCTGAAAGTGAGCTTAAAATTTTCTTCATATGATTTTATTAGTGTGTTGAAGTTAAAAATAGTGAAAAAAGACCAATATGAATAACCCAGAGGCTTTAAAAAAGCAAGAAAAGTCTGGCAAAAATGGTAGATTATTATTTGCCTCTTAATTGCTTGTAAGTCTTACACAAATGATAAAATTTGAAAGAAGCAAAGCATATTATATATTGTAAATCTTTAAGTGCAACAAATTTTGCTAATACTGAAAACAAACGAAAAAAATATATATTTGTAAAGTGAATTTTATAAAAATAAAATACGTGTAATTGAATTGATGTATTTCATTTGAACTATTCTGCGTTTTGTAATCACACGTAGACAAATAATCCCAAATAGATTATTCTGCCAGGCGTCCAAACTAACATCTTTATCCTTAAGTGAGATTGTAAAATCTTAGAGAAGTGAATAATTGATATCTTAGATTTAATTTGCGCCAATACATGAAAAAGGTATTCCTTTTTGTAGATAAGTCTCAAGATCGTAATCGTTTTATATAAAACGAATCGATTGAATGAAGGAGATGATTGTTTGAGAAGCGAGTAATTTTATAAAGTAAAATAAATGGAAAATATTTAAAGCCAACCTTGTTTTTATTCAACCTAATTCAGAAATATATGCAAAACGTGTTTTTTTTGGGTAATGAAAGAAAATAATCAATTGAATTCAAAATTACCGTTTATTGTTGTCTTTGTATGGACTAGTATAGTATTACCATGTACACATTCAATAGCTCGCTTACTTTTTGTTTTTTAACATAACTTATAATACATTCACAAACATTGATAAAGATTAGTCATGAATCTTTTTTTTTACCCATTTTAATCTTGTCGTTTCAATTTCCTCATCAATCTTTGCTCATTTGAGTCAACCTCTTCAAAAACATTATGCAATTTCAAAATCATCTTTGTATATATCATGACCTGTCATCAAAGCTATAATCAGCACAAGCTCTATAACTTTTCTTTATGTATAGTTGTTATTTTTTTTATTTTTTTTTTTTCATATATATAATATATATAATTCTTACTTTTTTCTATTGCCCTCATTTCACACAATATAGCCCAGTATGTTATCATCATTCAATCTTACTGTTTTCATTATAATATATTTATTATAGTTAAATGTTTGTGTTATCTCTTTGTCTATGTTTTTCTTAAAGAAACTTCACTTATGCACCGTTATTTTTTGTCTCGCTTATAATGCTTTAGGTATTTATTATATAGTTGAATCTTTTTTTTCATTTTTGTTATAATCAAGCGCACGCGTAATTTTGAAAATTTTTTTAATGCAAAAAGCTCCAGATGCTCATTTATCATTAGTATATATTATATAATTTGTCAACCATTTATTCATTAATAATAATTATTTTCTGCATTAAAAGATCAGCGCGCTTTTCATGTGTTTTTTATTTCCACCTTCTGCATAAACTTGATATAATGGATAATCACTCTAACAAAACTAACAAAATTAAACGAATCGAAGCATTTCTAAAAACTAGGATTCATTAATGAACAATTTCTTTTAGACAGTCTCAGTTTTTTTTTTTTTTTTTTTTTTTGAAAATTTAGTTTACGTTGCTATTTCTTATTTTTGTTTATTACTTCTTTATAATTCGTCCCGGGCAGCAGTCAATAAACTCATGTTGTCTACTTTACTATTCACTATCACTGGCTTAAATAACATTTTTTTTCGTTTAAATAAAGATCATTTCAATTTGGTACGACTATCACCGAATCACATATATACATATTCTTTTCATCCCAGTACCTTAATTTTTCTTTGAATTAAAGATAAATGGATACAGTTTCCTGATAGTAGGAATAATGAATAAAAATGAGAGTTTAAAAAATTAGCGTGATTGTAATGTTCTAGCATAGTTTGTAATGGATGATAAGTATGCAATATTTTTGAAGCATTTTCAGAGTTATTTTTTTCTGCGCGTCAAAATGCTCCTGTTAAATGCATGTAATATGCGTTGGTACAAAAGAAACGTTGGGCTGCTTAATAATACAGAAAAAAAGTATTTATAAAAACGGCAAGCTTAACGCATCATGGACAAAAGTGAAAAAATAGAAATAGGGAATAGTTGTATACATAATTATTACACTTAAAATATCGCACGTCGAATCTGAATTGTTTTGCCTTGATACATTACGATTCCATAAGCTTTTTTTGACTAGATATTTTATATGTTACAACAACATGATCTTATCATTATATTCAACGAAGTTTGACTTCTGTGCACGACCTTCTTTTTACTGCCGCTCTTTTCCCTATCATGAAATAAAAGAATTAAATAAAAAATTTGATCATAAATAAATAAACCATACCTAACGATAAGGCTAGATATTTTATGCGATTATAAGATATGAATGCACAAGCGTTTCTATAAATTGTACTTTTACTTCATTGAAATGATATTCACTGTCTTTTAATGAATGAACGATTCATTTTAGCGAGTTTCTCTTCGTGCGTTTTTGCGCGCAAATACATAAGTTCATGTTTAATGCAATGTTGAGGTTACATTTGTAATTGTAGGATCAAGTTCAAGACGTACCTTTTTCACACTCAACCATCATCTCAACCATTTACAATAACGTCATTGCTATCTACTGTATATCTTACTAATCTATACAAGATTATCTTACGTAATAGTTACTTTTATAATCGCATTATCACACGTAACTTTTTAAAAATGTACATATTCACGATAATTTGATCCTTTTACACGTGACTCATTTCGACTGATATGCAAATGGATGAGCGATTTATCTCAAATAAAGCGTCTCGTTTTTAATTTCGTTTTCATTTACTCGCGCGCTTACATTTTACATGTACTCATAATTTTTTCGTATACAAAAAAAAATTATGAGAGGAACGAGAGAGTTAAATTACTATACTGCTACCAACGCAACGACGATACTTTCATGAGAGTATGGAATCGTTCATTTATGATTATTTCCAAACAACAGGTACACGTGCATCCATTCGAAATGCATTTCAGCTTATTATAATGTGCTTCTGATAAATTAGCTGTATGAGTTATTCTTTACTTTCTACTGGCAATATCGTTTAATTAAAGAACAGAATATAAACTATTAATCTATACGATGATCGGTAACATCGCCATAATCTCAACTCAAAAATGGCCAGATTTCGTGTTGATTTATCAAAAGGTAACGTTTCATTAAAAATGTAAACTTATAAAATATTTTCCTAAAACATACTCAACTTGTACACAATTTATTACGTCGTCACGTAGGTACTAAAAGAATTAAATAAACCAAAAAATATATGAATATCATACTTCATAAAATGTATCATTGCTAACGCTTATTTTTCCACGTACTTTGGCTTCGAAATCAACCCATTTTGATGATAAAACGCTTATGAATACAATCGAAGCTTTGAGCTGTTGAATTTCAATCATCGTTCAAAGTACACATTTATAAAGCGAATTGTTATTTGGGTTTTATAAACTCGAAAAGTCATGTAAGCAAAAATATACATAACAATAGTTACAAACGTGCTATTGCGTTACTGATCGGTAGAGACAGGCGTCAGTATAAGACAACCTATGATATATAATATGATATTTTTTAATTTTCTTTTATAGCAAAGTTTTATAGCTTCTCTTAAATCTGTGATTTATAAATCACTCTGTGTAACACTGTACACACTCCTTTTTCAATATAAAGCAACTCAAGGACAGTTAAAAGGAGTTTACTTCCTCGGTTTCATTTTTTTTTTGCGTGAAGTACGTACAGTAAATATCAACGCGAATGCACAATTGCTACAATTTATATGGTTATACGTTGTAAAAAAATCATTTATTTTCTAATTCGAGTAAAATGAACAGGAATATGCAGTATGGCGATAAATATATAATCTTTTCCTTAACTCTCTTTGGAATAAGTCTAAATTTAGAATATCATCTATAGTCGATTTGTTTACATGTCCTTTTGGTAATTTTCTCTTCCGTTGTCACAAAAATAAATATTTTTTTAGCTACGATTGCACTGATGCAATTACCTTGTTTCACGGTTACGAGCTATAGTTTGTAGGCGATACCTAAACGTAATCGCTGCTACTAAGAATCGCTAAGATTCTGCCCTTTATAATATTTACAGTTCTTACAAAACAATTAAACATTTTTACTTGAAAATATTGTTCACTATAATGCTATTTTCTCTCTTCATGATATAAGTTATAAAAAAACAAACAAGGTACAAACAGGCAGTGCAATACGTTGATTTTTACTGTTCTTGTACTTCTTGCGCTTAATCAATAAGATACACAGTCAGATTCGAAAAAGCTTCAATTATATACCATGACATGAATTTCACGTCGATATATTTATACTTTTAGTATTCGTATAGTTACGTTACATTAGTACAAATTATTATTTTTCTTAAGAGAAATCCATCACGATGTATATATAATATATTTATATTTATAGACTGACTTATAATTACTGGTTTCCCAATTATTTCCATGATTGCATACACGTAGAGCTTCTTATTTTTCTCGCTTAAATTTTCTGCTTTTCTATTCGGTACGCAAGATTACATTCAAAATCATTAATAAATCGTTCTTCGATAAAACTATTATCTGTCTAGTTAACTTATTAATTTTAATATTATACAGTTTTATAGCTTTACACACACGAACATGCTCAGACTTCATAGCGATTTAAGATGAGTTTTTGTGCTATATTTAAAATCATGTGCATCTAATTATTTTCTTTGCTTGGCCTTAAAACTATTATGATTTCATACCTCTGTCATTACGTAGCCTTGATTTGTATCATATTTATATATTACTTCATATAATATAATATAATATGTTGCTGTCGTACTGAAATTCTTTCGTTCACCTTATCTTTTTTGCATTCATGAATACGCTTGAGCGCGATTTTCAATGTGTGCATAGCAATTGGATCTCTTGTGTGTCTATTATAAGTTTACATGCGAGCGTCATGTTTGTGCTCGAGATTCGACATGGATGTCCGTAAAAATTATTCATATTCATTTATTGTAAAGAAAGCGTTAATACTTTAGCGGAGACTGAGATTTAATTTCGAATATAAACGTCGTCACTTTGTGAAAACTATATCGTGACGAAATGAAAGATTCTAATACACGCATTATAAGTAGACTATATCAAAAGTAAAAAATTAAGGATGTAGAACTGATATACGTGTATTTATGTTTATCATTTAATGCACGAAAAAACGACGAAAGAATTTCCGTACTTCGTATAGACCGATTGACCTTAGCGAAGAATCATAGTAGCTTAACATTATAATCAAGCGCAATCCGACGTTTATCGGATTATTGTGTTCTAGTTCTTGATTTGATTTCCCTTTTTTTCTTACTCTATTATCGGTACTTTTTTCCCACTACTGCAGTTAAAGGTTCACGCGAATGTGTAGCAACAGCAGCAGCAGCAGTAGCGAAAATTTTGCCCGGCACATATATTGTCTGTGTTTAGCTTCATCGACATAGCTGACGACTTCATTCAACTATACGTGTTTATATGTACACAGGTGATTCCTGACCTGTCAGCAGCCTGAACATCGACGTCGGCATGGTCTTCATCAAGATCTGAAACGAATTCAGACAAAAGCTCAGTTTTTAGCTGTCTCTCAAACGCCGAGACGCATATCGAGAGAAGAATTTTACTTACCTCGCCGACGGACGTAGCAAGTAGATTAACAATTTTTTCGTGCGGCACCGCTACGACGCTCTGATTATTGATCTCGATGATGCGATGACCGACTCGCACGCCGCCGCGTTCCGCGATACCGCCGCGCAGCAGACTGCAGATCACGCCGTTCTGAACGCTGAAGCCTAGCTGGTATTTGGTGTCGGGTCGCTTGATCTTCACCTCGACGACGGGAGCGCACGGGACGACGGTGAGCTTGACGACAGTCTGGTTTTTCGAATTTTTAATGTAGGTCTGGCACGTGGACAGCGGCAAACCGACTAGCGAGACGCCGTTGATGGCTATTATTTGATCCCCGATATTGAGCTGTCCGCAGCGAGCGGCGGCTCCCGACGGCGCCAGATTCGCTATGACGACCGTCGGCAGCATCGAGCCCCAACCGGACTCCACGATGACTACGCCGAGGATTTCTCCTTTGGCTTTGGGTACGACGACCTGTGAAGAAAATTATTTTTTTCGTGAATGGAACTAATCTCGATCTGTTTAACAAATAAGAGGGTAGAGAATTTTCATCTTACCTCTTTTTGCATCTCCTTCTTCGCGAACATTTGCAGCTCGTCGCCGAAGATTTCCTGAGAATTCAGTACCTCCTGGTAGTCCATCTCTTTGACGAAGCTGTGATCCTCGATGCCGTTGGCCTTGAGGAATTCCATGTAAGCGACCTGGAAGGCCTGGCCGATGCTCTGTGCGATGAATTGCGCCTCTTCGCTCTCGAACACGTGACAGATCATCTTGGGCGTGCGATTCTTCGGAGCTTCGTCCATCTCGTGGGGCACGAAGCGCCGACGGGCCATCAGCACGACCAGATCGCCAATGTCGGCTATGTAGGATATCGTTCGCAGCGCATGATCCATCATAATCTCTTTGAGATCCGTGTTCAGCACCATGATCTTTTCCGTTGAGATAAACAGATCGACTTCCGTGCTGGGTTGCGACTCGCCATCGGGTGCCTGATTTTACGATCGTCGATTAATCAATTGTTTCAATTTATAATAAAAGAGCGAAATAATAAAGTTTATATGCGGCAAAATTTTATACAGGATTAATTTAGTTATCTCACATTTTTTTCGAGAGGAGAGAACGGGCAAAATATTTACTTTCTAGCTATTTTTGTGTATGGAACTAACCAAAATATACAATAGCTGATGAATGATAAATATACTTTGCTTTTCTATCCCCTTTGAACAATTTTTATGTCAAATATGCGAAATAGTAAAATTTTACAAGCAGTACGATTAACAATAATTAAAAAAAAAAAGAGTAATAACTTACCAGAGCCTACACGCAAAAGCACAGCATGGAAAAGATGAAAAAAATGCAATGGGTTAATTTAATTAGCAATGCGAAATTACACATATGTATAATTTGTTCATTATTTTTTGCTTGGCTTATCTCTCAACCTGTATGTCAGATAATGTTAATATTATATCCATGGTTAAAGAGCTTTTTAAATATGGTAGCGTTATATGTTATTGAGCAACTGGTCTTATAACATAATTATTATTCTGAAATGGTTATTTCCATAATTTAAGATTCGATGATCAATGAAGGAAAACGAGGGAGGGAAGGACGTAGTAAAAGAATAATGTTTATAAAAAAATTCCAAATGAGCATAATTATCATGAGCAAAAATGTGCGATCACTTTCCTGATGCAAATATCATAGTATAAGTATAAATTTTGTAAGAGTTTTTATATAAAGTGTAATTTATAAATTTGTGCGATATACCTAGAGAAATCAGTTGCGTGTAAAAAATTTTCAATTTTTTATGTACAAATCTAATTCGTAAAAATCGCTAAGTCAAAAGTTCATATTTTGGTTTTTGTGAAAAACCTAAGTTCCAAATTACGTGAGACTAAGATAATAATGTACAGGCTATAATCAAAAGTATAATAAATAGGAATCGACGTCGATTCGCGCAATCATCATTCGACGATGCTTTTGTACACGGTCATAATATTTATAAGCCGAGCAAAAGTCGAGCGCTTTTTTTTGTTTATTTTTGTTCTTATCACAATGAGAGCACCTTGATTTTGGTAACGGCTTCCTCAACCATATGCTTCTTGAGTCTCTTGCGTCTACGACGACCACCGCCGTTCTCCTCGTCGACCTCAACGCTGCCCAAAAATTGCAATCTAAAAACCACGGGCTCAGAGCCGCTAGTCAATGTATGCTGTTGATTTTTAGCTTGCTGAGGTTGCTGCTGTTGCTGTTTTTGTTGCTCGGCAGCCATCAGTTCTTCGCTCGAGTCGCAGTCGTCCTCCTCGGAGGACGCCGAAACTTGGGCGAACGTCATGTCTTGCGAGGCCTGTTGTTGTTGTTGACGGTAGTCGTCGTCGTCGCCATCGCCGACGGCGACAACGGGCGAGGAGACGACATCCTCGTCCTCGGGCTTTTGTCACACAAGGAAAAAGATGGCCATGTTTGTACGAATTTTTTTTGTTTTGTACGATATGGAGACAAGGATTGTTTATTTGATGGAAGTTTCGCTCGATAAAAAATTGAATGTAGACGAAATAAAATTGATCATTCCACATCAATGGTAATGGAAAATGCGATGCAAACTTGAAGATATGTTTTTTCGCTAATTTTGAAAGTATTAAGTGGATAATTTCAATTATAAAGCAGTTTTTTTGGAGTCTACACTGATATTTTACATGATGATAATAATAATTTGGTAGGGTAGCATAAAATTCACCTTAATATCGTAAAATCAAAAATTCAAAATAATACAACAGATAATACAAATTATCTGATAAACTGAGAAATTCTATATTTACTCATGCTTTCATGTAATAAACGTATCATGTAATATTTTCAATTGTACAAGCTATAATGCGGACGAAGATCAATGCATTCTCGTTTTTCCAGCGCATTCCAATTAAATAACAAGTAATATCACATGTTTTATATACAGGGAGCATTCCACATATAATCGTGTGTTTAATTTTGGATGTTATGTGAGACGAGTATTTCTCCAATAACACAGATGCCAAATTTTTGTATCCCAAACCATCCATGACATTTTTTTATTTTTTTCATTTATTTATTGAAATTGAATATTGCCAATACAGATGAATTTGGATACTCACACAAGTTCTTATGACTAATAAATTTTTATGTACAAATTAAATTGAAAATCCATTTACGATGAATTAGTTTTTTTTAATCTAAATTAAAATGTAAAGCCTACATTCATTTAGTTATCAACTATAATCTCTCATTAAGCTTCAACTCTATTTTGATAGATTGATGGGTGATATTTTGACTACTGTACAAGTGCATCACCATTCCAGGGTATAAATATTTACAACAATGGATCAAAACAGAAGGAATTCGTTAACGTCAAAATTTTTTTTGATTATACAATTTCTTGTATTTAATTCAATAATTGACAATTAAATTGAATCAATCGTTCCTTTCTCTTCAACGAAAGCTTGGTCTAATTTGATATTTTGTAGTGACTCTATGCTAACTGATTATGTTGTGTATTTTTAACTGTCTATAAATTCGATAGAGTTGTATGTATTATTAAAGTAATTGAATCAAGAATTATGTTAATGAATTTCTATTTGTATACAGAAGAAAAAGGAAAATCTATATAGTATTGTGTGATAGTATTCTACATCGAAGATAAGGTATTACAGAGATTGTAGAGAGTGTCTAATATATGCATCAGGGATCACACAAGCAATTTATATTAATAATTATTTACACAAGGAAATATATATTCTGAATACTGTGAATCAATTTCTAATGGTAAGTGAAAGTACAATTTTTAATATGAAAAAAAAGGATGCATGTACTAATGCTCGGTCAATGTAGAATTTTTAATTTCATATAAAATCAGACGCGTTTCAAAAGTCATCGTTCAAGTCTGAATTGTAGGCGGTAACCAGGCATATAGGTACACTCACCCTTGATCAGACGTTGGCAGATATACATATAATGTTGTAGACAATAAAATAAATTGAAACAAAATTGTTATATGATCATCGTAATGGAAGAGTATTAGCTAGGTTCTGAATGGATAGGGATATTGAGGATTTCGTCATCAGGAAAATGGAAATTAGTTTTGTAAGATCGATAATAACATTCAGGTCTTGTTATTGTTAATTTTTTGTAGTTTTTTTATTAATAGATCTAGATTAATTTATTTTTGGTTGTATTACGACCAATTTAAAGGAATTATCGTCGACAATGCTTAATCAAAGTGAAACATTAATTGCACCGATTGTTATCTCTAACAAGGCAATAATCGGGAGCTGAGCGTGGCTTTTGGTTTCCGACGTATATATACACGCGGAGGGTTTAGGAGCAGCAGCAGAAGCGGCTTCTGCGCAGGTACTTTATTTTTCCTTACTGTACATACACACTACATCCCCTATCTTCGCTAGCGATTGATGAACCAAATCACGTCAGAGCTTGCGGTAAAATAAATTAATCCGTGGGCGGTGCTTGCGAGGGATCGCGCGGAAAACAAAGGCCAATGCCGTAATGCAAGGCAGACGCACACACACACCCAACGCCAGCCATGGGCACTGAGGACAAGACTTATAAATTATATCCGTGATCCTTTTTTCTGTCTGCTGCCTCTCCTCGTCTCGCTCATCCTCGTTGTCTCTCTCTCTCTCTCTCTCTCTAACTCGCGTGCATCTCTCTTTTCCGCGCGCAATCCCTGCGGAGTTATATACGCTTTTTGCGTGCTTTGCTCGTGACAAAGTAATCCATCACGTGTATCACGAAATACGTTATTTATTTATTTTTACGTTGTTGTTGTCTCTTTCTTTTCGCGCGAGGCTTTTTTATTTTTTTGCACAAACGAGCCCGCGGCATGGGCTATGGACCAGCACCAACGGGCCGATGCAATTTTTCGTCGCTGTTTTTTCGTACTCTTGCGCCTCTCTTGTTGATGTTTACGGCACGGAAAGTTTTTTTATTTTTTTTATTTTTTACGCTTTTTGACTCGACGCGCGCGTAACGTGTACATCCACATATATTTGCACGCGGAGCTCGGAGGCAGTAAAGTTCGGCCGCGAGCGCGCACGTGTAATTTATCGAATTTTCTATCGTCACAATTCCATGTATGCGCGATGCGATGCGTTGCACCTATAGTAGCATACGCGAGCAACCAAAAGCCACGCACGGTCCACATTTCAATGCGAATTTAGCATTTGACACGCAGAGCGGCGACGTGGACCAGCAGCGTCCAGCCTTGCTGCATGATTTTACCACTAAGGGGGTGTGGTGGTGGTAGTGGTGGTGGTGGTGGTGTGGTATGGAGGTATAGAGAGAAGCTGCTCGTACGTATATGGGCTTACCTTGATTCGGGAAACTGCCTCCTCGGCTTGACACATCCTCGTTGATTTCGTGGGCTGTCCCTCGCAGGCCAGCTGAGTCGAGCCGAGGTATCTCGCGCGAAACAGCACACCTTCGATGAGAACTGTCGGATCGGCGAGCAGACCTGCAACGTCCAGGGAAACGATCCAATTTTTATTGCTGGCCTTGTCACAGCTCGGTATGTTTATTTCGTCGCGATGCACGATGTCCCCGTAAACGGTGTAATAATCGTTCAGACGCTGGTCGTTGTTGAGGCGCAACGTCGGCGGCTCGTCGCGAGAGCTTTTTCCATCGCAACCGCGAATCACCAGCATTACGTCGTAATCGGCGTAATCGTCGTAATCGCCGCCCGAAATTTCGCCCGCGATCTCGCCCATCTCGATTATATCGTCCATATCGTACGTGTCCATAATGTACAATTCTTTATTTATTTCGGAAATTTTTCGAAACTCGTAACAACAACATTCGAGCGCGACAAGCGCACGGAGAAAAACACACGATCTCGCGCGCAGCACTGTCAGCGTACGTCTGCCGCGATGATTATAAAAATGAAAAATCGATCTTATCTAACACAATCGGAGGCTTAACTGCTGAACGCTGGCGGTTTGTTTCGTGTATAGTAGGAGAAAATTGCAGTTAGCCGCCGCGGGCCGTCACGTGTATACACGCATCAACCAAAATTATCGGTTGTGCACCTCCCACTTTTTTTCTGTATACGTGCCGCGCCGCGTGCCCGAGATTATTACACCGCCGATCGTTGCTCAGTTATAAGCGGTTGTTAGTAACGAGATCAAGATATTCATATTAAGAGAGAGATAAAATTTACGTACCATTTAATACGTTAGACAAAGTGTCATAGATAGTACCAATCACCAAAGTAGTTTATCCCATTAGTGAGTACGAAAATGAAAATACAGAGTTTTAATTTAGTCGTTTTAATCATAAATAGACTTATTATTGATGATATGTATAAGTAAAAAAAAATTGCCTCAACGAGGAAAACGAATTTCAAATCGTATTTATTATACTTTCGACGGTTTACTGGGATCATTCAACAGATCGACCTTGCCATACATCGTTAAGTTTTGTATATATGTATATAACGCGCGGCGGATTGTATGTGTCTTGAGCAAACATCATAAAATCAAACACTCAACGGCAAATAACGCGTATAACGTCGAGGCAATTATTTATAAAATTCTTTTCTGTTAAAGACTATAAACGAATGAGAAATGGTTTGCTGTACCTTCTTTATTCCGGCTCTTCTTTTTATTTTCCTTATCCTGGAAAAAAACAGGCGAATTAATCGATTGGATAAGTAAACAAGTATCATCGGAAAAAATAAGTCATGCATCTTTGAATCGCAATACATTCGGAAAACGGCTGTAAAAATAGAAATCATGCAGAAAAATTGTCGTCGATAAGAGTTGCGAAAAGAACTTGACATCATTGAACGTTTCATATTATACTTATTGATTGTTCAAAGGTAAACGGCGTGCTTATAAAAAAAAAGATTAAAACGAACGGCAAACATTACAAGAAAAGCGCAGATGAGAATTAACTGCATCTACGCGTTTCACACACTAATAATCAGTGTGGGTGTGTTTGTGTTTTCATGTGCATGTTGAAAAGAGAGAGAAGTGTGTACATACGAAATCTCATTATTTTTTGTAAATTAATTAGCATGAGTTATAACGGCCAGGGTAAGATTTACGTGCTACGTTATGTGTCTGGGATTCGGTATACAAAGCATCGCATACACATGCAATACTGTTAATTACGGGGGATGAAACTCTATATCTCCATCAACAAACAGCTCATGCGCAGAATATATATATATACGTTTATACACAAAGGTAGCAGAAGGTAGAAAGCAGCATATCAGAGCGTGAGCACGTGTAGTAGTAATTGTAATAATGTAGAAATGTGTCGTGTTGTCTCTGTTCAAACCACGACAACTATATGGGGGGCACCTTTTGATGTTTCACCTTAGTGACGGTTTCCTTGCTCAAGCTATTTGGTGACGTCGGAGATTGCTTCGACTGCGGCGACGACGAGCTCGTCGTCGTCGTGCCCGTCACTTTGGCGCCTCCGTTTGAGGGACTGGTATTTTTCTGCAAGCCGACCGGACTGCCTGTGCCACCGCCGCCGCCACCGCCGTTCTTCGTTTTGGCGGAGCTCACGGCGTTCGTCGTGGCAACGACCGATGCCACTATGGCCGATTGCGTAGTGATCCCCGACGCGTTATTGGTCGTCGACGTCGGCGAGGTCAGCGAATTGCTCAGGACGTTCTTGTTGGTCTGCGGCGAGCTCGAGCACGAGGCCAGTGGCTCGGCGGCGTTCAGTTGCAGCGTGTCATGCGAATTCAGCGACGTGGATTTTCCGACTCCAGTGACGACGCTCATGTTGTTCGTTATGAGACCGGCGCTGGACGACGACGTCTGCTGCTTGGACTTGGTGCGATCCGACGACGACAACGACGTTGGCAGAAGTGTCCTGGTTTTGGGCTTGCGCCAGCCCTGCGTGCGTGGGGGACAATTCGCGATAGGTTGTGGAATTGGTTTTATTTACATATTAATCCAAACTACAGGGGAAAAGGAATCGAGAAAACTTGCGTACTTTTCACAGTAAATCTGGCATTTACGATAAATACCCTTTATCCAGAATTCAGAACACGGGAATTATTTTACAGGTTCTTTTTTACACTGTTTTTACTTAATTACTTAATGCAAATCAAGTGCGTTAACTAAATTAGTATGTTAACATCGAACACCGATGGGAAAAGTTGATTGAGTCCATTACCATTAGCATTTTACATATATTATCTGGCAGATTAACGAGAAGTACTTTAATTGGATTAAAAAGGGTTTAAATTTGAATAAATCCAATGACGGTTATATTATATTATTACAGGTGGATCTCCGTTCTTGTCTTGATTTTCGAAGGGGTGTGGGTAAAAGGAGAACTTGCAAATAAGATAACAACACTGACCTTATCGTCGTAGAAACCTTGATCGTCGGTTCGCTGTTGGCCTAGTAATCTATCGGTCTCGAGATCTGTGTCTGCTTCTTCTTCGTCAGCAGCCTCTTCGGCTTCGAGCTCGGCGTCGACGTCATTCTTGCGCCGCACGGCGTCGGTCGAATCCTCGCTGTTGCTCTCATTGTTGCATATTCTCCGCCTGCCGTCCAACAAACTAGATCTTAGTTAGACGCACTTATTTCAGTTGGATTGATCGTTATCATTGAGAATCGTGATTTATCATTTCATCTTTTGTTCGTTAAAAGTAAAATTTTCAGTAATAACATAAATGCGTACCTAGGTATCCAAATTGGACTGACACTTGGCTCGGGAGGTTCGTTATGCGGCGATTTCACAATAGGTAACGTTTTCGTCCGTTGTAACGTGAGTCTTATGTCTTTGATTGCGGCTTCGACTTCGCCTCCACCAGTACCATTGCCACTCATTAGCAGACAATTATTTTGTTCCATCAGTCCTAGACTTTGTCGGCTCTGTGGAGCTGGGGGCGGCGGGGTTACTAATGGATCTAAGCCATCCAGTTGCAGCTCACTCGTTGCATCGTAAGAGTTTTCTTTTTTCGTTATAAACAGCTCAGGTGACACTAGATTTGATTAATATTAACAATTAAATATTTGATTCGAATATGAAATGAAATTGTTAAAATGATCGAATTACCATTTTGGAGCCGTAAACTGATATCCTTGGAATTATCATTGGTATCGGTGGCAAGCAAATCGTTACGAGTCTTTTGCGTAATCTCTTTATCGATCTCGTTTATCTGACGTTTCATCAGTATAACGGTGGGATTGTTGTTGTCTGTGTCGCTCGCGTGACCGCTAGACAACCCGTCCTCTAATACCGGCATGCTCGTGTATATTCTGCAAAAACAATTTAGTTGTCATTGCTCGATTATGATTCTATATACACTCCTAAGCCAATAAGTACGATAATTTACCTCAGCGAATCACTGTTATTGCCCAGATCATTGACAGATCCAAGTAGACCACTGGCCGGCATCAGTTCATTGTCCATCATCATCAGAGACATTTCACTGTCAAGATCGCCGCAGTTGCTATCGCACTCGGTAGTTTCTGGACTAAGAGTGAAATTTCGCGAGTGACCGACTTGCAGACCGACTTCTGTCTCACCAAGATCTCCACTGCTGCCTGTACCCACGGACAAGTCCAAAAAGTTATTCTCGTGCTCGGCCTGAAAGTTTAACATAATTTTAACCAATATGTTCTGTTTTGGGAAATATTATGTGATGAAAATGACGTACCTGCGAGATGTCAATTTTGTGCTTCTTGGGAGACTCATGTACCAGAACTTCCTCTGTTGACGGTGGTACAGTGGCCAGTCTCTGGCCAACGTAGGCACTACCACCTTGTCTTCGAAGTTCATAATCGAGATCTTGAAATGGGAATGTTTCGGCGCTATCTTTATCTTCGCTTGGAGCTGGACATTTGAAGAACTCTTCGAGTACTTTTCTCGTCTCTGAGAATTCGTACAAGTAGTCGAACGTACTGCCGCCCAATGACTCCAAGCTACTTAGATTATTTTCACTGGGCAACACAAACGACTTCAAAGGACTATCCGATCTCCTTTCGAGAGCAGCCGGTTGTTCGCGCTGTTCTTCCTCTTCGCCGTCGGCGTCAACAGCCTCTTCCTCGTCGACGTCGCGCTCATCTTCTTCTTCCTCCGCCTCGGCATCTTCGTCGTCTTCCCTTGTTCCCAATCTGACGCAAGCAATCGGTGACGTCGATATCGGTGTGAAGCTCAACGAATTCATAAGTAATTGCGGAGACGATGATAAATCGATAGGTGGCGGCGAGGCCGCTATATTATTCTGATGAATAGGAGACAACGATAATGTCGAATTATTTTCAAGTATCAAATCGCCATTATTGACTTCTGATATTTCTTTCGGCTATAGACGAAAATAAAAATAAGTCATCAATTAGATTAATTAAAAAAATTATCGAGCAAATCAGTAAAGCGAGAGTATTGTAACATGCCTCTTTTTGGCTCGGTGTAGTGGGCAGTACGCGTTGTGGAAAACCAGGTCTGGGAGCTACGTATACCGACGTGGATGAAGGTGAAGCGAGTAATGTAGGCAATCGGGCATTACTGTCGGAACGCACACCATAACGTCGAGGACTATTGGTGTACTGGGCAATGGGTAATTCGCCGATTAGTTGACGCGAACCACCACCCATGGTGATAGGTTTATGATTTCCAAGTTGTTGGTCCAATGACACTATGTCATTCGTTGAGTCGCAGTCGTTTGTTGGCTGTACCATCTGCGAGTAAGATGCATTTTTTAAAATCTGATTCTTATCGATCAAATTAAGCGATAAATACCTTGAAAAAATCTGTCGAATTTCGATGATAAGTAGCTCCAGGACTGGGAGTGCTGCAAGCACTCGAGCTTGGGGGAGTTCTCGTTTTCAAAGAAGCCGAGTGCGATTGTAGCATTTCGTCGTGCTGCTGTTGTAGTGACGTAGCAGTGATGCTCATCCAATTGTCGTCAATGTCATCAAAAACAACAACTTCACCGTCATTGACCAGTGACAGGCCACGACTGTTCATACGACCCGGCGTCGTGTTGTGATTCGACGTCGGGTAGTTCTGCAATGAGACAATGTGATTTTAAAATATGTTTATTTACATTAAAATATCAGGAAAACTTACCAATGAATCTAAGCAATTTTTAGGCAATCCATACTCAAGATCTGTAATGCTCTTGGGCCTGGTCACATTATGCTCTACATTGTTGCTATTCAATATAGAATCATAACTAAGTATATGACTTGTATGCCTCTTTGGTGATTCGTAGTCAAGGATTGATTTGCCAGGATTTCTGCGCACCGAGTGGACCTCGCTGGAGAATACTGTCTCTGTCACCTCTCGCTGCACTCGCTGTTTCCTCTGCTCCCCACATCTATTTAATTAATACAATATTATGAATATTTTTTCAAATCCCAACAATACTTTTGTACACTTGCAATCTGAACCTTTTTTATTAAGATAGTTCATAGCATATATATGTGACAATAGTGCTGACTTACCGACTTCCTAGTTCCCATACAGACTGCCTATTGGGTGACTTATTATTCTTCTTTAAGGTTACTTTGTTGTCTGTCTGACCCTCAGTATTGTTCAATGAATTTGATGCAGCCAGAAAACGTGGTTTACGAGCAGCTACTTTCCCTCGACTCTGAGAAAAGACTTCTCTGCCGCCAGCTATCTCGATTATTCTGCAACACATGCATCGAAGCAGTATATCAATAAAAAATGCTAAATGCTCAAATGCTCAAAAAGTCAATTTATTGTCATATTTTGCTTTCACTACCAGCAGTCACTCTCTCAGCTGTGCTGGCCTGCCTGCACAGAACAATTGGAGTATTGTGTGCTGCAGGTGTGTCAAGTACATACACTCAAGAAGAAGAAGAAGAAGAAGAGTAAGATGAGATAATCAGCTATATAACATTCAAGTGTAATGTATCCTTAAACAAAAGCAGATTCCAAGCAACTGACATCATAGACGCACATGTATTCGCGGTGTTATATATAGTCGAATGCATATGCATGACATCACGAAAACAAACGCATACACGGCAGATACACAACACGCATGACATAGTTTATATACCTTTCTCTTCTCTACACACTATAACGACTGTATCGTGTCGCGCACTGTACAGTGTATACTAATACTGTATAGCGTCTGCACACATCACCAGATGTTATGAGCGAATAACCTTTAAAAATGAATTGTCAGTTGTCATCCACACGTACAGACAACACTGTCGGCCACGCACACAAGCAAGGAGAATCGCGCGTAAAATTGGTATATATCAACAATTTCGCCCGCAGAAAGCTCGTGTAAGGCTGCGACGAATTCGGTGCACGCACGTTGTAATAATGCAGTGCATAAATAAACAAGTGGGTGGTAGAAAAACATTAAAATAAACACGAGGATAAGTTTAAAGAATCGAGTACATACGATCATGAAGAACACAACCAGCGACTGTATCGAAGACACGCACGCAGTGTTTGTATACAAAAAAATTAAAAAACTAGCCTTTGTACAATGTGTACGCGCAAAAAGGTTAGGTTATGCTCCGACTCAAGGCGTGTTCGAAACTCGCAGCCTTTGAAATCTTATACCCTCTCGAATGCCAGGAAATGAGGAAAATTTAATTAGCCCAGATATAGTTTGTCCCACTTGAAATTAATTAAGAATAAGAAACTGTCTATCGATTAAATCAGTTCAATAAATTCTAATGAAATTTAAGGACAGCCGAGTGCAACATTCATTATGCTATCGTACGAATCGATGCTCCGCAGACGAATATTTGCATTGCACCATTTAAAATTATAATTATCGATATTTTGCTTGGAAAACGCCAATAGCTTACATGCGGCGTTTTCAAATATTAATGAAGGACTTATATAATAAGGCTTTCGAGTTCCTCGGGTACTTTTTTTACGTCGAAGTTACTAAAAAAATGTTATAAATCTGGTTTGTGGGCTTTTTACGAAAGGAAAAGTCATAACTGATTAAACTAAATCTTATAAGGAAAGACATTATAATAGTCGGTGTAGTTGACAATTAAAAGATGTCTCGATTTGGCCGTATCGTGTTCGGCACTAAAGTTTAAAAAGTATCGTAGCCACTAATTTGGCTAAACGCGGATAATGTTTGAACTGTAGTGGAAACGTCGACGATGACAACAACAACAAAAAACTCGGAAAATATTTTGACAGGATTCATTAGCTCTTGGAAACTCATAAAAAATAAAGTTTGACTGCGCAATCATCCATCTAGACATCGCGATCATGGCCATTCGCGTAACTATATAGAGAGGCAATGAAAAGACGGAAAACTTTTTCGAACATAAAGATTGTTGACAAAGTGTCGCGAGTGTACGACAATAGGATGGTACAGCCGCGCACGCTTATCTCTTGCATAAAATGCAAAAAAAGGCGTCTTCGTGAGCACGACGTAAAGTCATTCGACTTTCGGTCGTACGATGGCGTTGGGCGGTGGATGTAAAATGTCACGTTGCGACGATACGTCGCGGCACAGATCGATGCGTCTTTTTTTCTGTGCAGCGGCATTCCCCGTGACCCATGGCTTTTATTGTGCACACGTGTGTGTATAAATATTTTCGCATAAAAACGCGATTATAAAAAACTCTTCCGGAGATTCAGTGCTGCTGTATGTGGGTGGGTGTGCAGGTAAGCGCGAAAAAGATAGGCACATGCACGTGTGCGGCGCGCGTATTATAACTGCTTTGCGCGCCCGTAAATGCTTAAGTTATGTCTCTTGCATGTTGTGTACAACGCATACGTACTACACTACAGGGGAGAGGAACATATGCGGAGGTGGCGAGCATTAAAAGAAGAAAAAAAAAAGCAAGGGCGTCCCGAGAGCAGCGACTAAAGGCCGCCGCGCAGACAACGCGTATTATTTACTCGCTATAATAATACGGCGCGCACCGAGGTGTATTATAACTGCGGCCGAGAGAGAGAGAGAAAAAGGGTATACAGAGAGTGTGTGTGTACAGCATTACTTTCTCGCGCGCGCACATATTACGCGTAAAGAGAAGATACGACGATGCATTAAGTGAAACGAGTCAATGCTTGGGATTACGCACTCCCCCACCCACCCCCGCGCTACCCCCGAGAGAGAGGAAACAAGAAGTAAGTGCGCTCGCGTGAGTGTGTAAACGGTCTCTCGGCCCCGTATTCCGTTGCTGTTGTTGTTGTAACGAGTACAGCAAAAAAAAGTAAATGCATTCTCACTGTTTTGTACAGACGAGCGAGAGAAAAAAACAAGGCGAAATCACGCGTGTAATGCAACAGCAGCAGCTCGTTCTCTCGTATCGGAGAGCAACGCGCGCGTATCATTTCATCGTCGAGGAGCGAGCAAAAAAAAAAAGCAAACGGAGTTTATAATGTAACGCGCGCGCCAACGTATATAGAGACGTTTTGAAAGAGATTCCGTTATGGGCGCGCCATGGAACAAAAAAAAAAGAGAGAAGAAAAAAAAACAACAAGGTGAACGACTCTATGTGACGAGGGCCATGCCGCCGCTGCTGCGCGTACTATACCATGCTGCACACTTTGATACGGTTATACTACACGCATAAAAGCTCATTATAATTCATATTACAATTTCGTTGTTTTAAGCTTAAAAAATACAGAGTAAGAGAGAGGGAGAGAAAAAAAGAGCACAGCTGAGATGTACATGGCTCTATATTCGCGGCTGAGATTTTGTTTTTTCATCGCGTGTATATATCTATACGAACAAGAGTGTCTGCTGAGTCGTAAACAAAAGCTCGGCTATTTATACAAGAAGTGCAGAGTGAGTGAGAGAGAGAATCAAAATGGCGCGCGCACAGAGTAGCGGCGACGGCGGCGGCAGTGCGTGTATGTGTTTTTAACGAAATTTAGGTCGGCGCGGTAAAACTTCCCCATTGACACCGGTGCAGACGTATACACCAGCAGCAAGACTAGAGCTACTCTATACTATCCTATTTGCACACTCACACACAAACAGACATAGCACACACGCATTTGGCGTAATAGGCAGCTGCCGGGGCTTTTATAACTCACTCGGCACAATAGCTCACACAGGCTCGCTCCGAGCGCAAGAGAGAGAAAATATAATACGTTTTTCTTTTCTACCCATACACACTCGCACGTTATACGGCATACATTACTAAATGTAAACGAGACGACGACGAAGACGACGAACAAGCTAATAAACGCGCAAATTCGAAAGCTATCCTACACTCGCGCCCAGTAAAAGCTCATGCTGCTGTGCAAGTTTTAATAAAGTTCTTAGTCGATAATATCCCCCCACTAGCAGCAAGCTGTAGAGAAAGAGACACGGAGCAAGAGAGAGACCGAGAGAGAGTTTATTATAACGCCCAAAAAAGAAGGGACATTGGGGGGTAGGGGTGGCCCGACACAGCGGCTTATGCAAATTTTCCTCTTTTCTCTCGCTCTCTCGTGCACTTTGCACGAATAACGCGCGAGAAAGCGCGCACAGCTCGGAAATACGCGAAAAATTTGCTTAAATCTACAAAAGTCAAGCGTGTTTAGCCGACTCCTAGAGTGTCCCTCTTTTCTCTCTCTATGTGTGTGTGTGTGTGTGTGTGTGTTTACGTGGACAGGAGCTGTATAAATGTGTATGTAAAGCTCGCCCATTGTCACGAGCGCGCGTGGGGCAAACTTCACAATGTCCTCTCCTACTCCTCCGGGCCGTGTGTTATCTTTTGGATAATATGACTTTAATCTGCCTCCGAGAGCACCGCGTAATTCCGGTTCGCAGTAGTAGTAGTAGCAGTAGTCTAACCCGCTCTCCCCGGACTTTTTAAAAGCTCGGTCTATTGAAAGATTGTTTTTACTACTATATAATGTGTGTGTGTGTGTGTATGTGTGTTTGCTCCATTCGTTCGAAATCACGTTTTAATGAGGGTGAATGAATAAATTGTATTAGCTTTCTATAAGGCCGTAGTGCTCTAAGCGATTATCGATGATTTAAAATCTTCAAGTGTATCATATGTTCAAACGAGCGTAAAAAGAAACGAAAACAAAAACTGTATAAGAGATACATTCTCGAGTTTTCCCAAACGACGTAGTCGATGATGATAAAAAAAAAGTGGGACATCCGCCTCACTACACTCAACCCTCTCTCTCTACCTACCACCACCCTCCCTCTCTTTTCAAACAATCCATTATTATATGTATGCATAGCGAGCTCAAAGGGGCCAAGTTTATCCGTTGTTGTTCTCTCTCTCGCTCTCGGTTGGTGTATATAAAAGCAGAGCCGCCCGCTCGCAGCCGTCGCTGCTGCTGCACTCCGAGTCCATTATATATTCAGCATTGGCAGGAGCGCAGGCAAGCGGGCGGGCGAGAGAGAGAGAGAGAGAGAGAGAAAGAGGCTGTATGGCATTTTTGCGTATATATAATCGACCATCTGTTACAGCTCTTCGATGCTCCAACGAGCGGTGGGTGGGCACGCGCGCGCGCGCGGACATTAATGCAGCTCGAGATTTAATTCACTGAAAATTTAGCCCTTTTTGCTGCTGCTGCTGCTGCTGCCACTGCGCGTATACGCGAGCCATAAAGCTATTTACGAGAAACGAGCTTGCGCGGCGCGCGTTGCGGGCCTTTTCTTGCCGCGTGCGCGCAAGGCAACCGAGTGTTGCCAAGAGTTTGGAATTTTCTCCTTCCTTCCTCTCTATCTCTCTCTTCTCTCTTCTCTCTCGCTCAATCTCTTCGAAAATTGAACGTTACACAAAGCATATAAAAAGTGCAATATCGCCTCATGATCTTTAGTTAAATATCCGTGAAAGCAATGAAATTCTTTCTTTTCCTCTTTTTCCCCCTTTTTTGTTCCTCTCTCTCTCTCTCTCTCTCTCTCTCTCTCTCTCTCTTTTCTCTCTGACGACCCTAAACTTTTTTTATTTCCACGGCTGTACGCGTGCAGGTAGGTAGAGGTTTATCCCTGACTTGCGCTCGCGTGTTTATAGAGGAAAATAAAAGTATATATCGAATTTAATAAAAACTTCAATTTGAGCCCGGTTACACAAAAAAGTTGCTTGTTGGATCCACTAGCACCGCGAAGGGTTCCACAACGTATACCTGTATATACCCTCAGAAGGCTAAGGAGTAAGAAAATCATTATTTTCGAATCTTCAATTTTTCGCGAGCTTCGCGACGCTACAGGCGAGGGAATGAAATAAGAAAACAAAAAGAACGACACGTAAAACAATTTCACTATATATTTAAATATGAAAACTCGCGAACGAGGGAATATAAACTCCTGCACTGTATAGAGCCTGTATTATAGCGAGCAATGTATATAAGTATTTCGGGAACACATAATATCATACATTTTCAACAAAGGGAGTTGGCCCTTTTATGCACATATATTCTGTATCCCATATCAAGTCTTTCTTCTCTCGTTCGTTATCGTCGTCGTCGTCGTCGTCGTCAACGAAATCGACAGAGTGTAAAGAGGTAAAGTGCAGGTACAATCGTGGTTTAGGTATAAAGCTCGCTACAGCAGCAGCAGCAGCGCTCGACCGCCACCGCCGCCGCTGTCGTCGCAAGCCTTTGATCCCACGGATGAATGGCCGATGAAGCAATTTTTCTTTTCTCTCTCTCTTTCTCTCTCTCTCTCGTACATCTCTCATTCAACCATGTACAGAGCTATCTCCTCGTCGTCGTCGTGGTAGCATGCCCACTTCGTTCCATCTATATATTCATAGAGAAGACATCTCGATCTTTTGTGCTTTTCGGGCGACGACGAGAGCGCGAGCGTACACGAGCCGAAGATAAAGCTGTAAAGTGCCTCCTCTTTTTTCTCTCTAGCGCCCTCTCATTTTCTCTCGCTCTCTTTCGTTTTGTCACTTGCGGTTTTTACGATCGTCATTTTTCCTTTTATTCTCATTTTCATCTTTCTCGCGTTTTTTGCCGCTGCTCTCTAGCTCGAGTGAGTGCGACGACGTGATTCGTAAATTTTCTCTATTATCGTTGCCACCGCCGCTGCCGCACCTCGCTCGCACCTAATGCTTGCTTTACATATAGATGAAGGCTACATAATGTAGGAGCCAATGTTAAACGCGTCGTCGCGCGAACTAGCTAGAGAGAGAGAGAGAGAGCTGCGGAGCGCAAGCTTCGTGTTTACCAACACCGAGAGAGAAAGATGGAAAGAGCTATAGCGAGAGAGTAGAGAGTGTATACGAGGCTTACGTAAACATTATGATTATGCCCGCGCAAACACGTGAATAATATACAGGACTGCATTGATATAAACATTGCATGTATGATTATTTTTAATTAAGTTAATTCAGATATGAATTCACACTGCGCGCAGCTCCGCGGAGCGCACTTTTCTCTTTCTATCTCTCTCCTGGCTCTTACTGTCGCCCACAGCGATATGCAATTCCACGTGTACACCGTATATACTGGTATATATTTTATCATCGTATATAACAATATATACGGCCAACGAGTGCGCGGGTTCGCGTCATTATAATGCGTTTATTATACACGCTTGGACACGCTATTTACCAACATTTTCGGCCGGGCAGGGGGCTAAATTAAATTGTTTCGTCGAATAATTGTAATAATAACTATGTTTATATATGTACGCATGGAAACTAAGAGAGCCACCGCCACGCTACTGCCAACGACAATTGCACGCTGCTTCCCTCTCTCTCTCTCTCTCGTGCGGCGCTAGCAGCTTGACGAATATTTTCAATTAAATTTCTCAGCCATGGTGAATTTGAATGCGCTCGTTCGCGCACACGCACATAGGCACGGACAAATCCGTATAATACAAATATAATACAAGTCCGCGCTGGTCGTTAAAATATACAAACGTTGTATATGTATGAGCTTTGCGATATACCATGCAGCACGCGCATAGAGATATTCGTTCTATATGTACGCAACTCGTGTACGCCGCTGCCGCTGCAATATTGTACACGTAATGCGTATATAATACCTTGAGTCCCTGAGCTTGTAGCTGCGATCGCCCTTGGACGACGTGAGTATGTAGACGGGACTCTCCTCGGCGCCGCTGTCGTCCATTTGGGACGACTGCGCCTGAGCCACGTCCTCGCTACGGCCCGAAGCCGACGACGAGCTCGAGGACGTCGTCGTCGTCGTTGCGGTCACAGCAACCGCGTTGCTGGCGATATGCTGCTGCAGCTGCTGCTTCGATACGTTATCCGTCAGCGGGGACGTCAGCGTTGAGGTCAACGTATTATTGGACGTCGCCGTCATCGCCGTCGTAGCTGCTGCTGTTGCCGCTGCTGTCGTCGTCGTCGTCGTCAGTGCGTCGAGGCCGAAGCTCGATTGACGTCTCGACGCCAGTGTGCTCGACTTTTTGCGGCCATTCGTGCGCTTTCTGTTGCACCTGAAAATCACGATAGTATGTCGCTTTAATGATAAAATATATATATATATAACGAAATTAATTTTATTGGAAGTTTTCTGATATATATATATATAATCGCTTCAATGGAGCGTATAAGTCGACGCGCGCCGGTGAAAAGCGCAGAAAATTGCGTCGTATTGCTTGCTTGCGTTGGAAAGAGGAGAAAAAAAAATTATCGAGTGAAAATGACTTTTAGCTCGCGCGTTGACGCCTGCCTATAATACGTATTTCAACTCTATATATTACGGCTGTTGTGCGCTCGTTATGTGCGCGATAATAGCGCCTCGCGTCACATTTATACCGTCGTTGCGCGACGCATCGACGAAAACGAATAAATGTCTCGCGCGCGTCGCGAGAGAGCGAGAGAAACGCGAAACATGCCATTTAGCGGGTGTACATTTTGCTCTCTATCTCTCTCTCGCTCTATAGAGCTTCGGAATTCAACATTATTACCGGCGAATGTTCATGTGCTTTTGCGCTGTAATCGTCATTTTGTAAATACGTGTATAATTGCTCGAACTTTGCTACGTGTATATATGAGGCTTGCGCTTCATATAGGTACTTTGCCGTGCGTGCGAATTTTAGAAAAAGAAAAAATTAATTACAACGTTAACATTGCGTATATATATCGGAGCCATACAAGCACGCACGTATACGCGCATGCGGATGTTTTATTGGCGCGTATATAATCGCCCTTTTTGGAAAAAAAAACAGACGATCTCGCGCCGCTCTCGTTTCAGGTAAAAGTCAAACGGTTTTTTTTATCCAAACTGGCACAGCAAAGAGCGCAAAAAAGAAAATGTGTTTTTGCAATAAACCAGGTTGCAGAGATGGATGGAAATAAAACAAAAATATCCCGAAATAAAGGATTGTCGCGCGCTCCGTTTCGAATATAATCTCGTGAAAAACGCTGGCTTGCTCGCGAGCATCCCTTTAATCGTCGTACGAGAGCTCTTTCGCGCTTTTGCCGCTCGAACGCGGCGCGCGGCGGGCGCGTTTCTTTCTCCCCGCGTGCGGGATACGCGTGCATCAACGGCGACGACGTCGACGATGTAATGCACGTCGACGCGCGAATATGCTGCTCCAGATTACATTGCGCGTGTCCGTATGTATAATGTACGAACAGGTACGCCCGTACGCGCTGTAACGCGAAACGCGCAGGAGGAAAACTCGACCTACTTTTAAACGAAGTTTGAGATTTTTTCAACGGGTTTTATGTTATGTACGTATACGCGGCGCGACGCGACACTCGCAAGATGTACGCGCTCGCGAGTGGTAAAAAGCGAGAAAATGGAAATTGTAAAGCAAAAACAATGAGAGCAGAAAGAAAAAAAAAGTCGAAGCTCTAGAAGGCTTGTTATTGGAGTATATCATATGGGACGACGCTCGGCTTTTCCGAGAGTGGCCGTGCTGTGTGTATACGGGTATAGATAGGATATGTGTAATACACATCCAAATAGATGGAAAGAGCTTTGAAATTCAAATTAAATCGTGTGGTATTGTCGAGGGTCGCGCGCGAGAGAGCTTGCAAGCTCCGCATTGAATACCTACATCTGGGTATACGGCTATGTATTATATATAAACGAGAAGATCGATGCACACCTTTGGACTGTGCGAGGCAGCAGGCAAGCTCTCTACCCGTAGTGTGTGCGGCGGCGGCGGAGGACAATGGCCTCTGGCAACCTAGAGAGAGATAGAGAGAGAGAGTTTCACAGCACAAAAGAGACGTCGCACGCGATTTCTCTTCAACAGCGCGACTCCTCTCTCTCTCTATATATATATATATCTAAACACTCGCACACATAGAGCCCCTGGCCTCTCTGCCTATTCGTGTGTACGTGTATTTTCACCGCGTGAATAGCCAAATTTCCGATCGTTTCGAGGATATTTTACTGCGCCATCGTGCGCGAGAGCTTTTATTATCATACGCGCGCGCGCGCACACACACACACACGTATCCATCGTGCATATTGGCCAACCCGGAAGAAAATCGATCGATTTTCGAGAATAGTCTTTTTTCTTTCGCTCCTTTTTTCCCTGATAATATCGCGTTCGTTATCCGCGAAAGTACGCGCAATAACGCGACACTTTTAATTTAAAATTTTTGCTCGGCCTACATATATACGCATGTGTGCGAAGGTACATCCGTTATAGGTATTTAAGCGGTGGCGATCTAGCGACATTGATATTGGCCGAACGAGAGCGAAAAAAAAGAGCGCGCAAGGATACTTCGAGCGTTATAAAATACAAGAGAGGCAAATATGTACACAAAAACGATGTGTTTCCTTTTATAAAGCCTTTCGCACATACACACGCGCCCACACACACACACACACACAAACAAGTGTAGTAGTGCATGTTTACGTCCGCGCACAAGTGTATACACGCGTGCATGATTGAAGAGGTGCGCAGAATGTCCGTGTGTGTGTGTGTGTGTGTGCAGTATAACATACTATGTATAGGCCGCTCATGGCTTGGTGCTACCTGGGTATTGCACACGATTTTTTTCCATACGTTGTGCACAGCAGCATTTCTGGTCAACGAGAGAAAGAGAGATATATGACTTCGGCTTTTCGGCGTAATATTGCATTGCATCGATATAGCGCGTTTCATTTTTTTTTTATTTTTGATCTATTTTTTTTTATTTCTTGTTATTTCAACTGAATTAAATCTAAAAAAATGCGCTGTATAGCGTTACATCGATTTTATTCCTTTTTTTACTTGATAGATAAATAATACATCTCTCTCTTTTCTCGCTTCAAAGCTGTACGAGGATATAAAAAAATATTGCCACAAACGAGCTCTCTCTCTCTCTCTATGCTGCGCGTGCTCGACTTTGAGCTTTTCTTTTACGAAAATAATATATAATAAATTATCATAAATCCACACAGAAAGCGAGAGAGAACTGCAAAGGGATGATTTTGCCTCTCGACTTTATTTCTTCGTTTCGCATGAGCCACGACATAGCGTACGTATAGTGTAGTGTAGGTACAGTGCAGCAGCAGCGGCAGCACGGCGTGGCACGAGAGAGATAGAAAGAGAGCGAGAGATGCGCCCTGTTAAAATGTAACCGTGAGAATTTTCACGTCGCCAGTTCGAGCTTTAGTTATATATATAGTAGGTAGGTAGGTAGGTAGGTAGGTAGGTAGTAGTAGTAGTTGTAGTATACGTGCACACGAAAGAAGAGTCGAGATGTAGCCTCGAGCGCACACGGAAAATCCCTTTTCGAGCTTAAATGTACATGTATATATATACACCGTATATAGATATATGGAGGCGTGCGGATGGGCGCACTACACATACATGCACACTGCACACGCGGAGCGGAAACGTGGCAAAAGTGAAATGACGTAGTCGTCTAGGGTAAATAATCCGGAAAAAAGTCACGCTGCTGCCGTTGCTGCTGCTGGATCAACCTGTGAGCCCGACGCATGCGCCAACTACACGAAGAGCACGGAGAGCACGGCGGCAGGAAGATCATTTTGATATCCATAAAAGGGAAGAAAAAAAATAGAGTCGAAGAGAAGAGCTCGAACGCGCCTGGATACGATTTATATAGTTATATATGTATGCGTAATATAAACTCGAGCGATAAATAGTTCGAGTTGGTCGACAAAAAAAAAAAAAAAAAAAAAAANGGTCGAAAAAAAAAAAAAAAAAAAAGAAGAAAAATTTGTGAAGTGCAAAAAACGGGGGAGGCCTAGCTAGAGAGAGAGAGAGATTTATACGTCGAAGATCGCGGTCGTTCGGCGGCAGGGGGTGGTGGCGCAGGGAGGAGAAGCGAAAAATGATGTTTCTCGCCGTGCGCATTCGGAAAATGCCGATGAATGATTGATCGTTGATGCAAACACGCGTGCACCCCCGCAATGTACAGTAGATAGGTATATATAGAGATATGCATTATGGAGCTGTGGTATACTGCTCACGCATCATAGATACCTATATATAACTCGGCGGCGAGAGAGAGAGAGACAGACAGAGAGAAAACGATTATTCATTCAGCAGTTAGTTGTAAATTATTTACTCTCTGGCCGCGGTGAGCAATAGACTTTCCTCCGGGCTGTATATATACGGCTCTACTCTACTGCTATGTATGTGTATGTGTGTGCACCTGGCGGCTACGTGATATATACACTCGAACGCGAGCAAACGCATATCATTGGGTTTAAAGGGCAGAGCTAGAGAGAGAAATTGACTTTGAAAATTTAATGCCATCATTTGGAGTGTACATATACTGGCGCGCGCGCGCTATAAGCCAGAAAGTGCAGCAGCGTATACCTAGCTATCTTTTACAGCGCAAAATTCGCGCGCCAGTATACATATATACGATTGCAGACTAGATACTATTTTATAGCTATAATATTATATATATACCTGGCTGGATCATAGTTGCGGAACTATTATATAGATACGGTGCGTCAATCAACACCGATTCTGGGCGTCAAATTCGATTGGTTCGCGATCGCGCGCATCGTGCGAAGATGAGCAGCCGTGCGCAAAGTTTATAATTAATATCGCGTGTAATCGAGAAAGCGAGCGAAAGATGCGTTGGGGGGTACGACGAGTTTGACAATATTACATAATTTAATTAATTTAGCGCGAATCAGCGCATCGCTCACAGTTGACGCGCATATGCGTTTCGCACTGATTTTCTCTGCTCTCGGAGGCGAATGGCTGCTGCTTCTGACTACAACTGTCCAGCGGGGATGGTGGCCGCTCGATCACTCACGTTACTCATTTATATCTCTCTCTCTCTCTCTCTCTCTCTCTCTCTCTCTCTCGCTCTGCCACTAGCCGATATATGCTAATTTGCTCGAGCTCCGTGTTACTTTCTCTTCCGATGGCGCGCGCGTATTGTACAATATTATATACATACGTGCGTGTGTGCGGGTGCGACGTGCACACTAGGTACTGTCAGGCAGCCGCTCATCACCGGCGCTATACTCTAACGGTCCTATATACAACGCGTCGAGCTGTTCTATTAGACGCTCGCACGCGCGCAACCTCGGTTGTAAGTTACATGCGAGCCGATATTAAATTATATGGGTGTTATGTGTAAGTGTGCCGCGTGCGTGTGTGTGTGTGTGTGTGTGTGTGAGACATGCAGCGGCACTGCTCCGATGCGAATATAATTGATGCTGTCGCTATACGTATAGTATAGCCGGCCCTGTAGCCTTATTATTCGACGTCGGCGACGACGTCATGCCCGCGTCATTTAATTTAACTTTATCGTTGGCGCGAGAGCTGCGAGCTCGCCCTGATTTTTTAATTTTCTAATTTCGTTCTTCCGAAAATAAATCAAAGATGTGCAGTGTAGCTCCCAGTCGATCGATGAGCTCTCGAGCGATGTCGAAGGAGTTTTGCTTATAATTATGATGTACACACCAACATATGCTGGCGTATTATATAAGATACGTATGTGTGTGCACACGAGATCGTGCGGTTTCCGCATATAACATAGGGCGCACACTACGCGGCGTGCGAGAGAGAGAGAGAGAGAGAAAGAGAGGGTGGAGTAGAGTAGAGTAGAGTAATAAAGGGTAGCCGTGCGGAACATATGCGCGTGGACAAGGCCACCGTATAGCAGCAGTGGGAGAGTTTAGCATGTTGCCCGCCTCACAGCAGCAGCAGAGATAGAGACATTTAAAATGCTAGTGTATGCGCGTTTTTAATTGACTATATTATGCTCGTGTGCCGTAGGACGCGGCGAGGGCTCGCAGCACTACTCTACGTTAGCATACGAATTATATCATTATATATATATATATTGTATACGTAATAACAAACCTCTCGGAGGTGTCTCGCTCGAGGTCAATCATATTTTCGTGCTGGTCCGTGACGACGGCTGCTGCTCTGCTAGCCTGCGAGCCGCTGCCGGGCAACAGCTCCAGATTGGCGTTGAGCGCGTCCGCTGCCGCTGCTGCCACTGCTTCTTGATGCTGCTTGATCTGCTGCTGTAGCTCCACTTTGACGATATTGTTGCTGTTATCAAGCTCGGAGCGTCTGCGGTGACGATCGACGAGCCGATGGTACAATTGATGATCATGCGTCTTCGTCGTCGTCTTGAATTTCTTCGCTAAACTCTTTCTGCGCTGCTGGCCGACCACCGCCAGGCCCGGCAGTACGCTGTTGTCGCTGCCGGAGCTGCTCGAGCTCGAGCTGGAGCTGCTCGAGTCCTCGTCGTCGTCGACGTCGCTCGTCTGGGCGATCCTCGACGGTGGGACGATTTTTCCTCCACCTCCTCCTCCTCCTCCTCCTCCTCCGCCGCCGCTGCTGCTGTTGCTGTTGTTGTTGCTGGTGGTAGTAATTTTGCTGGTTTGCGTGATTACGTCACCGCCGTTGTGGATGCTGCTGCTGTTATTGTCGTCGTCGTCGTCGTAGTCGTCGTCGTCGTGGTTGACGCGGTTGTTCAGCTGGCCCGGGCTCGAGGCTTGCAGCCTAGGCCGGCATTTCGGGAATAGACGGCTCAGATCGGCGCTGTCCGAGATCAAGCTTGTCATCGCTGTTGGCTCGGCGCCACGTGGCACTGCGACCCTACATCGTCTGATGCCTGATGGTGCCCGGCGAGCGATGATGCTCTTTGGTTCATTTCAACTCGATCGGCCTATGAGCCGAGTTCAATATGGATGATATCTGTGCGAACAACAGAGGGAAAAAATGGTCATGAGTAACAATAATTCACGATGGCATAGATATGAAATGAAGCCGAATAAGAAAACAAAAGAGCTCGAGGCATTGTTGACCGGCTCAGCGACGATTATTAATGGCCAAAGAGTAGGATTTGCTAGTCTCTTTCATTTATATATATGTGGCCAAGGTACATATAGTGCAACGCGCGCGCGGGCACCATTATTATACCACCAGCGCGCATATATATACATAAAAGACACGCGCGGCATACTCTTGATCCCCGCAAGCTCAAAAATATATATACGTACATTTTCACCGAGAGCCAAAGGGACGCAGATGAAATATGAATGGAAACATGTGTGTGCCGCATAAAAGGCATATTATATACCACAATGGTCACGGAGGACAGGAGGGAGGGACAAAGGGCGAAAAAAACGGAAAGGACCTTTCGTTGCACGTGTCGAGCTGAAAATATTTTTCTTTCGAGAGATACTTCGTTTGGATATGATGAGTTACTGTACGTTAACTGGTATCGTATTATATAGGAGTCACTGCTCGTCAAAAAGATTCGATCGACAAATAGCCGTGGTCGAGATTTTTGACTTTTCCCTCGTTGCCCCTATTTTCGGTCAATAATTAATATAAACAACTTAATTGTACGTAAGAACTTTTTTTTTAATAATTGACTGAATGAATCGAACATCTTCAACAGAAATATATTATTCTAATTCGTGTTTTTTTAAATTGCGTATGCTTAAATACACGGCAAGTGTATTAGGCTAAAATTATTTTCACTGGTTGTAGAAAAAAAACATGTAATACTTTGCTCAAAAATTGTTCAAAACGAGACCTCAAATTCATGAAAGAGACCAAATATGGTCGTAAGTCAATCGTATCAAAAATTAATGGTAACTGTGAAAATAAAATGAGATGATGTAAAAAAATTAAAAAATTGAATATCTTCGTATCTGGATACATACTGGATTCGAATTAAGTCTCGGTAACGGAATAGCATGAAAATTCGTAGGATTGTTAAAAAAAATTTTGGTCGCTATCAAATTGACACGGCTTGTTTTAGATTCTCAAGTAGATTCGATAACTGATTGTTTCCGGCACCTAAACAGCATAATTTGTACGTATATGTGGAAAATAAGTATGGCTAGCAAAAAAAATATACACAAATAATAGATTTTATAACAACTATATTTATAAGTCGATTTTTACTATTTCAGTCAATGAAATTGTTATACGTTCTTACAAAATTTTAAAAATTTTTTATGAGATAGTTCACGCATAATCAACTTCATACATAGTAGATATAAACTAATAATTATATTTATAAAAATTTTAATCAATGCGATATTTTTATTTTACTTGTTGGTTACAACGATCATAAACAATGTATACATATAAATATGAGCATTGGATTAAGATTCCTTCATAAATAATTTATAAGCACACACCAAATCTTCATCTTTTAAAAACTTGATGATTTTATTGCAATATTCATTGGGTAGTTTACCCTGAGAGAATATTCCAAGCGATTTGGACGTAAATTGATGACTTAAACTTTTAATGATGCAACCTTTAATAATTTCTCCGATTTCACAAAAATTTTTCCTGAAACCTTTCGAATTTACTAACTCGAATACCAATTCATAATCATTATTCATTAATAAGGGATACGTTTCCTCAGGACTAGAAGTGCAAAGATCTAAAAGTGAAATGTTATTGCCTATCATCGTGGTTTTAGCTAACTCAATTTGTCCTACAACGCTATAATCTACATGTTCCATAAAAGTTTTACATATTTCATAATTATTGGAATCAAGCAAAATTAAAATATCCCGCAAAAAATTGTTTGTTTCAATATCTATGTACATTTTTACATATTCTACCATGAAAAGATATCGATAAATATAATAGCATGCTGCAGTTCTATGATCCACTGTGCATTGATTTGGTTCGGTGCATTGGTTTGGTGCATTGATAAGGTCCGGAAAGTTACAAAATAGTTTTTCAAAGAAGCTTCTTATTGTAGAATCAGAGCCTAGATAAGAAAAAGTTGTCATTAAAGCTATGTTTATTACTATTGGTTTAAAGTGAATTACACGGATACCGTAGCATACAATAAATTCATACTATTTATTTTTTAATTCGTGTTGTAATTTTCTAATTGAATATTTTCTAGAAATTGATTTTAAAGACTTATCTATGTGTGCTATGGCCAACGTATAAAGACAGATTTCTGTGTTCTCACCTAAGTTCAAAACGTTTGTTAAGTAACGAGGATTTGCCTCCAAAGGAAAATCGAATCCAATCAAAAATTGGCACAGTGATAAACGTTGATGATTCATCATTTGAAAACCTTCATTATCCAAATGGTGGATAACACTTAGCATATTATGTATGTTATCAATTATATGTAGATTTCGTAAGATACGATTTTCAGCCTCGAAATATCCGCCTTTGTATTGCACAGTGGATCCGTCAGCTCCGCGATACAAAAGAAATTTGGCAATGTCGTAGTTGCCGTGCAACATCGCATAGTTGAGTGGGGTAAATCCATCTCGATCTTGAACATTGACGTCTAGTCCATGGCATAGAAGAATGTCAATGTACTTATGCATGTATTCCAAAATTAGTTGACCATTCTCTTCATAGTAACAGTCATAGAGTCTTTGAAGATATGAGCTTAGCTTGATAACCAGTGAGTGCAATACAGTTTTGCCATCATTGCCGATGTGTGAAAGATCGGCATTGTTTTTCGCCAAAAATATCAGTACTTTCAAATATGTCTCTAAATCGGATCTCTTCAAAGTATATTTTTGTACTTCAACATCGCCAAAACGAAATATATAATTCAAGGGTGCGTTGCCATCTTGATCGGCCTTACTTGGATCAACACCTTTGTTCAATAGTATTTCAATGACTTCTGCTAAATATGGAAAAAATGATCCATAAGGAAGTACTCCGTGCAATAAGTTTCCACCATTCTTGTTTGCGATTGTGACATCGGCGTCGTTACATATTAATAACTTGAAAACTTTCCACAACAATTTAGCATTGTACTGGTAGCAAGGCTCAAAGAGGTTCATTATAGCACTCGTATCGTCAATATCTTTGGAATTAACGTCGGCTTTGTATTGGATGAGAAGTTGAATCATTTTGAAATCATTCTTTGTCAATAATTTTTCGATACAGAGCCTATTTAAGGGTGTTTTTCCTTCTGCGTCGCAGACATTCGGGTCAGCACCATTTTTCAAAAGCAGCTCAACCGCTTTGAGATTCGCAGAATATGAAACCGCAGAGTGAAGTACAGAAATATCATTTATATTTTTGATGTTTACATCGACTCCGCGTTTCAACAGCTTTTCAACTTCTTCTGTCATGTTTGGGAAAAGGTGACCACATTGAAGAATTATGTGCAGTACGGTATCGCCATCGTCGTTTACGATTGTGACATCGGCTCCATTCTCCAATAATAAATCAAACACTTTCTTACGTAATTTATAATTACGCTTTTCATCAAACAAGTTCATTATCGGACTGTTATCGTTGTCATCTCTGATGTTGACGTCAGCATTATAATGTATGAGACTTTGAGCCATTTTCCAATGGGTTTTCGTAATTTTAGGTAGATTACATATGTAATTTAGAGCTGTCTTGCCAGAGTCATCAGTCGTATTTGGATCGATACCACTTTTCAACGCCGATTCTACTTCGTCCAAATTGTCCATTTCAATAGCATTGTGTATCGGTCTTAACACTAATTTTTTGGATTCAGACATCGTGAAACTCGCGTTTTTGAACAGAAACACACTAAATTAACTGTGAGCTTTAATCAGCTCTAAATATAACGACGAACTGAAATTAAGCCGCAAAGCCAGTTGCTGATTGTTCCTTCGTCCCCTCTACTCGTTTTGTGTAGAGTTTGTTGACTCTAAAAGTTTCCTTATTTACATCGTCGCCGTTATTATTGCTGGGTATTTATGTCAGCGATCGAATAGTTTAAAAATTATATAAGCGTGTATTATGTGTGTGAGCGTAAGTCTTTAAATATGATTTCGTACGAGAGAGAAAGAGAGAGAGAAAAACACTGACTACGTTAGAGATTCCTGCTTACGTCATACGCAAAATCTATTCTGCAGCGCCCAGTCGAAATGAGATTTTGGCTAGCTTTATATGCAGCCACGCGCAGAGAGGTAATTTACTTTCCCAATTAAATGCAAATGCAATTGTCAAAAATTAAAGTACGCAAAAAACTAAAAGTCTGCGAAAAAAAATTCAATCAAAAAGGAAAAGTCACTCAGAAGTTACACTTCGGCTGATTTTTGACGCAAATAAAAGCAAAAATACAGAATAATCTGCTACGGTCCTGGCCGAAATCGTGCTTATGCGATATATATAGACCTCTTTGGATTATATGCAGCAGCGGCAGTAGCGCCGCGCCACTGCTGCGATCCGTCCAGGTAAAACCAATCAAAGCAGTTAGGGATTTTGCTCCATCGCCGCTGAGCATCGGCGCAGAGGCTTCACGCTCTGCATGCGCACAAGGCAGTTAATGCAAGAGTAATTGGATTTCAATTTCCAAGTAGACTTTGCAAGAGCGAGAGAGAGCGAGAGAGAAAGGGGCTTATAAGTTGTTTTAAAATGGATTGATGAAATGAGAGAGAGAGAGAGAGAGAGAGAGAGAGAGAGAAAGAGAAAGAGAGAGCGCGCAAATGTATGCGTGTGTATATCTTGCTAATGAGTACATATGCGCAGATATAAACTTTATATACTACACATAAAACAGTATACGAGCTCGTCAGCGCTAAAAATTGATTATAATTCCTTTTTTTTCTCCCATCTCGCTGTTTTTCCGACGAAAACGACGACAACTACGGCAACAGCAGCGACGAGCAGCGACAACGATGTATATAGCGCTGTATTATTACCATAAGTACCAGGGGCAGATGAAAGATAACAAGATTAGTTAGATAATAGGAAAGCACACAGGTATTAGAGCTAACGCTGTTAGCAATTCATATATATGTGTGTGTGTGGAAGTGTACGCATATAGTACGCAGCCTATATACAGCTCGAGCGTATATCATTATGAGTATATATGGTGTATATAGTTCTACTACTACTCGTAGGCGTATATTTGCATACTCGGCAGCAGCGTACAGGCTCGTATTCTCGTAGCGGAGAGAAGTGTGTAACACTCAGCCCCCAACCACCCCCTCCCCCCGTTCATTGTTGAATTAAGACTCGATGTGCAATAATACTCGCACATACACGCAAGTATATGTAAAACGTACTTGAACACACACAAAAATCGAGCTTTGCGCATAACCGATTTAATACCATTTACTCCGCACGGCATCGTCGTATGTTGAGCGAATAAACGAATGCTTTTAAAACAGACGCTCGGCTTACTTATGGGCGCCTCTGGTACGCGCGGCCATCTCTTATACCTGCCGCGGCGCGCAAGGGTATATACGAGCAGGGGGCTGCTGGAAAAAGGAAAAGAAGGAGGAAATAATCCAAAAAAGCCTCGAGCGCAACGATCAATCTCTTTCGAGCAGAAGCAGCAGTAGCAGCAGCCGAAAAAAAGAACGGCGCTATACAGTATAAATCTCGGGCTAATCGATTGGCATTGTTCGGGTGCGAGCGCGAGAGTAAGAGAGCGAGAGACGGGGTGAGCTATAGGTGCACAAAAGGCCTTTAGCGGTGCACACGGATCGCGCGGCAAGTGCGCGCGCGCACACATACACCCCTAAATCTCGGTGTGTGTGTGTGTGTGTGCCGATCAGCGCGAGCTGGGAAAGAGCGCCAGAGAATCGTATATACGGAATCTCGCCATATATAGTTGTAAACTTTTTACTTAGAGACTCGGCAGTTGAGCTCGGCGCGCGCGTTTGTACGGCACGCGTGTAATGCGCCGCCGCCGTTTCCAGAGTCCTTTATTTTTTTGCCGTTGCTAGTAGTGCACGGAGGCAACTCACTCACCAGCTCACCCGCCTTCTTTTACTCTCTTGCTACTCCTTTTTTTGTTGTTGTTGTGTGTATGTGTGTAGTTGTATATAGCGCGACTGCTGCTGCTACTGCTGCGGGGATACATAGGAGGAAAGAGATTTATGAGACTGCTGGATTTTCTCCCGAGCTATCGCCGAATCGAAGTTAATTCAAGCTTGCGACGACGACTGTATCCATATAGTCCGCGCCATTTGCGTAAATGGAATGTTTCACTTTTCATTACACAGGGGAATAAGCTCGACTTCGCTTCTATTTCTTTTGTCTCGTACGACAAAAACGATCGAACGAAGGTTTATACTAATATTGAATAAATCGATGTAAATGCAATGATTTATCGTCCAATCGTCGACCAAAACGAAGACTTCGGTCCATAATACAGAGGGGGTGGTAAGAGAGTTTGGGAAATCAAAGTGGCGACGCGCCTTGCTGCATGCATGCATGTACATTATACGTGCAAATGCCATCGGATCTCGTGCATGCCCCTTACAGACACACGCACACACACACATCGCGAGCGAGAGCTAGTAGGCCGTTTGAACTCAAAGTTGCAACTACTTACGAACATGTGCAGTTAATTCATCGAGAGTAGCAAGTTGCCGAGCGAGGCGTGGAGTATAGAGCTTGCGAGCGGCACGTGCGCGCGCTATATTGATAAATACACGCTCGCGTGCAACGTGCTTGCAACCGTGCAACGCACGAGGCACGTGCAGCAGTGCAGCAGCAGCAGCTTCCAATAGGTCAAATCGCAAAAGTCCCTCACGATCGTCAAAGTACATTACTGCTTCTCAAGGGAGCTAGTACAGTTGATAAATAGCCGCGCGCGTTGTATGAGCAATCCACACGAAAGAGGATATAAATTGCGGCGCAATCGTATTTATGCATATAAGCGGTTTAAGCTTCAACAAGCTCGATGCCTCTCTCTCTCTCTCTCTCTATCTCTCTCTCTCTCGCCCGCGCTATGCGCATCGTGGTGCTGGTGGTCGGAAATGTAGCAGCAGCAGAGGATGATGCGAGCGCGCGCGAGGAGCGGATTACAAGCTCTCTCTCGGACTCGTACATATATAGAAAGTGGAGGGAGAGAGAGAGAGAGATAGTTTGCTGCGGCGATGGCAAGTTTTGCGAGTAGGTATAGTTATATATATAGAGAGAAACAAGGCAGCGACGCGACGCGCTGCCGCACACGTGTATACACCATTAATGCACACGTGTATGTATCGTGTATGTGTATACATCGACGATTGTCAGCGACTTACCTATATACGCGCACGACGTACATACATACAAACGACGACGACGAAGCGCAGCGCTCGGTAGTATTAATAACCGGATTAAATGGCAGAAGCAGTCCAAGTTTATATACAGTGTATACATGTGTGTGTATCGCTTGATATTAATGTTTGGAAGCCAGCGGAGCCTAGGAGCACAGCACGCGACGACGACGAAGAGCGCATTACAAGAGATTCGAACGCCAATATACAAGCGTATATAATATAATAACATTATATGTTATCGTTTAATAATATTTCCACGCGCGATATAATTTACATAATGCGATTCGTCGTCTTGCGCAGCGGGGCGCTTCGGTCTCTCCCTCTCTCTCTCTCTCTCTCTACATGTATATATTAATTCACTCGACGAGCCGCGCGATCTGTTTTGCCGAAGATTGAGATATGTATTTCAGCTGCAGTAGCGCGAAAAGTGTCATGTATTATATCGGCAGTATTCAGCACAGTAGGGTGTATACAGGGGCTGCTGCTCCTGAACGCTAGTCGAGAAGAAAATTTAATAATCGTCGTAAGCCTGGAGGAATTCCTTCGGTTTCAAATCCAGATTCTCGTCGATCTCCGCTTGCGCGTCATAGGTACAGTATCTATATAATATCGCTTTTGTTATTCGATCCCTCGAGGGGGCCGGCGGGTATACGTTAGCGAATTATTATCGTGTATATAAGTATATAGCTAGCTAGTTGACTGAGCACCATTGACACAGCAGCAGCAGCAGCACCTATAGTGGCGATCCTGGTCGCGACGATGCCCGATATATATACTATATATGAAATTTCTCGCGTCCAAATTAATCGATTTTCGAGCCAGCCGAACTTTCATCAGCTGGGGGATATTATATAGAATACAAGACCGGCTTGGCTCGACGGTAGATATCGGCCGATTAATTTTTCAGAAAAAGCTCTAAAACTAAGTGATAAGCTTTTACAGTTTTAGTTGTTCGGTAAAAGTTAGCGCAGAAAGCCTCGGAGCTTCCGCGTTCGCGACCGTGTATTATGTATACAGTTATACTATATCTGTATCTAAGAGGGATGCGACGATACCACTTTATCGCGGCGCGCGCGCACCGCTCTGCAATACTCGAGCCGCTGCTGCTGCTGCGCCGGGAAAAAGAGTAACTTTTTTAGAAAAATATCATTCCCCTGCCGACGTCGAGCGAAAGAAACGTACCCTGTAGAATTGTCCCGACGACTCGTCGAGTATACGTATCATAATATATATAGTTTGATCGTCGACCGTTGCTGCTGCTGCTGTTGCGAAGCAAAGCGCTCAACTCGAGAGACTCGTTCCGTTTCAAAGGTACCATACGTAAAACGACTCATTATATGTTGGATGATTTCATCCTCCTCGTCTCTCTTTTCACATTACTCATTTCGACGCTTTATATGGATCTTTCTTTTTTATGTTTTTTATATGTTTCTTTTCTACGTCTTATATTGAGTTTGTAAACACGCAAAGGAAATATTAAATTCAAACTCTCTCTCTCTCTCTCTCTCTCTCTCGCCCGAGTTTACATAAAATAATGAAATGAATGGGCAGAGGAGGAACGCCGCGCGAGCGATGAAATTGAAAAATGACTCGGAGCGAAATTAAAGGGCAAATAAAGCGGCAGCAGCTGCAGAATGCATGCGAAAAAAAAGGGGTCAATCAAGCATTCGGAATTCATAATAAAACGCTTTGGTTTGCCCGCGGAACATTTGCTGTGTGCGCCGCGGGTCGGAGTATTCGCGCACGAGCTGTGTATGTTTTCCACATTTTGCAGCGCCAGCAGCCAGAAACAATGCACGGCTTTATGTACGTCGAGAGATGAATTGCATTTGCCGGTTGCGAACGCGCAAAAAAACATTATATTTTTTTGAGGGCGAGGGGCCACGGCAGAGAAAAAGTCGGAAAAAATAAAAATTATTAAATCGTTTACATATAATTATCCATAAACAGAAACGGCACTGGTACTGCTTCCCTGCTCTAACTCGTTTTATTTTTGCTTTTTGCCTCGACAAGTGGCTGCAAGTTCATCGCGAAAAAGAGCGCATGCACAGTGCACAAACGTATAGAGCTCACGTTCTATATTATATATAGGGGGCACTAAGTCACACAATCTTCTCGAGAAATTGTCCATGCGCGAAATGCCTAGCGCATGTCTGGCACTACGCTGCTGCACTGCTACTCCATACTATATATTTTTAATATATATATATAGCTCATGTACACGACGACTACTACTGCACCTACTTTCGCGGGAGTGAACTCGCGTTCCGCTAGATTTTTTTTATCAAGTACTCGACTTATGACACACGAGCGCTAAACTACCGCTACCGCTACTGCTGCTGCTGCTGCTGTTGTACCAGACCTTTTCCAGAGCTGTATCACACTCGCAGCATACAGAGCGGTATTACCGCTAGAGATGGAAAAAAAACCGAATAGTTTATTGAAAAAGTTAAGCCAAGTCCCGCGTACATATACTGCTATGTACACGCGCGTGCAAGCTCGAGCGAGCCGAACTTTTTAATTAGCGGTGCGCGCGGATAGAGAATGGAAACACTCGCGGGCGCGCAGGAGGTTAAATGCATTAATTGCGTATTTGCCGAAAGAATTAGCGAAGCTAGCAGCAGCAGCAACACACGATACATCGAACGAGTATACAGGCGAAAAATTGTAAACAATGCCGATCGTACAATATACGTAAGCGATGTATATAAACGCATTATTTACAGACAGCTCGAGCGTGTACAATGTGTTCAAGTATATATAGGATGAACGTACCAAGTCGACTATTAGCGCAAAGCAGCTAATGAATTGGCAATCAAAGAGAAAGATCCTATAACATTTAAGCGCTTCGTTAATTAAAAGCGAACCACATGCTACGTGGACGCGAGAGCGAGATAGAGATAGAGAGAGAGAGAGAGAGAGAGTACGTCAACCTTATATACGTGAGCAGCAGCTGCTAGATAACAGAGACTCGGCGAGGTCTATGAAATATTCCTGGTAGTTATAATAAACCTCGCGCAGTAGCGTGACCTCTAGAGCCTAAGAGCTGCGTAATACAAATCCGATTGTCGATCCATCAGTACTCTCCTATTCTCTATATTTGCGTTTGAATGAAGAGAAAGAAAAGGCAATGAAATATTTTATATCATTCCGCGATCGAGTTTGAATATGTATCACGACGCGAATGGAAAAAAAATCGAATGAAAGTTTTAAAGTAAAATAAACGTATACTGAACCGAGTCTGAGCTGCGACGACGAGCAGGAAGTATCGCGATTGCAGCAGCGGTACAGGGCACGCGTTTTAATTAAAAAATCCAAGAGAGCACTTTGGTGACATATGATCGTTTCGTTCTTCTTCTTCTCGTGGCGCGCGCATCAAAGGATATTGGAAATCAATTATTTTCACGGAGTTTTCTTCGAGAGTGTGTGTAATTAAAATGTCTGCGACGCATAAAAACTCGATCTTGTACGAGAGTTTGTGTGTGTGTGTGTGTGTGTGTGTGTGTGTGTGTGTGTGTGTCTCGTTTTACTTAATACACGTTTACCTGAAACTCGGAGAAAAAATTTCATTCTCTCGAGCTTAATCCACGCGCGCGCGCGCGCGCGACTATATACACATACAGCTGAAAAAAAGCTCTCCCTTGACGCACCAGAGCAGTATAAGAGAAAACCCCCAAAAAGAATCATACGAACGAGAGACGACGACGTCGCACTCGATCGATCGACATGATATTGCGTGTTTTCGTCGAAGTAGTGGTAGTAGTAGTGGTAGTAGAATAGAGCAGAGCAGAGCAGGTATAGGTGTACGCGCGCGCGTGCGTGCGTGCGAGGCACGAAGCACCACCCGCACACGCAATGTAGCCTCGTACGTTTACTTTAGTAAATTACTGCGTGCGTATATGTATGAATACGGTGTGCGAGCTCGAGCGAGCTCGGCGAACGATCGACTGCGGGCTGTGCGGTTTAATCGGCAGCCGGGAGAGAGAGAGAGAGAGTTTAAAGCTTTTGAAATGTTTATCTCGAGCATGGTGCAAGCACACGCGGAGCTTTTCTTATATATACGTATATCACATACACACACACACTCACGAAGCACAGAGTTGGCGCGTTAATTGTGATTTCTAATCGCAAATGGTTCGTTTCGTTCGCTCTCTGGTTCGTCGACGTATATACTTTTTTTATTCTTCCTGCCTATGTAGCGCGTACGTTTAAAGGCACCAATAATCTGCTCGATCTAATGCGAATGAAAAACTGAGGGAGACAGTTCGTACCTATACGAAGTAGCAGCAGAAAAAAAAACGAAAGCTTTAGGTGTTTCACCGTTGACGCCATCAACGCGTGCGACGCCCCTTTTGCACGAGCACGAGCACACACACACACGCACGTTCAATATTACATTATACACACCGATAATAATCTTCTCCTCTTCCTCCTTAGCTCGTCATTTTTCATCAGATATATAATACGGCATGTTATACGTGCGAATTCCGCGCGCGGCATTCGCACACGACGATATCAATTAAAGTCGGATCGAAGCGCGAAGCTCTGAAAGAAAATATCGGGGGTGTGCGGAGGCAGTGGCGGTACCGACTAGAAGGAGGAAGAGAAATAAAAGAAATCGCGCGCGTCGACGAGAGAGAGAAGCCTCGACACTGCGCTATATAGAGACATTGTCGCACGCGCGCGCGAGTCATCGGGACGGCGATCTCTCGTCTTTTTTGTTTCTCTCGCTCTCTCACTCTCTTTTTCTATAGGTAGACGACGATGTATACAATATATAGGGTTGAAAGTTCCTCTGTTAGCCCGATGCCATTGACCTCCCGCGCCGATATATCGATCGAGCGTAGTAGTATAAGTATATTGTATATACGTGCGCCTGGCAAAATATCTTTTGTGCTATTTAATATAGATATATTGGAGCAGTGCTCGCGAGAGAGAGACAGAGAGAGAGATGATCCATTCCGAAATACAAAGCACTCAATTTTACGCTCTCTTGCGCTCGTGTGTGCTTATTATATACGATACGACACGAAGGTTCGCAGCAGATTTACTCGACATACGAGTATATTTATACACGTATGTATGTCTGTGTGTATAGACGAGTAAGTCAGAGGATACCCCGATTCCAATACACATACGCCCGCGCGCGATGTTTGGTTAATTAAGCGACGCTTCTGTGCGTTACCTTTAATCGCTCGAGCTGCTGCTGCTTTGGCATACATATTCGGCTGAGCTGATTCACGAAGAGATATACACCATTGAAGAGAGAACTCTGAAGCGAGGTATTATCCGCGATTATTTGACTTTTTTTTCTCTCTCTCTCTCTCTCTCTCTCTCTCTCTCTCTCTCTCTCATTCATTCACTCATTCGTTCCATATACGTTTGAAACGTATCGAAGGATTTTCACGCTTAATTACAATATACGTATATACGCATACACGACGCTCATCGACGACATTGAGAGATTTTTAATTCGTTAAAAATGGCCAGCTTGTGCAATGGAATCGGGAATTTTTTTTTATTTGCTTAATTACACACGAGCGTAGATATTTTTTCATTTGCCCTCTTTCACCGAGTTCCCTTCCGATCATTTTTTTTATTCTTTTTTTTCCTCCTCCCTCGAAACCTATGAAATATTTTTTACCCGCTGAAATGTCGAAGAATGGATGTCTACACGTACATCGAACACGACATACATGGAGGGAAAAAGAGAAAGAGAGAGATAGGGCAGAGTTAAAAGGCATCGGTATATACGTATATACATGAAAACCGCACTTCGAGTTCATTTTCCACAATCAGCGCGGCTACTCGGCTGAAACGGGTAAAAAGGGGAAAAAGATGAGCGAGAGAGAAAAGTCAGGGAAGTAACTGGAAAACACGTATATGACAGCCACGCGACATGTCGCAGATCATTACAAAGCTATGTATGCGCGCGCTTGCGAGTTTGCCGATGTCTTCCAATCCCGGCAGCGACGGCGGCGGCACCGTCACCGGTGTGACATTATTACGCTCTTTTGACGCGCGACAAAAGAAGTGGAGCGACAGGAGTCGAGTGAAAAAAAAAATGAGTCGCGCGCGCGCGATGCGATTCCGTATATAACTTTGTAATGTCCAACAAGTGTGCTGCTACTGCTGCTGCTGCTGTTGCGGGGCTCTTTGCAACAAAGACATTTCAAGCATCGCGTCGATTTTATTTCGCTCGCTCGGCTCTTTTTTTCATTTTATTTTGTTCTCTGGTGTGTGTGTGTGCGTTCTCGTTTCTTTTGTTTAATTTTATACGTGCGCGGCTAGACACACGCGCTATCCGGCTGTTCACTTGATGAGACCTATCACCTTTCATTTCGTATAATTGGTCGATGAGTTACGAGAGCTGCAGCTGATAAAGGGATTTTTTTTCCAACAAGCAGTCAGTTAAAATCGTTTTTTGATCGGGCAAATTTCTCGTTTTATTTTTGCGTCCGTGAACATTAAATGTACGGTGACGCAGAGGATTCGTATATAAATTCTTGCATTCATTTTTTCCAGCTCGTCATTTTCAAAGGTCCACTCGCTCGAACATAAATGCCTTGATGCTGCAACAGCGTGCTTCTATGCCGCGCGCTACGTGCTTGTTTGTGTTTGTGTAAAAATGTTTGTTTTTTTTTTCAACGTTCCGAGACTTCAAAGAACAATAAAAATTAGAGTGCCCCTTAATTTATTTTTATTTTTTATTTGGCTCTCCTCTCGCTTAGATTGCTTCGACGAGTCATAAATGATGACTATTAAAAGATTATTGTTTAAGTGTTTCCGGACTCTCTGACCCTTTGAAGGTCTTTACGACAATTACAAACTAAAAAAAGCGAGCAATTTTATAGAAAAAAAGGTTGTATGCGCTAAAGTGTAGAATTTTTCATCTGGATTTTAAAATATTTTTTGAAAGATACATTTCAATTTTTCGAAAGAATCCATAGGTCCAAGCGTCAAAAAAAAAACTTATTAAGGGATACTCTGATACATTTTTCACATAAAGCTCAGAACTTCAGGAACGCACTGCGCATGTGATGCTTTTCCAGCGCACTTTTTATCGATCATATTTCACCGAGTCATTTGCTTTTTGTTTTTTTATTTTTTTATTATATACAATATATAAAAGGCAGCTTGCGCGCTCGCAAGCCGCATGCACATAACTACGTACGTATTATACGTATACGTACTGCACGTAATATGCACGAGTGAACGCAAGCTCATCCGGCTATTTATTTTAAATTTCGTCTGCTGAGCTAATTCAAATTCGAGCTTGCAGCACGATTTAACGGATTAAATGTATTTATATACGCCGCGTTCCACGCGCGCGATATACACGATGATGCTCGCGCGAGGCGGGCTTCATACATGCAGAAAAAGTCTATACATACGCAGACAGAGAGAGAGAGAGAGAGAGAGAGAAGCTTGTGCAAGCTCGGCGCCCAGAGAGTCTGCACTCTCAAGCTCAGCAGATATTTGTGCAAACACGAGAGGCAAAAGTAAACTAACGCGCGGCCTAACGGATGAAATATCAATCGATATACAGGCATGCAGGTGCGTGTGTATGCGCGCAGCTCGTCGTGATCGCACGTATGTATGACAGGCTCTTTGCCATCGGCGCGCCAGTGCTCAAGCATCATCGAGATATTATATATAGTAACAATATAATTGCGAACGTGATGCGTGTCGTACGGGAGGCTCGCTGCACTCGTAGTGGCTAGCCGCATATTGACCAAATCGCGAGCACTACTATCTAGTAGCAGCAATAGCAGTTATGGTATATCGTCGTGGTCGCTCGCAAGCTCGATCCGTGATTTAATTTAATTAAGATTTCAGCTCTATATCCATAAGTTCTAGCTTATACCGCTGCTGCTGTGTTGCGCACACTGTTGCTGCTGCTGCTGCTACTGGTATCCCGATGTCAGCCGATTATATTGAAATAACAATTCCCGCGCATATATCGGGGCTTTGCTGGGCGCTTTATATATACATATACACGTGAATGTCGGCTTTGCTCGCGAGTGTGTACGTGTGTGTATATGTAGGCATGATACCAGGACGAGGCTAAAAGGATATTTCGTGCAACGAACCAATACACCCGCTAGAGAATAGCAAACTCTGCCATTGGCCCCGTGGTGTAAGGGTAGTACTTCTCTCGCTAGTCTCGCTCGCTAACACTGAGCCCCGTGGATAAAGCAGCACTGCAGTAACAGCTCAGTGCGCCATATATATAAATATACCTAGCCTCTGCAACGCGCACATTGGTGTATAGGACGTTAACAACCGACACGGGACGCACGATTATTTCTCCTGGAGAGGAATGCTGAGCACACTCACTCTCGCACACACACACACACACACACACACACACACACACATACGTACAGCCGCCGACGATATATATAGACCGTGAGGCAGACAGATACACCCCGTAGTTGGTACTCTCTCTTTCTCTACTATTTGCTTTAAAATGAAGCTTATATGCTGCTGCGCGTGTATTTGTGTGTGTGTGTGTGTGTGTGTGTGTGTGTGTGTGTGTGTGTATGTGCAGTGCTCGCAGGACCCGATGTATGTACACTCCGACCAACTTGTAAAGGCCCGATGTGTTGAGAGGAATTTTATGGCATGGCCACGAGGGAAAGCTCCACATTCCTTTTTCTTCTTTTCCTTCTCTCGTCCTCCCTTTCTCTCTTGCCCGCTTTTTTTTTGTTCGTGCCGCATAAGCTGGTGTATAGTCTAGTAGTTGCGCATGCATTCAACGTGCGCTTCGCGAGCTGGCAATATTTTTCCTAACTCGCTATTATACGGAAAAACTTTTCGCGGATAATTGCAAAAAAAAAGAGATGAGAGAGGAGAAAAATTCTCTCTCTCTCTACCTCGACCGCATTCGTATATGAAATTTGCCGATAGTTTTAGTCCCGCGCGCGTATAGTATATGTGTATGCGTCGCGTTGCAACGCAAAACATGTTCCAATCTAATACATAACTTTTTGCGCGCGAGTATGTATACGTGCGTGTACAACGTCAACCGGTTGACACGCGCGCTATATTGCCTGCTGCTGCTGTACGAGAGCTATACGCGCTGGAAAACAATCGAAAAACCATTAATTGGCGAGCGAGCAGCAGCAGCAGCGCGTCCTTTGCGTGCGTAATAATTTTTTTTTCTTTGTTTATTATTTTACCGATAAAGCGGATTTTTAATGGCTTACCGCCCCTTCGTCACCGCAGCGCGGCGCGGACACTGTGCCGCTACGTGTGAGTTACCACCACCTGTGCACGTTCGCACACAGACATACTTACCCAATACCCATATACCCGCGAGCCCGATGTAAAGGCCTCCCCTGTGTGTTTGTGTGCGTATATAGACGCGAATATATTACGCGTGCGTCATGCTCCGTATTTGCCCTTCAGTTCTGAAAATATCTCGTTCTTCCGCTCGTGCGCCAACCACACATACACCATGCATATGATGTCAGCGATTACGTATATAAGCCCGCCACGCGCCCTTCCGCGTATATCTAGGTGTACGACGTGGTGGTGTGTAGAGAGAGAGATAGATCCCCAATGTGTCTGGCGCTCCATATGCACGTGCTTCCATGTAACGTATAAAGGTAAAACTGTAGGTGTAGGTACGAAGTCAGAGATATACGTGAACGAATTCGTTTGCCAAGACAAGACCCTCGACACGCATTTGGACGTTCAATTTTCGCCTTACACGACGACGACGATGACTATCGCGCACAGGAGCAGCAGCAGCAGAGCACCGCATCACCCCTCCCCCTGTCTCTTACTTCTTCTTCTTCTTCGTCTTTTTCTACTTCTTACTTCGCGTATAATGGATAGGAGGAAAAGGGGGATTCCCCGTGCGCGACGCCAACTCCATCTCGTGCATCATTGTTAATGCCGCGCGCCTGTGCACACGCCTCGGACATTTTTTTCATTCCTCCATCTGTACATAGCTTCTATGGGTATAAGTATATAATATAGCATCTGGGCTCTTATCGTTTCTTAAGAGTCGCGAAAGAGTAGAGTCTATAATAATGACTCTCCGCGTCGAGACTATACGTAGACGAAAGAGCAACAATAATCGCTCGTGTAGTTTTTTCTCGGATCCTTTAAAAAGAAAAGATTGTAAAGAGTTACGTCGTTCCGATGTAATCGAGATGAAAAAAAAAAAAAAAAAAAGAAAATTCATCTCATTGAGTCAGCATTATAGATACCAAGGAGCGCGACAGCGCACCACCCCGTATACCTTCCCAAGTCTTCTCTCTTTCTCTTCTCTACCTCAGCGTCAAATCCCATTTTACTATACGCCTCCTCCTGTATCTATATATCAGATCAAAAGAATTCCATTGTCCCGCGTAAAAATCGAATATATATAACGGCCTGGGTATATATGCTTCGAATTCAATTCGTATACGTTTCGATTTGCGAGAGAGAGAGAGAAGGCTACGAGGTACAAGTAACGCGAGCAGCAGCAGCAGCAGCACAGGAATGAAGCGAGAGCCAGAGCGAAAGAGAGAGAGAGAGAGAGAGAGGATGGGAGGGAGAAAAAAGGAAAACAGCTCTCGCGCGCGCATTGGACTCGTCTATGTGTACTATACACCATCTGTTGCGACAACGGCTCTGAACTCATCCTTACACTGCACCGTATTACATTGTAGTACGTACGGTGGTGTGTGCCGAAGGAGAAAGAGAGCGAGGAAGAGAAAAAAGAAACAAGTCTAAAGCCCTGCCTAGACGTAAAATAAAATCCTTATATCGCGTCTTGCCGAGCTGCACCCCCACACCCCCTACCCCCTGCGCGTCCTTCTTCTCTCCGCCTCCTCCTCTCTTTCGCGCAGTAAACGTCTCTCTCTCTCTCTCTCTCTCTCTGTGTATGTGTGTATAATTCTTCGAATAAAGCAGACGATACAAATCTCCATCGACGGCGGAGGTATAGTGCACCTGTTATGTGTAATACGGAGATATAGACCGAAAAGAAAACTGGCGCGCGCGCCTGCATACACGTACAGGATAGGCGTTGTTTGTTTGGCTTGTGCTACACACACATTTTATATTATATAGAGAAGAAGAAGAAGCTTTTTCGAATACAAGTGTCTGATGCAGTATGTACTCTGCTATATGCCACTACGAGCCAGTTATAAAGCTGCTGCTGCTGGCGGTGGCGCGCACGCGCAGGGGGCCATTAATCAAATCCAAACCGACTCGAAATTTTTATTACAAAAATAAAAGTCCCCAAGACGTTTGCCTCCATTATACGATCTAATAAAAAAAGGGGGAAGGGTAGAGGTTATTTGCAAAAAAAAGGTAAAACGAGAGGCAAAAAAAATCTCACTCGTACAATTTCTCTCTTTTCTCGTTCAGCCTCTCTTGCGCGGAATACGACGAGGCGAGGCGAGGAGGCAGCAGGGGAAGAGGCAATGTCGTCGTAGTCGTCGGCGAGGACTCGAGAGTAAACGACGCTATGTGTGGTTCTGCTGCTGCTGCTGCTGCAACGCGGACTTATACTCGTACGAATGTGTGTGCTATATCGAACGCTTCAGACAGACTGTCCGCTACTCTACTCCGCTACATGCTACCGTGTGTACGTATAGGATGTACGAGCGAGAGCAGAGAGAGTCGTCCATGCATGCTTGGTATATACCGTTATAACTATATATGGTCGTTCCTGTAAAGGGCAACACACTTGCGCTTAACGACGTCGTCATCCTCGGTGCTGAAAGAGCGAGAGAGAGAGCGAGAGAGAAAGAGAGAGCCAGAGAGGAACGAGAGTGTGTGTGCAGCAGCAGCAAAAGCTTCCAGCGCAGTAGTAAGCACTACCACTAGTACTGTCACATGGTCCTCTCATCCATATACGTGTCTCTATATAAGTGCGGCTGCCATGCTGTTGACTCGGGGGCTCTTTATATCGCGCTCTCCTCTCTCATTTCATACCATTCGCACGACTTACTTTTCTCTCTCTCTCTCTTTCACTCTTTTTTGCTACATATATATATATGTATACATGCGGCGACGGGATCCAGTAATAGTACGTTATATAGCCAAGGTAAAAAAAAATTTTCTACTTGCCCTTCGTGCTCGGATATATAATGTACGGATGAGGACATCCTTAACGAGAAAATCATCCGCGATGTTGAATACCGGTGCGGATTAATCGTTAGATTGAAGATTAAAGCCGTAGATTTCGTCGTTTTTCTCTCTCTCTCTCTCTCTCTCTCTCTCCTGTTATTTTTTTTCCTCTCTCCTCTCTCTTCCTTGCTCTCGTGACTCTGCAACCTTGTCGAGGATTAAAAAAGATGATTAAGTCTCGTGCGCGCGCGTGGCAACTTGTGCCTCGGCCAGAAGTTGCCAACCCTCAAACACACACACACATACCCACATGTGGACGTACGCAAGCTCGCACATATACACACATTGTACGTCATATACGTGTGTGTGTGTGTGTATATACGCGAGCAGCACAAGCTAGCTCAAGAGTGACAAATATTTTCCGGTATACTCCGGGGCTGCGGCGCTATATAATATATATCGTCGCCTAGGAAATATTGTTTCCCCCGGAGTCTTTATAGCTCCTAATTGGGGAGCAATTACGCGCGAGGCTGGCTGCCTACTCGCTCTCGGCGGCGCTCGTTTTGTGTGTTAAAGTGCGCGCACGCAGAGTTCGAGCCGAGCGAGCTCGCTTACACACATCGAACTCGGCGGCGGCTCCGGCGCTCGCACGTAAAATAACTCGCTCTCTCTATACCCCCGGCATATCGTCGCTAGCTAGCGCGGCGCGTTACGAGGGCGCGCAATTGTATAGTTCTGGAATGAGTTAGCCCCGGTGCAGCAGTATTATGCGCGCATAGCAGCTATATGTACAAAGGCGGCACAAAATCGTTATACGATGCGACGACGACACGTACAGGCAAGTGCGGCGATTGAAAAATTCCTTTCGAATTGCGATCCGGTGCGATCGTGTCTGCGTATAGTATCCTGTAATAGGCGTCGAACGATCGCACACTTTGGGTTTATCCCAAAACCACGATGACCATTCCCCCTTCCCTCCTGTATATAGCACACGCAGCGTGGGCGGCTTGTCGGAGTTCGGCGCGCCAAAAGACCATCCGCGCGCACGTCGATATCCTGCGTGCTCCGAGGCCAAGCCTCGGGCCTATCGCCCCGCAATAATACGTATTACGAGTGCGTGCACGGTTAAGGTCTACAAGAGCCGGAGGATAAAGCGAATCTTCCTGCGCTATATACTCTACTACGATACGCGGACGAGGTAAATGCGTGTATTATGGGTTTAGGTTGCTGCTTTCAGCGAAAGCTCGTGTGCGCGGGGGTGTACGCGTCGCCGTCCTGTATTCTCGTTAATCACGCAAATTCAATTGCCCCTCGCACGCGTTAATGCCAATGGAATACGTCAGGGCTCATACTTGCATGTATATAAGAGCAGCTCCTGTTGCTGCTGCTGTAGTGCATCTGCGTTATACGCAGTAGGTATAGTCGCGCTTACAAATTTATAAGACAAATTGAGACTCTCGCCATCAATTAATCCCCCTTTCCTACCTGCACCTTCTGAGCTTCTATGGGTGCAGTGCGCGAGTGTATACATATACAATGTTATACATCCGAAACACACGAGCGATTAACGCTACGGGAAATTCCAGAAACTGTTATTCCAATTGCAGATGCTAACACCCCCGACTGAAAGGATGAATTCATCTCTCTCTCTCTCTCTCTCTTTCTCTCTCTCTTTCTCTCTCTGGCTCAAGTTATACGCCTTCGCGTCTCTGTCTCACTCTCGGGGCTCTCTCTCTCTATATATATATACAATCAGTATAGCTGTATGAGCTATGTTAGGCAGGCAGGAGCGAGGACACGAAATTCATGCAGTTTCACGACTATATATTCCATCGGTATATATAGGATCTGTAGCATGTATATTCATGGCGAAATTTCGGACGCTCGAGGAGCTAAACCCGACGCTGCAGTTGTTGAGTTTCTTGCACTGCGCGTCGCGTATAGTATACAAAAGCGGATAATATAATATATATCTATACGCCCGTAATACTCGGCAAGGGCGTGGAAGGGACGGGGGGGGGGAGGAGAGCAAGGGATCGAAATCCGTAAATAGTTCATGTATAAGTACACACGCGCGAACGATCTAATGCGTGTGAGTACGAGGAGAGGAGTTTGCTTGCGCGCGAGAAATTCAGCTTAATGGACGCGCACTTTGCTTTCACCTAATATTCGCACGCGCCGCACTCGAGGAGTCATTTGTTATAACACATATTATATATATAGTGTGAGCAAGATTTTACCTCAACACATCCACGCGCACATATATTTCTTCGATCTGTACATGGACCTCGAGTTATCAAAGTTTCTTATCTAAGTTTGATTCCGATAACGAAAAAGAAATTATAACAAGTTTTCTTGAATCCATTATTAGCCCATATACACACGCAGAACATCGGCTTAATTAAAATTCATAAATTAGACGCTATTTTTTCTTCGCCGTAATCCATGTGTATCATGTATACGGGCGCTCGTCGTAATACAGCTCTAGCCCGCACAGATTCGATCTTTTGCAGGATGTAAAAAAAAGTTTTCCTATTTACTCGAAAAAAAGCTGGCGAGGGGGTGCCGAGCAGCAACGAGCGCCGTTCATTGCAGAGGTTCGCGTCGTCGTAGTCGCGCCTCGTGTAGCAGTATACACTATACTACACGCACTGTGCTACAACACAAGAGAGCAGTGTATATAACGTGCACGGCACAGCTCGCTTATTCAAATTCGCTGCTCTACGCTACACAGGCCGTGCGATATATAGGAGAGAGAGAAAAAAGTTTCGCTTACACTTTTTTTCTCTCTCACTCGCTCCATAGTCGTCTATACACCCACCCACACGCACATACACACGCACCCGCGGGAGGAATGCAATAGATCGAGTCTCGTGCTCCGCGTGTGTGTGTATAGGAGGACATAATAAACGAAATGATTGCGGAAGTTGAGCGCGGGTGTGGCTGCACATACACACACGAGCACACGAACACTAGCACCATCAACAGCACTCCTGCACAAGCGTGTTATATTTTTATCGAAGAGACGCTACGCTTTTACGCGATAGAGATTTTTTCAATCTTGATTTAATTTTTGTTTGCTCACTTGGGGCATTGATTTGCGGCTCGTTCGCGACTGACATTCTATTTGATCGGGACATAATTTATAGCCATGGGACCCGGGAAAACTGTTTGTACTTCTTTCCGTGGGAGCTTTGTTGAATTGTTCATTTTTTCGATTGATCAAATTAGTTCTAGATAAATTGAGGATGACTTCATTTTGACCAGTGCGTCTTTGTAGAAATGTATGAAAATATGAAAGCTTTTCAATCGTACTTTTTCAGCACAATCGTGATGTCGATCTTTTAGATTTAAATTTTATCAAGAAAAATATTTCTATTGATGTGAGTGTATTTTCTCTTCAGAGATTATGAAAATTTGTGAATAATTCATTTATTTTTGTCGAGATTGCGGAAATGTAATGTTCTGATATTCAATCTACCAATGTAATATTTAAGTTGAAAAGATGTTTTATCTCCAGAGATGTGGATCTATTTTAAACTAAAAAAAGCTTCGTAACAAAAATCAGAGATAGGACATTTCATGTATAGAATATTTGAATACACTGCATGTATAATTTTTTTCTTTCCAGAGAGCTTACAATTATTAGCCATATTGCATTTTTGATAAAGTAATAAAAAAATTTCTGCTTTTCACCTGAAATATAGGTGCGTACAGACGCGCGTACGGATTCATATAATAGCAAAAAAAAGCGTGTCTAACTGGATGCCCTATAAAGTCAACAATTAAATGAAAAATCCAGATTTAATTGAAAGTAGAAAAAGATTTTTTCTGTGCAGAAATTTAATATCTATGAAATCGGAGTAAAAAAGAAATTAATTAAAAAAATTGTGATCAACATTGCCACTGAGTAAGCTACAGCAGCTCTGGAATCGCAAGAATTTTTTTTCTACAGAATCGTTCATTACGGGTAGTTTTGTAAGATTCTTAATTTTTAATGAACGTAGTTAATGTCAGAGTATAAAGTATTTACAGAAAACGAAAGAGTCGCAGGTCCCAGTTTGTTTGATACAATTTCTGTGTAGCTTTGGTATGTTATTTGATGTTGAGATAATATTTGGAATACAACGAAGATCCTATAATTTAGTCTCGTTTGTACAATAATAATATTTATCATTTAAAATAGATTGAAATGTAAATTCTACCTATACTTTACATTCGCGATTTATGCCAAAACGTCACGTTCAAAGATTTAATTAATAGCCAATGACGAATTGTTTGACATATTGATTATATTTCGCGCGAATTAATTAATATTGCAACACAAATAATCATATTATTTAACAGTCATTTCACGCTTATTCGTGATTTTCACGAATGCGTATTTTCCGCTCTCTATCTCTTTAACCCATCCTCTGTTTTCCGGGCACACGTATATAGAGCCGATCCAAATAGAATACAACCAAAAGCTTTCTACCTGATTAAACCAAAAATGGGTACGAATAATATAGGTTCGTTTTTTTTTATGCCACCGATCCCCGGGCTTCGACATTTTCGAAGCGAACAACTGCGCAAAAAGCAAAGTCATATCGAGTAAAACAGAAAAAAAAAATTCGAAAAAATCGAGAAAAAATAAAAGCACACAAGCACGAAAATGAAGCTTTTCGCATTACATTAATGATGATTTGATTGGCTCGTATATGAGAATCGGGCAGGATATTTTCGTTAATGTCGACATTTTCCCGCGCGCTCGCGCGCGGATCGAAGGCAGTTTGGCGTACGTGCGTGTTAGTGTCGAGCTGCTGCTGCTGCTGCTGCTGCGGACACACGACGAGCACGAACGAACAAGTGGTCATCGATCGGAATAACGTATAGGAGCACAGCAGAGCGGACACACGCGCGCAAGCTTCGTAGGATTCGCGAAATATTTGGAGAAATTGAAAATCGAGCGACCAGGGGAGCGAGGAAGCGCGCGTGTATACATCGGTATATACATACAGAGAATGCAGCAGGGGCCAATACTCATAGTTAATCAAATCACATCTGTAGAACTGCAATTCTGGGATGTGCTAGCCGATCGACACGACTATATGCGCCCATCCGTGCTATAACGCCTATAGATATGTAGCGGATAGAGCGACAAGTCAATCTCGCGCGCGCGCCTGTTTCGAGGGAGAGAGGCGCGAGGGGTTCAGAGAGAGGGCCGGACTGATGCTGCTGCTGCAGGTCGCCGGGATGAGGCTCTGTCGCAGCAACAGCAGCAGCGCTAACGAACGGCGTCGGAGCGCCCGCCGCCGCCGCCGCTTAGAGGCCTCGATGAGCAATGCACAATTCGAAATGAAGCGCTATGAGTGCCACTGAGTTGCACCCAGTGCCAGAGCGGAGGCATTTAAATGGTCCTCTTGGGCGCTTACGACCTCTAATGGGAACGGGGGCGAGAAAAATCTCTCTCTATAAAAGCCATAAATAAAAGATTCTCGAGTATTATTTATGGTCGGATAGTAATTAAAAGTGTGATAGACGCGCGCAGTCTATATCATCCTATAGATATATAAACGCGCGGCACAGACTACAATTGAGATGTAGAAAATAGATGAAAATGATAAGGTTTTTGTCACCGACGCCCTGCGCCGTATAGTAGTCGTCGTCGTGCTGCTCTTGTATGTGTCAAGAAGGGGCATTATTACTGCTAGTCAGTAGTTAGCAGCAGTAGTAGTAGTAGTAGTTGTAGCCGGCGAGTCTTTTGTTTCTCGATAACCGGCGTACGACCGAGCGAGAGAAGGTCTCTTAATGCTAGCTATTGTCTTTCTTTGGAGGGTTGCAGGTGCAGACGGCTTTTCTAGATATATACCCGAGGCTCCTGTGTAAGTATATATGTATATATATGGGATGCCTTTTTATGCAGTTTTTTTTCCTCATTTTTAAATTGCTTAAATATATGAGCTTGCGAGAGGAAGAGAGAGAGAGAGAGAGAGAGAGAGAGAGAAAGCTGCTTTGCCGTCCCGACGCGCGCGGGAAATATTTCAATGTTTTTTTGTGTCGTTAAATCGAGGCGCTTCTGCGGCTCTCGAGGACAAAAGGCGCGACTCTCAATAATTTAATGATTTTTTGCTTGGCGTTCGGACGTACAAATTAATTGAATTTTTAATTTTTTTCAATAGAACACGATAGCTCGGTATGACGATGACTTCTCACGGAGGATCTTTTCGCATAACTGGATTTTACAGTTAGTCCAGGTACAAAGGTCATATTTTAAATATTTAACCCTTTCAAGTTTGTAAAAAAAAATTCAAAAATTACCAACTTCCAACCATTAACCAAATGAATACTTGAAAATTTTACCAATAATTTTAGTTATATTTTAAAAATCACTTTGTAAATTTCCATTTAATTAATTGGTAATTCGATTACCAATTTTCGTTTTTTTTTCATTATTATAGTTATTAAATAATATATATCAGGAATCCTGGATTTTTTCATTGAAACTCGTAAAATAGCCAACGAAATATTTTAGCTAATTACAGAAAGTATAAATAGACATTCTGTTTTCACAAGTTTACTTGAAAAATTTAAGGCTCACTTTCAGTCGTGGTAAAATGCAAATTTGTGTGCAGCCGCAGTGTTTACATGCTAATTTAGAATACCGAGAAAAACGTTCGCCATCCACGGCGACATTAGTGCCTGCGACCTAAGTAGAACAATATATTATATATAAAATACGTTCAAAGTTCTCAGCTTGAATCCTCGAGTATTATTTATCATCGTGCAAACAGGGATGTAGGGTATCACATGAAACAAAGTAGCAAAAATAAATGAACAAAGTCAATAATATTGATCAGCTGACGCGCGCGCGCGCGACATTGTTATTCATACCGCGCAATGTAATGAAAGTTCGACTTCTGTATATAATTATACAAGTGAAGAGGAAAAAAAAATAGCGTCAAAGTAACTTGGGTACCCAACGACGCCTGTGACGTTGTTGGGGTGTATAATTCCAGACCTCCGCGTGCAGAGAGCGCAGGTGCACACAGACAAAGTATGAATATATACACCGGAATTATATACAGGCGCGCGCTCGACGGCGACGACGGCATGGGATGGATAAGGACAGATAGAGAGACACGGGAAAATGAAGTGTAAAATTCGATCGTGTATACGTAGGTATACATGCATCATCGTGCGCTGCATGTATATTGTGTGGTCTTGTGTTCTCATTAGAACGCGATCCGATAGTATGCAGAGAGCCGCAGGAGGCGAGGCGTATTACAGAGAGAGAGAGAATTGGTAGTCGCGCTTTATAAAGCTTTGACATTCGATAGAAGGCTTTTCGATTCGCGTGCGAGCGTGTTTTCTTTCATTTTTTTTCTCTCTCTCTCTCTCTCTTCTTCTTCTTCTTCTTTACCCACTTTCTCCTCTTGTTCACACTACATTCGCTTGATTACAGCGGGAATGAAAGTCGGTAATGGCTTCTGTTCTAATGCTGCTGCTGCCTATATTGCGCCGTTCGCAGAGAGAAGTACAGGCTAATTAATTTTTCATTTGCCATGGGCAATGACGATTATAACCACGGCTCGTTGAATCGTTTCTCTTCTTTTACCTTCTCTCTTTTACGCTGTTCCCTTTTTCATCTTTTTTTTTTTTTTATTTTTCTTCATACATCGACACGGGTAATAATGCATATAAGCACTGCCACCGGCACAGCTCCGTACGAATGATTATTGTGCGTGAAATTTCCATCGATGTTATAAAGCAATTTTTTTTCATTCTCTCTCTCTCTCTCTCGTTCTGGCACAGCCAAGTTTTCGCGCCACCGCAGACGTGCGTATATATATATTTTTTTTTCTTTCTTTTCGAGGTGATATAAGGGAGAGAAAGAGCTAACGCTGACGACGGAGACGTGTCTCGAATGACGAACAATATAATACAAAAAGTATCGCCGCGAGAAGTGAATACATTTTTGCGTGCGCGCTCGACGTCGGTCGCGAAAAGCTGCGTCAGCTCTCTCGGGCTCTACAGCATTCCTCCTCTTTTTATTCCTTTTATAACATTTTTTATACGCGTGACCGTGGTGGTTATTATTTCTTTTTCTTCCTCTGCTTTTTTTTGTACAGGTACCTCTTTAACAATAACGGTATACATACGAAACCCTCTCGGCGCACGCGTTTGTTTACGTACATACACGAATTTATATACGAACGTAATAACGAGATTTAGACTCGCTTCGCTAGCCCATCCCGGGAAACGTTTTAATTGAAGCGAATGAAAAATTTTCCGCTGCCCGCGCGCGCACTCGCAATCACACGTATCCATATATATATATACGTAGAGAGATTTGTGCATGCATATAGACACAAACGTCTATGAATAATTTTCTACCGAGGGTAAAATCAGCTTGATAAATCGATCGGCGTCACCGGGCTGCTGTGTACGCAGAGAGCAAGCGCGCATCTATATTTAATACTTTTTCTCCGACTCTGCCGCGGCTCCGTCATAATGATAAGCATAATAATAATAATAATAATAATAATAATAATAAAACAGGCTGAAAACGATGCTGCTGCTGCTGCTGCTGCTGCTGCTGCTGCTGCTGCTGCTGCTGCCGGGTATCAGCTGATGAGCTTGCGCGCAGCCGGAGGATCGTTCATCATCGTCTTTGTCGTCGTCGTAGTCGGGCGTGGGGGGAGGGGAACGAAAAAAAAATTATCATCGTTGTGGTCGCGCGCGCGCAACGACTGCAGCAGCAGCAGCAGCAGCAGCGGCGGCGGCAGAAATGAGCTGCGCCGACTATAGGTCTCTCTGTACCTATATATAAGGGGATGATACATCGGCGTGCAGACACAGACAATACGCGGCATTGTTTCCGCTATTAACTGTCGTGCAGAGCGAGCTAGCCCTGTATTATACTTGCACTCGTATAGACACACACTTATACGGCAGCAGCGGCGTATTTATGTATATGTATGCAGCGGCGGCGCACAAAGACGCATCAGACAAAAGAGATCGCTGTTTTATTATTATTGCGTCGCAATGTGTGTGTGGTCAGAATACGCCCGAGTGTCTGTGTATACGTGTGCTTCTGCTGCGAGGAGGATGAGGGGTTGCGCGGCATACCTCTGAAAATCGAAGCTTATCGATGTGCGTTCGGCTATATACTCGTGTGTGTGTATATGAATTCACAGGGTGTGTGGCAGGGGGTGCGTTGGCATCGAATAATGTATGCACACACACGACTCCAACAGCAGCAGCAGAGTTCGAGATTGGTTTGCAAATCTATGCAGCAGCAGCCTGTCTATGCCTGTCTATGTCTCTGCCACGTACCTCGTGTACCGGAATGGGCATGTGCATTTGTGTGGGTACGTGTAGCAGTAGTTATACGGCAGATGATGATGATCGTGTGCGGTTCGTACCCTCCCTAGTACGATAGTGCGCGCCAGAGTCTGTTTTTGCCGCCTGCTGCATTTGTCTTGATGAGCTTTGCGCAAGTACAATACGCATTTATCCAGGCTCGATGTTCCGCAAGTCGCGACATCTCTCTCTGTCTCTCGAGTTATCGAGAGAGTCGGCTGGTAATTTTTGCATAACATACGGTACCCTACGATATTATAACTATAGCTGTAAGAAAAAATCGCCTAACAAGCGTGAAAAGAAATAACATCGATTACTCTCGAGTCTCGCTGCATCGTTGAACGAGAAAAAATACAACAAAAAATAAAAAAAAAAGAATAAAAAATAAAAAGAAATAGAGAAGAAGAAAAAAATTGAAACAGCAACACAGCATCAACACGTTTCACGGATAAAATGTTCCTTGCGAATCGTCGAGTAAGGTAAATATTTTTTCAAAACCTTCGTCGCGCAAGCGGCGCAGTTAGTTGCTGCTGCTCTAGATCTTTATATATATATACCTATGTATTGGGAGCCATCGTAGCGAAAGCGAGAGAGAGAGAGAGAGAGAGAGAGAGTCTACATCGAATTATCTCTCCCATACAATTCTGAAAGCCTCAACGGGGACGGCAGCAGCAGAAGCAGGCACGAACGAACGCTACCGCCGCCGCCACCCGACGACGACGACGACGACGACGACGACGACGACGACGACGACGATGCTATATAGAGAGGGATGGTTGGTGGAGGTGCTGCTGCGCGCGTCGTATAACTGCCGGGCGAAACGCTACATACATAAAGGTTCGAGGGGAGGCGGCGCTGGCAGTGCTGCTGCTACGGAGGTGGTGGTGGTAGTGGTACTCCAGTGATGGTGGTGCATGAGGCAAGCGCAGCAGAGCAACAAACGATCGATAGCCTCAGAGAGCAGCGACTCACACTGACTGTGTGTGTGTGTGCGTGTGCGTGTGCTTATGGCTGAACATGCGAATGTATGTGCGAGTCTATACATATACCGCTCCCCTCCTGAGAACCTGCTTCTTCTCTGCCTTTGCTCTGCTGCTGAAGGTTGGCGTTATACTAAACACGATGAGAGGGAGAGAGAGGGACAGATGCGAGGGACGCAAAAGTGCGAATGCAGCGATTACGCTGTTGCACTTATAAACCCTACCCCTGTCTCCTTGCTTGTGCAAGCGCCTTGTGCGAGAGCTGCAAGAGACAATTCATTTGCGTATATACCGCGATACGCAGCAACGTGGAACGCCGTGGCGCTTAAAATTAAGCTCTCAGATGGATCTTTGAGATTCCCGTCCCGCAACTTGACGCGCGCGCGTTTGAAGGCCGCGGTCGCCGCCGTTACATCGACGAGCAGAGGGATGGAGAAATTTTTTCTTTTCATCTTATATCCATCTTCAACGGATATTACATGGGAAAAGTAATTATAAATTAAGGGTAAACTCCGAAGTTATTTCAACTACGATATTATTATCACTATTATTATTAAACTCGGGAAATATAAGAAGAAGCACTGTACGAGTCTCCGTTTCTCGTGTATTATATACACTGAACTCGATAAATTACAGGACAGAGCCTTATCTATAGTAATCGTGTTTTTACTGCAACGAGAATGAGAGAAAGAGAGAAAGAGAAATTGAATCCATTAACTTATTCCTTGGTTTATTTCGAAAAGTCCATCCGAGTAAAGGAGATATACGACTCGCGCGCGCGCGAATCACTATTACATTACGCTCGGTAATTTTCCTCCGGATCTTCTCGCTTCTTACACGTGTGCATCTTTATGCATAGGGAGTGAGCGAAAATCGAGAGACGCGCGTAAATGCAATATCGAAAGAAAAACGCGCGCACCGCGAGATTCGTATTTCTTCTACTCTGGCACAACACAAGGATGAGAGCTTGCGGTATATATACGAGCTGGGTTAAAAAGGTGGTTGGTAGTAACACCGGATCTCGAGCTTTACATCCTTTTTTTCTCGCTCTCTTTCATACTTCTTTAGCGCCGCGCACGCCGAAACATATTGTGTGTAGCAAAGCTTTGTGTTGCAACGCCGCGACGATGACGCAAGGGGTGGAGGTAGGAGGTGATATTTTTACTAGATGCGATGCGGGGGAGTAAGGCGGGGGGCGCTGCACACATGTGCGTCGCTCGCGCGCGTTAGATGCAAAAAGGAAATTCCATACCTTCGTGCTTCTCTGCGTAAGTACATACAACGAAAACGAAGAAGCAGAAGAAGAAGAAGAGGTAAGGAAAAAGACTCACCTCACGCAGACACACACGCTGCGAGCGAAAGAGAGAAAGATTTTGCTCACGTGTGGAATACAGATTTCCTTCAACATCGGATGAGATTTGAATATTTCAGGTTTTTTTTCCAACTCGCATGCGAGCTCGTATATCCATACATTTATCGCGTGGGGAAATGAAGATTTTTTTTATTATTATTATATACTTTTTCAAGCCAGCTCTCGACGAACGAACGAGCGAACGAACGAGAACAGCTTTTCGATACTCATATTCGCGCAGTATATACATATGCGCGCGGCAGCAGTGAAATTGCAAACAACTTTAATTCCGTCGATGGCCTCACCGCAACGCATGCCATTTTGTGCTGTAGCTGCGTCGACAGCAGCAACTGCGGACAGAGGAGGATCGTCGAAGAGGAAAGAGCAGCAACGGCAGTCAACGCGGCAGGGGAGAAACGATTGTCACACGAGACTCGCCCTCTCGCCCCGACTCGACTCGCTCGTCGATTTCTTGAGGGAAATCTCGATATCGCAACGCGCGCCACTAATAACCCGATACATTTCTCTCTCTCTCTCCGATCCACGCGACAACGACGACGAGTAGAGTCGTGTTTCAGAGCTTTTGCACGCCCTTACACGCCAGAGCGAACAGCGCACACCAATACATCCGTATATGCCAGTCGATGCTTGTACACACAGTAAAATTATATATAGAAAAAACTGTCTGTGTGTATATATATTTTTTTCTCTCCACTCGGATGTGTGAGATGAAATTATCGAACGGTTAAGAGGCAGGAGAGCATATGTCGCATCGCCGCCGCCGACGAAGACGACGGGGATGAGGGAAAAAACTTCTTTTTTAGCGAAATAATCCTTATTTTGTAGAATACCCACCCCGCCAGCACCAGCACCAGCACCATCGTCGTCGTTGTCGTCGTCGCCATACTCATAAGTATAAAACAAAAAAGAAAATACAAAAAAATAAAAAGAAAGAAGGCGAAAAAAACACAGAAGAAGTTAGCTCGGGCGCAGCCCAAAGTCTCTGTACATAGGTATATATTATACGATGTATATATACGTATAAAGTCTCAACTCGAAGTTGTACAAGTTCCTCTGAGGTTTTTTTTTCTCACACCAAAAGCCGAGCCAGCCAAGCCAAACCGACTGCAGTCTCGCGCGCGCGCGCGCGGCGAGGCTTGATGATGACTATACACCGCACACGGCTTGTGCTTCGCACACGCATACTACACACATCTACGGGGCAAGAGCACACGCACACAGGCGTAAGCGTGTAACGTAGTGTAGTGCGGCGGCGCCCTCCGTTATATATAAAAGGGTGATGCTTATATACGTGTAATATAGGAGCCGAGAGGCACGAGACGAGCTCTGTGTGGGTGTATGTGTGTTCGCAGTAGAGTAGGATCGAGTTTCGCTTAAGCGTGCAACGGCGGTGGTAGCAGCGGTGCGGCGCTCACAGACCAAAAAGTTGCCTTCTCTCTTTCCAGCCCCGCGCGCGCGTTCGCACACAGACACATAGACACATTACTTTGCGCACTGAGTGACTGTGATATATAGATATAATATATATGTATTTGCGCGCGCGGCGTGCGTGCGAGCCTCTCTCCGTGTGTTTGGATGTGTATGTATGTGTATGCGAGAAGGCAAACAATCCAACTCGTTTGCTTATTCATGAGTAAGCGAGTGAGTGAGAGCTGCGCGAAGAATTTTTGTGTACGTGCAGAGCAGCAGCACCCAGCACGAGCTAGGCTATATATATACGTAATATGTGTGTGTGTGTGTAGCTTCTCACTCTCTTTGAGACGGAGCGGAGAGTAGTAGCAGCAGCAGCACATTCTGTCTACACTGCCTCATGCTGTACAGTATACAGCCAGGAGAGTTGATGGTGCGAGGGTGGAGGCAGCAGGCACCACTGCACAACTTTCCTAATTGAGTGGACTTGAAAATTTTTCGATATATATTGCGCTCGCGCGAGGCTGCCTTCTTGTTTCGGGGCAAAGTGCGGACTAGGGGGAGAGAGAGAGAGAAGGAGCGCGAGTTTGTCTAATAATTTTGATTTAACACACGGCTTGAACGTGAGAGCTGGCGCGCGCGCAGAGAGCTTAACACGTCTCCCTGCTAGTGTGTGCGTGCGTGTGTGCCTCGCGAAATTATCGAACAAACGAACTTGCACCACCTACACACACACACACACCCTTGCTGTGTGTGCCAGGAAAATAAGCTTCCTTGTGTATTCATATTCCAAGTGCAGCGAGGAGTTTTGGTATTAAAAATAGAGCTCGAGTTCTCGACTTATAATGTATATAGGGTAGTATAGTATAGCATATATTAGTAGCGGTACGCGTACACGCATGCATGCATAAGTACGTGTGTGCAGCTCCTCGTGGCGCAATCTTTTGAAATTTCATTAAACGTATCGCCTTATATACGTATCGAAAGTTTCGGATGATCTTGCCAAGTTCCCGACCCTTCTATATGCATATAGAATAGTACGCTATAGATGGAAACTTGCGAGCTTACAAGCGGCTACCCGAATATATGTATACGGGGTATACAGAATTTAAACAAGTGCTTCGGAAAAAGAGTGCGATGCCCTTCAACGGTTACACGCTGCATCTGCTTCCTCGCCATTATATTTTTGCCAGACTCGCATATATATCGCATACTCTTTCACTCTATTATACGCGTAAAGCCACTCTCGATTTTCTTCTTCTTCCTCCTCTTCCTTTTGTCTATTCGTGCGCGTTCAGTGTTGTTTTGCTCGGCACCCCCCGCCGAGTCGATTGCTTGCCTCGCACACTGCAGCGGCGCAGCTCGGCCAGCCAGACGGGCCGCCTTTTGTTATTGCCGAGCTGTTTCATAATATAGGATGCATTATATCTGTATCACGCATGCACGCGCGCCTCCCTTATAATATATGTCTGCAAGCTCGCTCGCCGCTTCTCGTCTTTCGCTAACTTCTTTTTTTTTTTCAACAAATTTTTATCGCGCCTCTTGCTTATTTCTTATTTTTCATTCTTTTTTTTCGCCTCCCGCGATGCATGCGAGTACAATTTTCCGAATCACGTCTGCTGCACACATACGGACAATATTTCATTGTCGTAATCGATAATCCACACCGGCTGCGTGGAGGATAGTTGTTGCCATTGCCGCTGCCGCCTCGCATGCTCATGCCAAAAACGAGCTTCTCTCTCTCTCTCTCTCTCTCTCTCTCTCACTCGGGCGTGCATTAATCTTCGCCAGGAGCAGCAGCAGCATACGCACATTGTGCGCGTACCTATACACCGACGCTCGTCGAGCCACAGACGAGCTTCATTAAAGCATTCTTCACGCGTCATTTACTACGCGCGTGCGACATCTTTATGTGCCGTAATTGATTTAAAACAAAAATTTGAATTTTATACGTCCATCGTTTAATGAACATTGTTTACTACATCTTTTTCTTCTTCTTCTTCTTCTTCTTCTTCTTTGGGTTTTCCTCGCTTGCACTCCAATTGCCGTACACGCGCTCGCGTACGCAAGGATATATCGAAAATTGCCGCACGATCAGCAGTTCTCGTTGTTTTTTTCATTCATCGTCGAGTTGTGCACTACAGTACGTACCCACACCCACACACTCGAACACATAGACGATACAAGTCTCGAGTAGTCGCGCTGTGTGCAGCAAGCTCCGCACGAGCCAGCACAGTATGTAGCTTCTCTCTCTCTCTCTCTCTCTCTCTACTTCTCTTTCCGCTCGCGTGGAAATAAAGTACCTGCACTGCACTGCACACACGGCGGCACCAGCAGAATGCGCTGCACCGCGTGCTTATCCGTATAAGAAGTTTTTCATCTATACACATCATCCACGCGTTCGTCTGTGCAGTGTCTGTCTGTGTGTATTTATATATGTGTGGGTGCGCGTGTAAGTACAAATAGTATAGTTTGTGCTAGAGCTGTATGCTACTGCGCGCGGTTCTTCTCTCTTGAAAACTCGCGACGTTTGAGAGCCTCGAGACAACGTACCTTATATACTACCTACGTATAGCATTGCAAGCGAACACTACGTGTACGCGATAAGAGAGTTTTTCTGCCCTCTATTTTTTCCTTTCGTTCTCTTTCTAATTCATTGTGACTCGACGAATTTTGTGTGTTAAGTTTTCGCGTAAATATCGAGACAATCGCACACTTGTATCGGTAAAATAATATACTAACACCTTTCAGCGAGCTGCGTGGGCAAAAACCATATCAACGCTACCTAAATCCAACGGCCAATGACAAAGCGTTTATTTCAAAACCCCATTGAGACATCACTTTTCAAAGTTCTAAATAATACAATAATACTTATTCTACTAACAACACAAAAAATAAAAAAATATAGCGATATACCTTGTGAAGTTATCGACGCGTGCTGCCGTAAATACATATTTTACTACCACCTGTAACTCTGATGACTAATTAAACTGCGTACCTAATATTACGTATGTAATGCCATCATGTATTTTATTGGTGCGGGTTCTCTTTTGCGTGAATGTTATTTCACATGCATTTCACGTGGGTGTACGCTAATCGTGCGCCTGTGTGAATGTTATTTTCATTTCAATTACGGCGTAGTTTCAATGACACAGCAGTGCCTCTAAATATCACGTAGACATTACTGCTTATGATCAGTCGACGGTAGAGGGGGACAGTATCGCTAAGGAGCTATCACAATCACAGCCCTCGCTAATGTACATTGCAAGTAGTGCGTCCAGTCGCTGATTAGGAGCTAAAATCTTGCAGTGAGCAGACTGTTTACAAATTGGCAAAATCGTGGAACAGTATTGGCTACTCTACTGGTGTTTACTTTATCAAATTCTGTTACTCTTCAGGATGAAAGAAGAACCAAAGTTTACTTGGTCAGATCCAGGTAAAGATTATGTTTTCGATTCGGTGGACTTTTGCAAAACCGAAAACTGTGAAACATCCAAGTATTATGAACCATTAGTGAGTCAAATAATATTGGTTTTATGCTCTAATTTTCAACTATCAACTATTACACGATTTTAATTTTAGGAGGATATGGCATTACAAGTACAGTTCAACAAGAAAATATTTATAGATTTCGAGTGCAAAGACGTTAAACCTGAACTCAAGTCTCTATTGAGAACCATTTGCAAAACTGAGTATCAAAGTAATTTACCAATTGTGAAAATAGAAGAACAAATTGAGACTAATCGTTCGAACGAACGAAAGCTCAAAATTTCAATAAAAGAAGGATTTGATTACGATGGTAATACTCAATTTCAAGAAAAGTCCTGATTAAAAATCTATGAATATAAGACGGTTAAAATATTAAGAAAAAAGACTCCAAGCGAATTATCATATGAGTGCAAACTGTGTCAAAAAACTAATAAAGACGAAGCGAGTTTAAATGTACATATCAACTCGACACATAAGGGCATTAGACCGGATGAATGTAAAATTTGTCACAAATCGTTTTCATCCAAGGGTAATCTCAAAATTCACATAAATACTGTACATAATCGGAATAAACCTTTCGAGTGTGAAATTTGTCACAAATCATTTGGACAAAAAAGTGTCCTCAAAGGACACATCAATACAGTACATCATCAGAGCAAACTCTTCGAATGTGAGGTTTGTCACAAATCATTTGGACAAAAAATTCATCTCAAACGTCATGTCAATACAGTACATATAATCAGAGTAAATCCTTCGAATGTGAGATTTGCCACAAATCATTTGGATACGAAAATGTACCCAAAAGACACATAATAACAGTACATAATCTTACCAAACCCTTTGAATGTGAGATTTGTCACAAACCATTTGGACACAAAAGTAACCTCAACAAGCACATTATGACAGTACATGATGGTAGAAAACCTTTCGATTGTGATATTTGTCACAAATCATTTGGACAAAAAAGTTACCTCAATACTCACATAAATGAAGTACATGTTCGTAGCAAATCCTTTAAATATGGCATTTGAACAAAAACATCAACTAAAAACCCAGATAAATACAGTACATTATCGGATCAAACCCTAGTAAGATAAAATTTATCCTAAGAAATTTGAATAAAATAAAGACTTTTACACTCACATGAGTCATTTTCGAAAGGCTTTCTTATGTATATCCTTCAATTTTTCAAAGAGAAATAAAATATTCAAATTCTTGAAACATTTTTTAAGATTCCAATTATTAATTGAACCTTTTCCCAAGTACCTGCTATCTATTGGCATGTCAGTAGAAAATCCTTGCCTTGAATTATCCTTAACTTCGTACTCGGTTCCCTTCAACTAATATCTGTACATACATCAGATTGAACAACTGTGCATTTGTCGATAAAAAAAGCTCTACAAAAAGTGGTAATTAGGTTCTCTCGCTCGTATGTTATGTTATATGATATGTATACACGAATGCGAAGTTGCCACAGTATCGTGCATGCAAGAGTCGGATTAAAATCTTGGATATAATCAACAATTGTGCAAAAAGTAATTTCACAGCTATAATCCAATCGAATCTTTGGTCGTACGAGCCAAGAACAATACCTCCGTAAATTTTGATCACAGTATTATAGTCCTGTAAGTGTCAGGTGAAATTTCGCGCTTCATTTACTTCTACGAGCCCCATCCAACGAGTGTCGTAAAACTATAACTTTCTCTTTGTTCAAAAAATCATACAATTTTAATAAAGAAATGATTTATAGATACAAGTCAACGCACTTCGCATGCAGAAACTTCATACCATCACTCGATGCACCGCACGCCATCGCACCAATGTACATCGACTAATCTCAACACGCTTATTTCGACGATCAGGCCAGCATTTTTTTAAGAGAGGATATGCGCGCGAGCAAATCACGTCGTTTCTTTTCTTCGTCCCTGTTTCGAATAAAAGTGAATCGTACATAAAAAAAAATTATAGAACACATGGTGCCCGACACACAGGCACAACAGGGTCCAACCGTACGTCGTATATAAAACTAAAAGAAAAGAGAGTCAATCCTATCCTATGATCGAAAAAATTGATTCTTTTTCCATGCAGAGAGAGAGAGAGAGAGAGAGAGAGAGAGCCTCGATTCGAAATATCTGCCTTTGCTGAATGGCCAGCAGAGATTTTTTATATTCTATTTCTCGTTTATATCATCTACACTGCTATACCACTGCTCATGCTGCTGTGCATTTATATAGCTGGCAGTGCAGAATCGAGAATAAGCGCGCGCGAGGCAAAAAGCAAGGGGAAAAAATTCAATGACGTTCGATGCCTCTCGTCACATAGCGATTTTACCTTCATCATTGAAGGTAAAAATACGGTAATACGCGATATTTTGCGGAGAACGATTGTTACTCATTTACATGTCAATGTGCGTTGCGTTTGCTGCACTTGGCTTATACCTACGCGTGTGTGTAATATACGCACAAGCGTATGTGCCACCGCCGCCACCGCGCTTGGGAAGGCAAGCGTGAAAAAAGGACAGATAATGAATTTTTCATATAAACGCTCGACGTTTCGTTTTGTGGAGAGAGAGAGATGTTATTATCACGGCAAGCGACTGTACCCGCATCGATTTTTCACCATCGGGTTAAATCTCTCTCTCTCTCTCTTTTTGCCCTTTTTCAACGACGGTTATCGTATATGTAATATGCAACGTATGCCTACACGTGATTCGCAAATTTGAGGTATAAAAAGGAAGGATATTTTTTTACCTTTGCGCTGCCGAACTAATATGAAAAATGTGTTTATAGAGGGGATGAATAATGTATGGATATGGACGCGAGATCGGAGAAAGAGAAAGAGAGAGAGAGAGAGAGAGAGAGAGAGAGAGAGAGAGACAGGAAAAATTTTTTGAGCGAGCACGTATATGTACATATAAAGAGGGGGGAGAGCGAGTCGAGCGAGAAGATGCAGCAGTAGCGCCGATCGATTTTTAAGTGGTACTACTCGCGCTTTGATCAGACAAGAGAATCATTATTCGAGCGCCTTCATTATAGTAGACTGACTTTGAGCTTGAATATGGATTATATTAGCTGTCAAAATTTATCGATTATTTTTTCCCATCGCAAGAGAGATGCATGACGAAGAAAACCATCGTAGGTATAGTAGTGTAACTTACAAAACTAATCATTTACTTTGTCACCTCGTGCTGTACTTCAGCTTTTTTTCTCCTCTTTCCTTTTATCTTGCGGATGAAATGCGAATATGAAAAAATAATAATAATAGCGAACAAGAAGATTGTCAAAGCCTCTAGCCAGCCGCATCTCTCTCTTGTGTTTTTTTGTATATTTTTCTCTCTCTCTCTCCGCTCCTGAGCTTTTTTTCCGCAGCTGCGTCAAAGCTCATAGTAAAAATTTTTTTGAATGTTACGCGCGACTTTTTTTTTTACTTTGCTCTTTCTCACTTACTACTCTCGCTCGCTCTTACGAGTCTCGTGGTCGCGCGCGCGGGCTGTGCATAATGTAACGGCCCTTTCTTTAACGATCTATTATACGATAATATAAATGAACTTCTTGTCAGATGCCGAGAAAAAGCACGATGTGGGTGTGTGCATGGGCATTATGCACTCGCATGAACATTTTTTTAACGAGACCTCCGTGATGATGACGACGAGAACGAGAGAGAGAGAGACTTGCGACTCTCCTTTCTTCTGCGTGTATTTCTCTTTCTTTCTTTTCTTTTCGGTGGCAAAGCGAAAATAATGATGTACACACAAGTACACCCCGGGAAAAGATACGTTTTGTTACTCTGCTCTACGATTAATTTCTGGGAAAAAAATTTTCTTACGAAAAAAAAAAAAAAACAATCCCAGGAGAAAATTTTAAGAAACGATGCCCAAGTTCACGTGAAAAGTACCGAGTTCTCGTTACTGATATGTTTACACACTTGGCGAGGAATATAATTATTTTTTTCACTCCATTGCGCGCCTCGACCACTTTTCGTCTCGTTCTCAATGCTGCACGCGCGTCTCTTTTTTGTTCGAAGAAGACAAAATAAAAAGAAATGAAAACAAGAAAAAAAAATGAAAAATACAAGGCGTGTAAAAATCTCGCTTCGCACACACACACAATAATGTAGATCTATTATCAGGCCCGGCAGGGACGCAATAAAAGCAAGCTGCTCCTGAAGAAATCCAATTCTATATAGATAACACGCACATACACACGAGCTCGCGTCGTGCCAGGCGATGTGTAGAAAAATAAAAGAAAAGCCATGCGAGCACCTTGGAACTATTGTCGAGTACACATCGCTTAAGAAGTGGGCAAAGTTTATTATATGTAATATGCGCTTCGTGCTACGTTCATATTACTCTGTTGTGATGAAAGGAAAAAAAAATTGTTGTATTTTTCATTTCATGAATTTTTGAATACCGCATAGTAATAATGTAGCAGGCGCATGCCTATCGTCGAGTTGAAGGATTTTCTCTGCGCAAAAAGCTTTTCAATAGTTCTCTAAATTAACCGACGAAGATAAAAGTAAAATGAGAAGAGGAGCGGCGGTGGTTCGGCTATATATAGGCTTGCTTTAAAGGCACTTCATCATCGTTGCCCTCGGTGAAATGTAATTAAGCATTTAACGGATCCGTATCATTATCGATAAAAACGTCAAGCCGGGGAATTTTCGAAAATCTGATATCGTTCGGTGGAATGGTCTTTCCAAGCGCGGACGATGCATTATATTTTGACACGACGTGCGATTCATAAGATTCAACTCGCAGATATATATGTTGATTATAAAAATATGTATCATTGTTCAACGTAATTGATTGCGCGTTAATATTGGCAGTTTATTACTGCAGCACAGGGTCGATAAAAATTCAATCGATTCAATCTCGTTCCACCGAGGGATACTTAAATCATCAACTACATTAAACAATTTTGACATCCGATCTAAAGCTACGTTAGCAAGAATCGAAACTTTTCAATGGCACGTGTAATAATGCCTCGTTTTCCGCAAATATTATTTTTCTCAGACACCAAGAGTGTATGTGTACCGAAAGATAGTTCATCGTATGAAATACAGCTGTTACTCTTGAATGAGCTTACTTACTCTTCTTCTCCTTTCTAATAAGCGTATATAATACGCGAGAAAAAGAAAATGTTGCACGAGTGAGCAAGAGAGCGAAATGTACCTTATGCTCGCGTGTAAAATGGTATAAAAAAATAAGAGAGAGACGGAAAAGAGCAAAAGCACATACGGACCGTGCCTTGCACGAAAAGTGCAGGTGTTTTCTCTCTCTCTCTCTCTCTCGGCATGGAAGCAGGCCAAGCCGTCGTCGTCCTTTTGCACCTCGATTCTTAATGCTAAAAACTCGACGAGAGCGGGTGAAAGAGTCGGCTGAGCGTGAGTGTGGGTGTGTGTGTGTGTGTTTGTGTGTATGCAGCACCCCCTAACCTAAAAAGTACATCTCAAAAGAGGACTGCTGCTGCTGCCTTAGCTTTGGTGGGTAGCAAATGTATACATACGGCTCTCGCCCTTCGTACATACATGCATTACCGTATGTATGCTTACGTACACTTCATTTTTTTTTTTTTTTTTTTTAATTAGTAAAGAGTCGCGCGCGCGAGCGGGGTCGTAGCGCGACTCTGTGGGTTATATTTGCGACTTTTTAATATCGTTAACTGTGGTCGTCCTAGTTTTTTCCCGCGAGTATTAGTTTATTTATAAAATCGCGTCTCGCGGCTGCACACACACTCGTGCACAACGTCTATCGAGTCTTGGTTGGAACGAAAAATCCGATACGCCGCTAAATTTTCGTGTATCGTTGGCGCGAACTCGCGGGACTGTATTGCTTTTTCTGTACGTTTATATAGCTTCCGATACACGATGTGTACAGTCGAATCACGCGTGTGCCGTATTTTTTTTTTCACACCACCCCTTGATCGATGAATGAAATTCGCGTGCGCGTCAGGGGGGCTTTTTCAACGTCGATCGACACGAGAAAGAGAGAGAGTTCGTGTCGCGTGGCAGCTATATGTTTGTTGGCCAAAATTTTCGCTCCGAGCTAGTAAACTCTCTCTCGTTGCTGAATCTCATTTAATTGCATTTATAGCAGCAAGCCGAAACGCAAGATCCTGTCGTGTGCATAGACTCCGAGGCAAAACCATAGCGTATGTTTGTGTACCGTGAGCTCACACACATACAGGCACACAAGAATATCGCGATATACGCTTTCCTCTCGGAAAGACGTGTGCTTCCCCTCTCATGCACGGCACGCACGCAAAGTTAATGCATCGAAATGCAAGAAGCTTTGTGTATATACGGAGTCGAGATTCGAAACTACACACACCCTGTACTGTGCGCGCGGGGAGAATCGTGATGATAAAACAACGCGCGAACCTTGCACAAAAGTTACCGTGATATTTATTTTTTATTTTTTTAACCTTTCTTTTGTTTTAAAAATTTTATTCGCGGTCGTAAACGAAAAACAGAGTTAAACAAAACAAAAAAAAAAGAAAGAAAGGAGAATAAGTAAAAAAAAGCACATATCTACTTACGTGCAATGGCAAATGCATATTATACTTACAAAAGAGCATGAAAGGGGGTAAGTGAGGAAATCGATCCAACACGTTGTGTATACGGAGAGCGAGAGAGAGCAAGAGAACTACACACGTATACAGGGTAAGAACCACACGAACGCACACGGACTTGGTTGGGAGAAGGTATACACACACACACATTTACACAGGGAGAGAGAGAGAGACGTAGACATTTCTATGTATATATGTATGTAAGCTACGCGAAGGCCCCCCTCGTGTATGTTGTGCACGTAGATAAGTAAGGTATGGATATATATATGGCTATACATAGGTATAATACGAATATAATGTACAGTAAGACAGAGGCATATATATTAATTTATATATAAACGTAATGTACGTGGTGGTGGTGCGTTTGCAGCCCCATTTACCTGGTCTTTTAGCTTCGAGATGTACACATCCGCTCGATCAAACGAAAAATCTTCAAAATTTGTTGTTTTTTTCTTCTCTCGGCGGCGATTCACTGCTGATGCTGCTGTGGAATCGTGATTGCGCAAAAACGCGACTTTCTCGCCGCCGTCGTCGACAGGGGATGGGTTGCTCCTTTTTCCTTTCTTTGTAACGATCACACTGATAATAATAATAAGCTAAAACTGATGCGAGGCGCCCCGTGACATTATGTACCGCCAAGGGTAATTTTTATTTGCAACAATGTAATGATAATCCACTTTACGACAGCTGACGACGATCCTTCGCGCGCACTCGTGTCGTTATGATATTATGCATACACGCGCAATTACAAACTACTCAGAAGAAACGACGCGGTAAACAACGGGCGAGAGAGAGAGAAAAAAAACACTCGCGTACATGTAGTATTTAAAACTCACTCGAGAAACGAACGAACGTGTGTGTGTGTGTGCATATAATACATATATACGTAACGTCGATAACGATGCTGCTGCTGCTGCTGCTGCTACTCACTCGTCGCAGCGCATCGCGCACACAGACAAACAGAAGAGAGCGAGAGAGATAGGCAGGATGATCGGGTATAGAGAGTAGCAGCACAGAGCGGAACTTGCTCGATGCAGCAGCACACGACGTTGTTTACGTATCGCTATAATGCACTCGTGTAATGCACCGATCACTGCGAGCCAGCCAGCCAGCAGGGATAATGACGTGCAACGACACACTGCTTACGTATCATTGGCTACGTATGCGTAAAATAATGCATATCGGGGGTGTAAACGCACTCGCGCATAATCCCAGTCGTCGTGTCGTGTGTAGTATATATATAGCACACTGCCTATCACGTCTGTTGCTACTATACTACTACCACTGCTACTACTACCACTTTGGTCGGTGCAGTGTAGTTGCGGATAATAATATGGAACGCGACGAACTTAGCGACGATCAACACGGACACATACGGACGCGGCACAGACACTAGTTTCGACCGATATATCCTTTTGTTTAATCGAAGTTAACTATAACTTTGGACACTCGGCAGAGATTTGTACTCTCTCTCCCTCTATGCAGTGTAACGTAGATGTATAGTCGGACGGGTGGATGGGTCGCGTTTCGCTACGTTACGAACTGCACGACTGGCGTTGAGCGACTGATTTCGCTACTGATGGCAGAAACCTATATGTATACGTTTTACATGTAGAGAGCGAGAAAAAGTAGGGGAGGGGGTGGTGGTGGTACGTAGGCACACGTATAGGGGACGACGACGACGTTTTCTCTTCTGCGATATAACGATGTTATCTGCGCTGGGGTGGCGTTGCTGCTGCTGCTGCTGGTAGTGGTGGAAAATGCGGGGGCTTGCGCACGAGAGCCCCGAATGCAGTGCGTATAGAGCGCGACACTGTACAGCCGCTGCGGCGACGACGACGACGACCAACCCCCTCTGCGCTCCGCTCTGCACTACCCGTTGCCGCCGCGACGTTCGAAAACGCGTTCGAATATAGGATGTATGAGAGCCGCGGCAGCACACCCTCTCGCGCTCTCTCTCTCTCTCGTTCTCTGTGTATTATATTAAGGAGCTTGCGCGGAAAGATAGTTGAAATTTAGTTTACGATGTAATGAAAGGAGAGAGGGTTGATTGAGAAATTATGTGAATTGGAAATTGGGTCGCAAATTTGTGTACTTTAGAGATGATTCTATCGATTTTTTACTTATAATACTTTAGCGCGCGTGCCTGTTATTTTTGTACGGTCTTTTTGTTTTACTTTCGGCTCTCTTCGGCATTTCTTTATATTCTCTGCCATTATATACCTACTTATTATACAACTGTGTCAGATCGATATTACCGGAAATGGGATATTATTGAAATGGAAGAGAAAAAAATTCACCAATCAATTCGTTCTCGGATTATTTATTAATTTGTGTTCACACCTTAAGAAGAATAAGAATAATTAATAATAAAATATAATATAAATATTTATAATCGAAGAATAATGATAATGAGTAATTTTTTGTTTTTTTAAGAATAATAACGGCATCGTGTGTGTGCCCCGTCATCATCATCATCATTATCGTGTGTGCGAAATAACTGCCTAACGGTTATTTGGATTACAATGAATTTTTTCAGCGTGCGGAAAGTGTCCGCAAGTTTTGTAAGTAACAACGCGAAAAATGCATCGAGTTAACATTTTTCGTGAAACAATGAATTTTTACTTCCTTCATCGACATCGTTGCGTTTTATTCGCGCATCCCTTTTGTGATGAACATCCGTCACAATGCATTTTGTATTTTATAAAATTAAAACCTGACATCGTGACAAATCTTTGGGATAATAACAACTGTTTATAACGATGTCCAGTCTATTTTTTTTTCTTTCGCTCTTAATACGCGCACAATTTATGATTCAAGTTCAGGACGATTTATTGGTAAAGCCGATTCAATCGGCATACATAACAATTCTGTTTTCACGGGTTTTTTTTCTTTCGCTTTTTCAACTGTGAATAATGGTTAAAGTACAAAAATATTTTGACTTTCGATAACAATTTTCCGAACTCTCCACTCGTACTTTCGTTTCATTATGATTAAGTTTAATTTTTCATCACCCTCCCCTCAACGTTGCTCGGTGTAATATGCGTGACAACCTAATAACGTTCGAAATTCGGGGAAACAACAGCTCGTAAAATATACATATTCATACGGTCGACGCAATAAAACACACAAATTCGTACAATTTTTACAATCTAAATATCGTAGTTGAATGATTATTATGCGCTTTTTGACAGATTTCTTTCGTTTTCAAGGCTTTATCCTCGGGACGGAAACGGTTATATATGCACATCAAAATTTTTTTGTATAAGTTTAACGCAATTCTTGTATCAAATCAACGATATCGCCGGATTCTCATGAATAAATATTGCTTATAAGTATAGGCCAATAGAAAATTTCGCTTTTATAACTCATTTATACACTGAGCAAGAAAATTATCGATGAGAAAAATATATTACTATGTGCTTAAATTTTATATCTATTAAATTTTTCGCATGAATACAAATTTATTGCATTTTTGGAACAAAAAAATGTATTATTGGAAAATGATTCGAAATAAAAAATAATGGAAAACGATTTACAAATTCATTTTATGACTTCAAAATAAAACAAGAGTCATTTTTAAAAATTTGAGGCTTACAGTTATTAGAAGAAATTATGCAATAAAAATATTAAGACAATCTGAAAACTATAAAAAATTTACTAGTGGAAAAAACAATAAATCGAGAAACTGAAAAAATACTAACATTGACAAACAGAATATGAAAAAAATATAAAAAAACTTCGAGTTCAAGTATTCACACTGTAAACCATCTTATGCGAATATTGATTGTTTTTAAATTGCTAACCTTTCAAAACTATATTATTCGATCAGTATTCCATTGATATTGTACCTCATAATAATTTTTACAATTCTTTGCTCTTATTCATTTTTTTGTAACATTTGATAACAGTTATACTATACTTCGTCAAGAAAGTTTTTCTTCCATTTATAAAAATATTTTCAAGTTTCATAGAGTAGAGAGCGTATTAATAGTCGAGTCTGGACCGATTGTTCTGATTACGAACCATATCCATTAATCACATTGCTTTTAAACATTTAATGTATGAACTAATTTTATACATCTGTTAACAGCACTTCACAGGATAAATAAAAAAAAATCAAAACATAAATTATTGCAAGAAGAAACTAAACATTTTTATTCATAATAATTAATGAGAAAATGCCTATTTTATAATGCCGTCATGTGTTGCCATGCTTATAGCTCTTAGAGAGAATGCAGATATCGCTACCAGCGATTTTTATACACAATATAGACCTATTTGGTAGAGTGATGAGATTATAACATTTTGAGTATTTTTGCGTATCAAAAATAAATTACAAAGTTTTATAAATCATTTTACATAATCTTTGATGAAAAATGATCTTTTAAATATACACAAGAATCGAGTGCGTTTTTTTAAACACTGGCACAGAGTTATTGCTCTTGAAAGTTTGTTACTATTTTGTATAATCTTACTAATAATCTCATTGTATTATTACAATTATATTTATAAATTAATTAATTTTTACGTTACAACTATATTAATATGTTAGATTAAATTATTTACACGTATAACGAATCATAAAAAACATCAATTGCTGATTATCATCACACTCTGTCTGAGTCGATCGAATTATATTATTATTTCATTATTCGTTTAAATAGTTATTATGCTTTGATACTTGGCTCAAGTTTGAAATGACAATATTCAGATTAACAAAAATTTCAATATTACAATCATGGATACGATTAAAACAATAAAATGCTTCGGAAGTGCGAAAAACAGGCTTAATCGTACGTTGCGCATGATCAATAAAATTATATTTTACAAGTCTACGGTGTAAGAATGAAACATTATAAAAAGTAAATAAATTTCTACTTTCTCAACTTTCATCAATATACACTTTGTATGTTCTTGTAAGTATTGAAACTTTATGTCAAATCTACAACGCCCGTATAGTTATTGTAAAAAATTTTAAGCAGCTGTAACAATTAAAAACTAATCAACTCCCTTGAATATGTGTGATTGACTATGCTTCTGGTGATTCCAATAATTTACCGACTGGTAAATGTTGATTTCGAATAAACCATGTTAAATACTGAAAACTAAGTACGTTCGGCAAAAAGTCAAGATTACTCGAGTCGAAGTAACTTAAAATACTCTTGTATGGACTAAGTGTAATTCACGAAGAAGAAAGAGATTCGAAAAGAAAATGGTAGTAAAAAAATCATTTCAATAAACTTAACTACATAATGTTCTATGTTACAAGAAAGTATAAACTAAAAACTATTTTTGGCAAAGTACATTAGGTTTATGTAAAACAAGTGCGCATCTCTAAATGATGCACTGGCCATTTGTGTGGTGTCATTACTACTGACTACTCAAATGATTTTTTCTAATCTAGGCAACAAGTTATATTTTTTGTGAATAACGAAACAAACAATTTTAATTACCAATTTTTTTGACACAGTGAAATGAAGATATATTTTTGCTATCGAAAGGCACCTGCCCCCTAGATTTCTCTATAACGATATCGGTTATAACTAACTTAAAAAGTTGTAATCATGTTTTATTTCGTATGCCGAAGCAATCAACCCTATTTCATTTTTCATTCGCCAGTCTATAAATTATTGAAATCACAAGATCACATTGTTAAGGCCTGCCAGTTCACAGAACTGTTAAGATTTTTTAGAGCTAAAATGAACTGGATTAACTTGAGAATTATCGTTTTTTCCAGCGTGCCGAATTGAAAACAATAAAAGACCAAAAAATTAGAGATAAAATCAGCAAATAAAATTTGATTTTTAAAATTTTTTTAGTTAAAATAACCGTATTGGTTTTTTTTTAACTTATTATTAAAAAAACTTTTGGAAAAGTTTAACATTTTTACTTGCTCCTTATCAATTGATAATACTGTTCAATTAAAAATAATTTCAAGTTCATGTTGAAATTTGTCTTTTTGTGCATTAGCCGAAATTATCAAGGGAGTCTTCAATAGAAATACTACAAGATTAAGAATTTCTAAACGAGTATTTAACACGGCGACGAGAAAACGTGAAATAATGAGATTAGTTTTTCTTCCAACTTAAGTACATAAGTCTCATGAGTTTTCATCAATCTTAGAAATTAGAATTTCAGCAATGTAAGAACAAAGTAAAGACAAAGTTAACCATCTTAATACAGCAGAAGTCGCATCTTTTCTCTGATTAAGTATAATCAAGCTTGAGAACGAACTAGATTTAATTGTTTGATAGTTCGATCAGAGGTAATACTTGTTAAAAGCTTCCAAAGTATATTAAAAATTGAATTAAAAATCAAAAAATAGACTAATAAAACTAAAAGGCACTTAAAATTTCTACTAATACTCATAAGACTGAGTCAAAATAGAGAGCATTAAGTTTCTTTAGAGTACTTTTACCAACTACGTTTAGATTGGTAATAAAATTTCACATTGGACAGCCAAAAGGCTTCAAAAATACAGTTAATAGTAAAATTAAGTGGTGTAAATCGAAGAAAAATTACAATTATCAATTAATAATCGTGGCAACGAGTAAATCATTGTTAAATATGGTAAGTATACAATTCAGTCTCGCTACTTATCAACAGAAAAGACAGCGTTGTTGTTTCGAATTAGATCAAAACATTTACACTGTTTTCTGCAACGTGTATCGTTGAAAAATGCCCAGAGTAACTGTCTCGTCTATTAACGCAAAGTCAATATCGCATCTTTGGACGAAAACGTCAACGACGATAAAAAAATATGATACCCAAAAGTTTTTCACCAAATACATCATTTTTGTTTTCTACGAGTTACTCTTTTCCTCTATTTACAACATACCATTCAACTTTAACGTTTTTAGTTTATCAGAGACGTTTTAATTTTCCAACTCTTACGTCTTGAATGAGATTCGTTATTTCATAAATTATAGAATATTTTTTCATCATTTCTTTACATCTTATATAAAAATATTCATCGATCAATCCTAAAACAATATCCTATTGTTTGCTTCATGTTATTATGTACAATTTGTTTTATCTAATGCTTTCAACCTACATCATCACGTAACATCGCCCAAATGATTTTCTTTTTCGAACTTAATACTGTGTCTTTGACAAATATTATAATATCATTAAGTATTTGAAGAAGGGCGTTCTAGTATTCATTCGCTTAGCATTGAAAAAACATTTCAAAAAATAAGATAGACATTTTCAGCGTGTAATTCTCACGCAAAATAAGTGACGTAACATCAGATTTTTATACAAGGCGAGACTGCATAACACCGCTTATGATACAATTGTAAACACGTCACTGACCCACGATCCTGGTACGACATCGAAGATCAATGAGCCTCTTCAGCAAGTGACGTTGAAACCAAGTTCAACGGCAAATCTGATACATTATCGTCGTCATCATCATCTAGTTCTCCATTTTCATCTTGTCGTTCATCTTCAGTTTTGATGTTCTAGAAGTAATTATAAGAAATGTTAAATTGTATTCATTTCATCCATTTTCATTTCTGTTCTTAACATAAATTGCGGAAAATGTTCGTTATTATAACTTTACTGAAAAAGTATGTTAGTAGCCATTACATAATTCATTATTATTTAATTTTCCACACTTTAGTGAAGATATTTGTTATTTAAGAGGACAGAATTGAAAAGCGATTAAATACAATTAGTTTTTTTTATTATTTTAGGTTTAATATCCAAGCATTACAGCACACAAAAAAATAAAAAAAATAAAAATAAATTAACAAGAAAGTTCACTATTGTTTATGATCATTATATTTATTAATTCTATCATTATATTAACTATAATGATCGTTAAAATTATTCATGATTCCTTTCTTGAGTGACAGTTAGTATGATTAAAAAGTGTAGGAGGTTAAAAAAAATGATAAGTCAACATGCAAGCGATTATTTTAATGGATAATTGCAGGAATAAGCAGGTAGATCTTATCCATTAAAAAGTAATATTTAAAATCTTAAATGCTTGTCAACCTGCATCTGCTGCAAAAATGTAGTCATTGGCATGTTGTAATTCATTGATGACCTCGGCATTTGTGGCGGCCTAATAGATGCGGATGGGTTAGACATGTTTGGATTTTGTGTCATTGCAGCGGCTAGCAGTAAGTGCGGCTGTATTTGGGACCGGAGGGCCACCAGCATATTTGCGCTTTCTTGATCCATGGGCTCCATCGACGGTAACCCTGCCATTTGAGCTGGGGAGCCCATTATTGCGTTTGCTTCGCTCCTCCCTACGATCGAACAAAAATTTGTATAAATATACTCGAGCTTTTGTAAGTGAAGCGCACGTGCTTAAAAACCCCAAAGAACACTTACTTCGCTGTCTGCTGTTTGACTTTTCACCCTTGGGTCTGCGTCTTCGTGTGTGAATGGTGTCGCGTCTCATGGTGACCGGACGATTGATGCCGTGCAATTTATAATACAGTCCGCAAGCATTGCAAACCATCTCGCCCTTGAGATTGCGCCTCCATATGGTAGTGGTCATGGTACCGCAATTTGTGCAGGACATCTCGATCTTCTTACCCCCAGCAGTGGAGGAAGAATTACTGTCGCTATTTTGGGGAACCAGAGCGCCACTAGTACTAGTCAAGTTCATTCCTACCATAGCAGAGGCATGAAGATTTTCATTGTGTTGCTTCGTGTCATCATAATACTGCAAAAGTGAAAAATAATATTAATTAACGTCAATTTTTTCTTCGATATTGGTGTAACATCATTTCGTGATAAAATAGGGTTTCATAAAAAAATTCAAAGTTCATGGGCTCCTTTTTTTCTGCAAAGATTGAATATGGGAAAAACATGTCCCATTTTCTGTTATTGTGACTCAAATTTTAACCATGCAGCGACTACTTAAAATTTCTTCGCGGTTTTTTACATTTTCATCTGTGTAATTTAAATTTGAATACGAACGATGGAAAAATTTACTATTAAAATGATTAATGCACGCTAATTGATTTGAAAGTAACGAAATCTCTCGTGTGATCAAAGAGTTACGGCTCAAATTGGGTCTAGTCATCTTACGACCTAAATGTAAACAATACAACTGATCGCTGCTTATTTTACTACGATTACTTTGCCATTGTAATTCTTTCTATACATTTCTAATTTCATCTGAAATAGAAAAAAATTACTGACCTTTCCTCCCTTGTTGACAGTAGCGACTGCCCAGTTGCTGTAATCGTTCGCCACCTCATCACTGGAATTCGACTGCCGGCGCTGAGTCTGCGTCTGCTGCGGGAATTGGTGATGCTGTTGCAACGAGGGTTGCAGAGGCATGGGCTGCTGATGATCGCCTTCCGACGACTGTGGGGGTGTAGTTGGGGCTTTGCTGGGGTAGCTCTGCTTGCGTCTGCCTTTGCTCTCCTTGCGGCCGGTCGATGCGGGACTCGATGGATTACTGTCCATCGATGCCTGCTGTGAATCAAATAATCAATGAGATTTCGGTTATTGTTACATTTTCGAAGCAAATTTAATCGCAGGGATTTAGAATCGGGAGTTTTGGAACGAAAATCTCTGAAAATCGTTTCGTTGATCTTATCTGGGCCGATTTCGCCGAGCACGATGAGACGATGTTTCTCATCAATGATGCATGGCTATTGAATAGTCTTATGTGCTTCGCTCGCGAGGCTTTTGAGATGTAGTAACAAAAAAAATGGGAAAAAAACGATCAAAGTCTCATGCTAATGAGCGAGCGAGATCTGGCGGGCCGCTTTTTTAGTCTGCCCGAATTCGAGATTTTCTCATTTGAGTGATTTCTTAACACTACTTATGAAGAAGAGCGAGTGGACCAATTTTTATTTGTTTATCTACTTTGGGTAATTTCGAAAACTCATCGCTGGAAAGCTGAAACGATAAAGGCAGTATGCTACAGAGCGCGCGAGCTCATTACAAACGTATAATCCTAATGCGCTCGAGTACGCTTTCATTTTTTTTTTCCTTTTCCTTGAGACATCGACTTTTCTTTATACCCGAACGATCGCTTATGGAACATCTGTCGGGTCTACCAAACACTTGTCTCGACTCGCTCTGCGTGATAACACGAACACAGTGACTCGTGTATATTTTTCTCGAAATTTTAACTCCCAATGCATCGACTTCCGCACATTATAATGGAACGCTAATATTCGTGAGAGTATGGCTTTTTTTGATAAACGTAAGAAAACCTCGTCGGTTCTCGATTTTACGTGTGGCTGCGTCGGCTCATTCCCTAAATATATGCTCATCATGCTGCAATCAAGTTTCAGCTGCGCTGTTCCGAAATACGAACTTATCAGCTGTTATCAAATAACCGAGCGACGAACGTTATTCTGGCAATACGATATCGACGAACATCTGTCCCCGGTCCAGGTTTAAGTTTTGAATTTAGATTCTTGCAAGATAGCGGCGGTGGTCTTCTTTTTCTCTTTATCATAAATCAAAATGCGAGCTGTGGAGAACTGCTGCGTGATCATCAAACTGCTTGCGCGCGTAAGTATAAAAATTTTTACGAATCATGTGAAAATTCAGAGTCAGTTTTTTTTTTATAATACCAGCATGCTCGCACCAGATAAGGAATGTTAAGACGGAGACGCGGAACCCGATGATGCACGATATTTCGCCGAATAACTCGTAAAAGCCGAATCATAGAAATCGATGGTAAACCAGTATACCTTCGCATTTTTATCTCTCTCTCTCCTGTCTACCTACCTACGTTGTAAAGTCGATTCCTTAAATTCGCACACATTCTTAACAGGCCTGGAGTTGAGTAGTATTTCGCGTGCGCCTTTTTTTCCACGATAATGATACATTTAATCAGAAGGAAAGAAAGAAAGAAAAAAAAATTGACGCTCACCGCAAGGTATATAAAGCTATACATAATACTCGTATACATATAGTGGGCAAAAAGCAGCGGCGGCGGCTGCGCTGTGTATCGCGTACCCATACGTATCCAATATTAAAGGACCTTGAAATATCAATAAGTTAATTCACGGAACCAATAGATACCGCTCTCTGCTCTTTATATGGGCCAATATAACAGGCGATTTGATAGATAGCCTCTCTGCGGAGTACGGCTAGCGCGTGATGGATAACGCTCTATGTAAATTTCGTAAAAAGATTTCTTATTTTTATTTTTTATTTCATTTTTTACCCACGTCTCTCTTCTCTCTCCTGCGTCTCTTTTGTCTCATGTGCCTATATAATGTAAGCTCGCTGTCATGTATGTATAATCGAAGTGAGTCGCGGGGACACGAGACGAGTCCTCGAGCAAATAATACACGGAAACATTGTGAAAAATCGAGACCGCTGGAGCCTAATATAATGCGGAGCGCACGCGACGACGACGACGACGACAGTAGCAGATGGACATTCGTGTAAAGCCGCGCGCTTGTACATACGAGTGTAATGGTATGAGAGAAAAGAGAGAGAGAGGGACGAAATTTTGAATATTCCAAATGTTGATTTAGGTAGTAGCCAGAGCACACAACATGACACACACGCCTACGATGTACAAACATCGTGTGTGCGCGCGCGACATGTTGGCTCTGAATAAACATAACTTGACGCTGGGCATATAGACAAGAGATAAGGAGCACAAAAGCAGTAAAAAAGAGAGGGAGGGAGGGAACCCGAGAAAAAAGGAGTATGATTTCTCATAATGTGTGTATTTAATAAGTATTGATACATTATGTAAAATGCTTGCGTACAAACACATCGGCGCGGCTCCTGGAAAAAAAGACCCAGTATAATAAGATCGGGGAGGGCCCCCGAAAATAATCTCAACGACCAGTTTGTAATACATTTTATCGTCATAATGGCCTCTCACTCACTCACTCATTCAAAGTTGTTTTTCTCGTTGTTTTTTTTTTTCGTATACATACATACAAACATACACACATGCACACGCGCGCGCGCACACACAGGTATACTTCGGAGCTGGAGCAAAAAGGACTACATAATACACAATCGAAACTCGAGCATATTCATCCTCTCCTCCTACAACATTGAGCGAGAGAGAGAGAGAAAGGTAGGAGAGGAAGAAAAAGGGCAAAAAGAAGAGAAGCGAAAGAAAAGAAACAGGATCGAGTTTAGCTAATCGTTCTCCGCGAAACATCGAAGAGGCGCGCGGCGGCAAAGCAGCAGCAGGTAGTAGTAGTAGTAGTAGCAGTTGAGCTCCGAGTAAGGACGAGAACCGTATAACCGAAAGATAAGAAGGCTTCCCTTTTACCGTACAGAAACACGTATACACTTATGTGTGTGTGTGTGTGGGTATAAAAGGAGAAGAAAGAGGACGTGCGGACGATAAGCAAGAAAGAGAGAAGAGAGAGAGAGACCAGGTCAGGTGAGCATCGGTAGCAGCAACGGCAGCAGCAGGCAAGCAGCAGCTTGTGTATCTGCTCTCTCACGCCGCGGCGCGTAAAGCCGAGTTCACATTTTTGCCGAAGGGTAACATAATGTGAGAAACACGTGCAACAATGAATCATTGGCCTCACACCATACATACGTACATACGTACAGAGCGTAAACGGCTGTACGAGCAGCCGCCACCGCGGATTCATATGTACAGATATGTAATATATATATTACGTGACGTAAAAATTTCAGCGATTTTCGCAGCTTATGAAAACATCGTGTTTTTATAGTTAGAGATAAATAGATACGAGTAGCGTCGAGAGAAAGAGAAAGAGATGATTTTTAGAAGCTGTATGTTAATTGCGTGATATTGTAATCATTCAAGGTTACGATTTTCAAACTATAAGTACTTTTATGCTCACGACGAGCCGCGAGCTTTCGAAAAAAAGCCCAAAGAATAATATAACGTAGTATCACACGGATCGCTTTGTCATTGTGTAACGTTCCATTGGTCGCGTAATCTTCTCTCCTCTCCTTACTCTTTGAAGTGACCAAATGTGTGTGTGCGTGCGCGCATTAACAGTACAGAAAGAAAAAACAACGCAGAATTACGCAATTACATAAATGGAGGATTAATACACGTTGAAATAATAAATCCTCCGCAGCCGTCGCCGTCGCTCTCGGTATCAGCGCAGCGCTGTGAACGCGACTTAAGTGCGCAATCACCGTGTGCCGCCGCGGATGGGCACTCGTCCTGGTGGTGTGTGTTCGTATGTGTATACCCATACACATGTAACTGCACACAGGAAAGGTAGGGGGGAAACCGAAGATCCCATAAGGAGTCCTTCTCAATATATATATATACCACTATATGTGCCGTGTGCGCCGCGCGCTGTTGGCACAAAGAAAGAAGAAACGAGCATCCCTACTTCTTTAAAATCGAAGCCGGTGGTAGCCTATATCCCACCTGCCTTCGTGCAGCAGCGCAGGTATACACACTCACACACAACACACATACGCGAGCACACGCTCGAGCGCAAACATGTGGGGCTCTCTTTTAAAGATAATAGATATAAGAAAGGAGGAAGCGAAGGCCCCCGAAAAAAGAGCGAGAAAGAGAGAGAGAGAGAGACCCTTTTGTATATCACATCGCAAAGCGCGAACGAGAGAGAAGTAAGCGAGCGAGCACGGCGATAAAGGAATAATATTGCACAGACTTTGCGGATCGTGTATACACGTTGCTTCGACATTATAAATGCTCATAATACGTACACATATATTTGTATATTATATTTATGTGTGATTCTCTTTGAAAATAAAATTATGTACGCTCCGGATTTCTCGTTTCGTTTGTGTGTAATGTATAATAATGTATTATATTATTGTAACGACGTGCGATATATATGTACGCACGCATGTGTATATGGTTGGCGAAGCAACCGTATCGGGCGAATAACCGATATAACGGGATATTGTTTCTGATAATGCGTCATGCGAGCAGCAAATTTTTTTCTCTCTCTCTTCTTCTCGCGCTCGCCTCTGTCTGCGCGCGATTCTCTCATTCACTTCGGCACATATTGCTATATAAATTATAACGTACGTTAATAAAGTTTACACGGATCACGTCATGGTTTTAACGTTTGGATGCCCGCCGCCGCAGCAGTATGACAGATGAAGATTGTGAAAAAGAAAAAATTAAAATTAAAAACAGAGCAGAAATTAAAATATCCCGAGATTCGTATTTATATTTTTATTTGACTGATTACACTTCTGGGTACTTATATACTGGCCGCGATATCATATTTATATATTCACACGCCGCGTAGATTTATAATATGAGTGATTATGAATGGCTGAGTGCGCGGATAAGGCGGCCCGATAATTCGTAAGACAGACTTTTCTGGATCACTGGTCAATGTATTATAATGTTATATATGTATGTATAAAATCACGGTCCACGGCGTTATCGCACCGATCAATCAGTTCTCATCGAAGAATCAGAGATTCCGCGCCTCGAGTTCCCTTGAAAATCTCATAGGCCAGTCGTGTTCTCGTCTTTCTATAAAATCTCATTATAATGGAAAGAGAGATAGAGAGAGACAGAGAAAAAATGGTCGATTTTGATAAAGCATCGCGACGAGGCTTTAACATCGGGAGCATTTTGTGCGACATACCATTATGCTATGCGCGGATGAGGCAAGCACCACACCAAGCTGTGAAAAAATTAATCACCAACCAGAGAAAGTCGATAATAACACATACGCATATCGCGACTTTTCAAAGACAATTCTGATTTAATATATGATTGCGCAGGTCATTATACCAGACCTATCGATCAGCAATCGAGGTTACTACACACACACACAAACATGCGCGTACCGGAGGGGCTCTCCATACCACGAGAGATCATCTCTCCCCGTTCATTTGAAAAAAAGAATTTATATATATTTATAGCCATGATTCCCCAGACTTTATCACGTTATCATTTTTACCGAGAAAGAAAGTGAATTCTTCTTTGGTGCTTTCGTTGGTAATTACGTCACGGCTTAAAAAAATTAAAAGAACAACAACGTCAGACAAAAAATAACAAATCAAAGAGTGACTAAGAATTTCCAAAATAACGCGATTCGTCCGTGATTGTGTATAATCGTCTACGTATTTAATGGTACAATAACACGCGCGCGTATAATATAATCAAAAGGCCGGAGAGAAACACGGCAGATAAGAAAAGATTTACTCTCTTCTTCGCTTCTTCGAACTCATGAGCGAAGAGAGGAGAGAGATAGAGAGAGAGAAGAAAAAAAGGTAGCCATGGCGAAAAAAGGAGGAGAGAGAGAGACGAAGGTCTGCGTGTGAGTTTCTGTTAACAGATGTTCCAAGATAAGTCTCTCCGAACGAAATTTTCAAAGGATTCCGAATGCTATAAGCGCTTTTGTGCTGTAGTAAGTATATCTTTTTTCGCTCGGCAATGTCCCCTCCGCTCGTCGCCGCTGCTGTTAGTTGCTCGCTCTCTGCTCTTCGATACGTATTATATGTTGCGCGCCTGTGTGTACCTGAGACATTCGTGGAACCGAAAATTTTTCATACTTTTATGCGCGTAGTACCTATATCTGCACACACACAAACTAACACATGCACGTGTAGAGAGATACAAGAGCAGCACGACGAAAGATATTGGTATATTATTGTCCGCAAGTCTCAGGAGATTTTTGTAAGACACTTTCGGGGGCCCTATAGGCAGCACACACACCTATTGTCCGGCTTTTCCGGCGCAGAAAAATTTTTAAGCCGCTGCCGCCACCGCCGCTGCTCTCCGTATTTGTGCCTCGTGCGTGTGTATCGGAACCAAGGGGATTTTTATAGATGATAGTAAGATTTTGCGCCTTTTACGGTTTCGAGGAAATTTTTTCGCTCTCTCTCTCTCTCTCTCTCTCTCTCCTACATTTCGCTCGCTATTCCAGATTTATACAAATGTTCCTTCTTTTTTCTTTTTCGCCACGGCAGCAGCAGCAGCAGCAGCCGTGAATGAGCCAGAGATAATGGAGCGCCGAACGAGCGAGAGAGATGAGCGCATTGTACAAGACCTATGGGCCTCGAATTTTTATACATAGAGACGAGAAGCAGCGACAATGTATTGTTATTGTACGGCATGATATGAATGGGCCCGGGGGATTTTTCGACGTTTTCATTTTTACTATTTCGCAGGAGAATGACAACGATAATAATGTAAATGCGCTGCGCGCCGCACCACCTTGATATACATACTTGTATTATACCGACTTGTATGAATTTGTGCGCTCGCATACACATGTGTGGGTTTTCGTTTCGAAAAGTCACGCCGGATATCGGAATGTCCATCTCGATTATTACAAGTGTTTGTCCTCGCCTATGTGCTTCTTTATACGATGTATAACGGAGAGCAGTTTTGATTTTTAATACATTATTATAGTTCGTATCTACGCTTCGAGCTCGTAAGACTGGGACGAATTCATTATGTTATTTTTTTGTTCCTCCTACGGCCAGCTCAACACTTATCACAATATGTATATAAAGGCCTTGCTCGCGCGCGAGATCCACGAAGTAATGGCTCGTGCTATTTCTCGGAAGAATAATTAGCTAGATCATCGTTATCACAAGACCGACTGAAACAACAAAGGAAGGAGAACGTATACCCGAAATCTCCTTTTGTCCTCGAGAAATACGCCTGTCGCAGCGATTATTATATTCGTTTGTATGTTTCTTTCTTTTTTTTCATTTCTGTTATCCGAGTGCGCTTGCTGCACCTTGTGCAGTGCGCAATTTAATACGTCGGGCTCGCGTACGAAATAAATATATATAAAACACAAGCGGTTGCGCGTCAACGACATCTAAATAAAGTGTGTGCTTCGCGAGTTATAAATGTGTGCTCGGTGCGCGCAGCACAGCGAGCGCATAATTTCAAAGATTCAGCACATTCAATCCCTGAAAAAAGTGCGTGTATAGACATTCCAGTCCATCAGAACGCGAGCTTGTATGCGTACGCGCATATACACACAAGTACACACATACGCGTGTGCAAGTCCATTCAACAAGTTTCTCCTGGGCTAAAGCAGCAGCAGCAGGCCTTACTTTTCCTTTGTGCTCTCTACTCAGCCACGATTCTATCGGACGCGCGAGTGTGTGGGGGTGTACTACCAAGCGCGCTTGTAGCAGAGGCCTATTTTTCTCTTAAACTCGCGTTAACGTATACACGTTCGAAAAAAAAGAGAGAAAAAAAAATTAGGTACAAATTCTCTGCTGCCGCTGCCACGAATGCTACAAAGCGGGGGCCAGTTTAAAGACTTGATTACGTATGGTAAGTTGTAGATTCGACGAAGCGACAATATGGACCGAGCACGAGTTGTCTCGTTAAGAAGGATATACTTCGTCATTTTTATTAATGAAAAAAAAAAAAAAAAAATAAGAAAACAAAAGAAATAGAAGAGACGGACAGCAGTAGCAGCAGCACGCAGAGCTGCGACTAATGGTTACAAGTGCTTTTGATAAAATCACGCGCGTTCTACTTATTGAAAAATTCAAGAAACAGCAAAGGCCTACAGTTAATCAGTTGATTATTCGGGATAGTTAGAGAGAAAAAAATCATGACTTGCGACTTTTTCAAGCACAAGAGTAGAAAAATCTATCAGTCTTATAAAGTATCTTAGTGCGGCTTCCAGGAAAAACCAATCAATCCCCGGGAATATTAATAATACAGCAGCAGCAGCCGGCTTCTGTACAATACTGCTGCTACTGCCATGTGGGACTATCGTTATAATACTCTCTGCTTACCTGAAAGCTACGCTGTTGCTGCTGGGCAAGAGCGTTGGCTATTTGGTGCGAGTGCGAGTCCATGAAGATTTTGTTGTCCTTGGTCAGGGCCATACCGCCGATGAGCGCCGTCTTCTGCGCGGCCATGGCTATGGCCTGCTGCAGCGGCGTCATGCCCGAGAGCATGTGCGCGCCGAAGTACGACTGCATGAGCTCGGCCATGTCGAAGCCGTTGTTGTTGGCCATCGGCAGGATGGGATGCTGCTTGTCGCCGTTGGTCCGCGTCACCTCGATGTTTCTGTTGCTGTAAAAAGGCATCGATTGGAAACTGTAAAAAAAGGTTGTGATCGCGGAAGGGGGTAGAAGGAAAAAGCAGAGTCGTTATCACGATGCGTTACCTTGCGAGGGCGTTCCACAATTTCGTCGTCTCAACGTCGGCTTCCTGCACCCCGTTGTTGCGGCCGCCGAACATGTCCGGCTTGATGACACTGTCGTGATTGTTGTTGGAATTGCTGTTGGCCGCGTTGTCGTTCTTCGGCGACAGGACCTTCTTCATGCCATTGGTGTTGTAGTCCGCAAATCTGGCTTTCTTGTTCAAGGGTTGTTGCTGTTGCTCGTGGCCATTCTCGATTCTGATCGTGACCTCCGGCAGTATTTGGGGCGGCTCCTCGTCGTCCTCCTCCTCGATTTCCAATCTCTCAGGATCAGAATCGTCCACCGACGAGGTGTCCATCATGTTGATGTCGTTCGTCGTCTGGAGGGGGCTCGGAGGGTACTCGACCACTACCGAATTTTGCTCTCCTCTCGAGTCAGTTTCGTGCGCTGGCGAAACTTTGGTATCGCTCGCCCTGCTCTCGCTGGGCTCTTCTTCTGTTGGTGCCACTGGGCTCGACCCCGGCCTCGGGGACTCTTTCTTTTCGTTTTGTGGCGCTTCTTTTTCTCCTGCTTCCTCCTTCTGGACATCGGTTTTCACGAGCACGTCCTCTGTTGAGTTTTCCAACTTTGTTGGTTCTTGCTTTGGCAAATCATTACTGAACGGCTCATCGATATCCCTTAAATGGTCCTCTTCTCCCGAACTGGTGATCTTTGACAGCTTTTGTTCCTGCGTCAAAAGAAAAAGAAAAATGGCGCATTAGAATCCAAGTTGCTGTTATTTTTTTCGACGTATCTCTTTAACATAAAAATGATATTGGCTTTCGAGAGGCAAGAAGAGGAAGGAAAGTTCATCGATATATCGATATTCAGTTCTCCGGGATACCCTTAAGAGAGTAAGAGAGACTCGCTGTATACACTTCACAGCGTTTACCGGAGGCACAAAGAAAACGATCGCGGCGCGCCGTGCATCGGCAGAGCAGCGCTATAGCAGGTATATACCCGAAACCATGCTCAACCGACTCGACTTCCTGCTCCGTAGTTTTACCTCCTCATATACATATTTTGTTGTTTTTTTTTATCTCATTTTTTTAGAAGATTCGCGCGCACATGGGGTACCTGTTGCGCGCGTACGCGCACTACTCGACGCTTAACAAACAAAAAAAATGGGCAACAAGAAAAATGTATTTCCTCTCTCTCTCTCTCTCTCTCTCTCTTAATACTGCAAAAAAAAAAAAATTAAAAATCTTTGCTGCATGCGCGCGCTACTGTCTTATGTTATTTTTTTTTTCAAAGTTGCACGTATCAGCAGTAGCAGCGCCGTATAAAGTGTTTCTTCCGAGTACAGTATATATTCGTACGTACGCGCATGTAATGATGCAACAACGCTAGTAGGTACTCGCGATCGCGAGCTCTCACATACACACGCGAATACAACACAGATACGTATATTCGTGGTGGTATTACACATAGATACGGGAATGTGCAGACATCAAACGAACAGACGCATATAAACGTACATACAAACACATTCACGTGTCGCATACATGCTCGCACACACAGACAAACACACGGACACAGGTCGATCGCGCGCTTCTGATAACCGAACCACTTGTCTCTCTTTTACTCGTTTCTAAGCGTACGGTGCAGCACACGTACATACACAGCAGAGAGACAGACACATGCTCGCGGAGAATTTTTTGCCGATGCTGCTGCTGCTTACTACGACGCTGTTAGTGTTGCGTTCGCATGAATGTTGTAGTAGCAGCAGCAGCTAGTACTGTTGGATACGTACATATAATACGTGTGCATTTCGCATGGAATTGAAGAGTCAGAGAATATAAAAGTGTGCATGTGTATCGAGGTCGCAGCTAGAGCTCTATGAATTCTATGTGTGCTGCGCACGTAAAATGTGACGACGACGACGCGCGGTTGCGCTTATCGCGTTGCGCATTGTGATGCACATCACACACGCGTAGCAGATAGACGCGCGACGTCGAAGCGGCTTTTACAGCCACAGGTGTGACCGATCGCCCACAGGCATCGATACTCACGAAACGTTTTTACGCGAGAAAAATATCGCGCTGGTATAATACGCGATTAAAGAGAAATGAAGAGGCAAACAGAGACAGAGAGAGAGATGGAGAAAATGAAAGAGTTACGAGGCAGCTCCGACGAGCTCGTTTGCTGCGATTGGTCGCGCGTCGGTTTTAATTACTTAAAAATGCGCGAAAAAAACCCGCGCGCTCGAGCAACAGCGGCAGCAGCAGCATCAGCAAAAAAAAAGAACACGCTCGTATCGGTTTGCCTAATAAATATACGCGAGAGATAAGCCGAAGAACAAAGTGCATCGCGGTGGTAGGGAGGGATAATGACGACGACGACGACGACGATGATGATGATCGAGCAATTACACAACACAACATCATATGCAGCAAGTCCGCATGATACCGAATTGTAAATGTGTACGTGTATGCGTATACGTGTGTGCATGAGTGAGTGAGTACATAAAATACTTCAAACTTTATCCGAGCCGCAAATACCCAAGATGAGAGAGTTCAACGACGACGACGACCGTACGAAGAGAGGATTGTGTGAGCCGCGTGGCGCGCGGTGGGGATACTACTTTCACTCCATTTTTGATAGCAAAACCTTCGGTTCTCTCTCGCTCTTTCGTGCGCGCGGTGTCTATATAGCTGCACTCAGCAGCGGCAGCAGCGGCAACAGCAGCGCACGAGTGCATGCGCGATTATGTACAAATACAAGCTCGCACACATACATTATACCCACACGTACAAACAAACACATTCGCACGTTCGCTACTCTCCGCGACTTTGGCAGCTCGAGCAGGAGCAATGTATATGTAATGACTGCATAAGGGAATATAATATACTGCTTTGAATGCAGCACGAATTGCGCGAAAAGTTTTTCGGAGCGACCACACGAAGAGATATCTGCTCAGCGCGCGGGGGTTTTGCTCTCTCTCTCTCTCTCTCTCTCTGATCTTTTGAGAGACTTTCACCCGAAAATATGACACACGTTCGTTGTGGACCTATACGTCATCCTTATCATTCGGGAAAAGGAGTCGACGACGCGTGTTTACATGTACGCAGCAGCAGTAAGCATCGTCGTCAAAGAGTTTCTCTCTCTCTCTCTCTTTTTCGCGGTGATCTCACATATAATGTATGCCTCTTATATATACGTTTGTAAATGTGCTCTACGTGTGTGTCTGTGTGTGCATGTCCTTTCTCAGAGAGGCGAGCGTATAGCAGCAAGAGAGAAAGAGAGAGAGAACGCCGCGCTGTGCAGAGTTGCTGCTGCTGCTGCTGCCCGTGCCGTTTTGCCGTCTTTTTCAAAGCGTACCGCTGCTTGCCGCCGTGCTTTGTCGATAAGATAGCCATCGAGAGCCTCATTATATATACCCGCGCGTTCGTTCGCTTGGCTCAACTCGGCGGCTCGCGGGAGAGAGAGAGAGAGAGAGCGCCTCGTAATTCTCTATAGCATAAAGCTTGGACGTCGTCGTCGTCGCCGTTTCTGCGCTATATATATATAGCGCATAATCTCTCTCTGTATGTGTGGTGCACCGTAAGGGAGAGAAAAAGAGGCACGAGTGGAGTAGTAGCTATACAGTCCTTGCCGTTCGCGAGAGAGCTCACTGGCACTGGCACTGGCAGGCAGCAGCTACTGTGCACCGCGCCAGTGGCCAACACTATGTGCCATGTTGTATATACAGCAACAGCGGCGCATTTATTGTTGCGTAATTTTCGATGTATACATATACAACACACTGCAGAGCGTTAGCCGCGCGCGCGCGTGCATGGAGATATCGATGTGTGTACGTACCGAAAAACTTTCAATTGAAATCGGTTCGTATGTGTGTATACGGCACCGAGAGAGAGACAGATACGCGTGTTGGTACGCACACGTATGTATACACACACACACACACACACACACACACACACACACACACACACACACACACACACACGAGATACATTTAAATTTGTATACATACTTAAATATATCGTACATGTATATCGATTCGCAATCGCGGATAAAGCGAAATTGCGCTGCAGTGCGCGTACGGTGGATTTCGACAACCGCGTTCAAAAGTGCAGTGCATCGCGGAAAAAAAATTAAAACTCCGTGGAAAAAATAGAGCAACTCGTGCACAGTCGAAATGTGGGCCAATTAATTGTACGCTCGGAGTTTGAAAAAGTTTAAGGAGCAGCGCGATCGCCAAACCTTTTGCGATGTGTAGAAAATATACAGTTAGATAGCTAATGTCGCGCGAGTGGGGAGTTCGTACACGCACGATGCTGCAGGATGAGCTTTCGTATCGTGTATTATACGCAATCGTATATCAGAAATGTTTTACGTGACGGTCAGGGGGCGTTTAATTGATTTTTTTTTCTTTCCATTTTGGGAAACCAGGCCGAGAGAAAAAGTACACACGATGACCCGAAACGATGATATAAGATCTGCGTCCGATTTATGTTACTGCACGTTTATGCATTGTAATCAGATGCGTATCACAATTTGGTGATTCCCCAGCTTGCGTCGGATACCCCGGAGAGATAATCCTAATGCCGGGCTTTCACTCGACATATGTGTGCGTATAATATATTTCGTTACGTCACAGATAAGTAGTGATGGAAAAATATTCAGAATTTAAAGAGACGACTCCGTTTTGCGTCTAGTACGTGCCTCGTATCTATCGCAGATGCGGGTCAATGACTGTAATCTCACGGCTTTGAACAACAACAACGCCTCGAAAAGAAAAAAAAAATAATTCCACGCTTATCAAAAGACGCGTTAATCCCTCCGTATCTACGACGTAGCAGTCACAGTTACGTATTCGTGATTAATTTTGAATTAATTACCGAGTGTCCGTCGTAACTGAGATTTTTTCACACCTCTCGTACATTCCAAGTTTATTAAAGAGAAGAAAATTCGATTGTTATGTGAAATTATTTCTCATATCGCTATTCTGGTCTACTTTAATACATAAGTAATTCGTGTTTACGATTTGGGTATACGACGTACGAAAACGCCTATTTCCTCTCTGCGACCATAATGCACCTGTGTATCCGTTAAATGGGCTTGCAAACGCCTTCGATTTTGCTGCCTCTCTTCTTTTTTAATTTTGATTTCGTTAGAGAACTTTTACCAACGTGTTACGGAATAGTATCCCACTCATTATTCGTGTGCAATCATTAACAACGGAGATTAATGAGTTTTTAACGATCCTTCGGGAAGGAAAAAAGAGATCCGAGAATAAAAAAACGCGACGAAAATCCGAATCTCTCGCGTCGCGTATATATCGAGGAATTGAAAAATGCGTCAACCGAGGGCCGACGCGTGAAAATCTGTGTACGCGCGCGCTCGTTAATCCGTTGGTGGACACAAACACACACACACACACATATACACGCAATGCGCCTGCGATTACGTAGGTCCGCGGCGCTATTATACGCGAAGTGCGCGCACGCAGCAGAAATACAAATATAAATACATATTATATACACACGTAATTTTTTTTTTCTTATTTTTTTTATCGAATGAGTCACGTGGGAAAAGCGAAATGAAAAAAATACACGTGTATATGTATGTATTTTTATAATGTACCTTCAAGGTGCGTGAGCTCGGCGGCGTTATGATATCGCGGTCACCTTGAATTCCATTACAATCACTGAATGAATGCCGTGTGTGTATGCGCGCGTCTTATGTAGCCTAGCCGTAGTATCGCGCGATATACATTATTATAATACGGGCCGGAGAGTTAATAAAGGCGTCGTACGTACGCGCGCGATTTCAGAATTTTTATTATTATTTTAGGAAGGCTCTGTTAATCGATGAATAATATTTTTTTCACTCGAATCTCGGGACTTGGACGCGTTACGCTGAAATCGCGCTAATACGTACGCACGCTGTAGTTTGAGAGGCATCATGCGTGCGATATAACACGTTGTGCGTGTATTATAATAATTTCTCACGAGATTTTTCTTGGACGCGGCGCGGGCGAGCCAGAGAACTGCTGCTAAACTACAACGTGGTACTGCGTTAGTACACGCAGAGGCGCTCTTCCCGTTTTTAATCAATGAAAACGAACGTATTATGCCCATTATTATACATACACGAGTAAATACGAATGGGAGGCGAAAGATGAATTACAAACGAGAAGCGAGCAAGCAAGCAAAGAGAGAGAAAAAAAATAAAATAAAAATAAAGTAAATGCAAAAAGCACTTCCTTCTTAAACGAATCTGCACCTTTTTTTCTTCGAAGGAAGAAGCGGAGAGAGAGAAAGAGAGAGAAGCGATTGAAAAGGAAGCAAAGTACACGACGTTTGATATACACAATGTAAATGTCGAAAAACGAAGACTTTTATACATATTATTATAAATGCGAAAAGAAAAACGCTTACCATTTCATCTTGTGAGTTCATTGTTTTGGCCTCCTCGACGTACGTCTTGAGCGAGTCTTCGGCTTTTTGCGCGGTCAGTCGAAACTTCTCCATCGCTTCTAGCCTCGAGACGCAGCGGCCGCATATGACCGGCGGTAACTGGTCCTCATTGCTTACCTGCAAGCAGCAAAAAGAAAAAAAGGGAGGATAAAAAAAATGAACGATACATCTTCATCCTTCAAGCATGTACACAACATGTATCTCTCAGAGATATATATATATATATATAGGATCAACATTGTGTCGAGGTGTTAAAAGGACCGCGACACATTATAATAATGCACATTTCATGTGCGTGCGTTTATAAAGAGAGACTCGTCGCAGAGCACCGCCGCTGGCTCGTATATACATTACATGCAATTTTAGGCATGCTCGTCGCATGTAGTGAGAGAGAGAGTCGCCGCGCTTGTTGTAGTAGTAGCAGTCGGCGGGCGGTAGCCGGGGCGCGTTAACTTTAGCTTATCTCTCGCAAAGCGCGCGATGGGGCGGCGGTTGGCTATTTTTAAATGACTACTACTACTACTACTACTACTACTACTACAACTACTGCAAAAAGAGAGACGATCTTCTCTAACTGTGTGCGAGTGCATGTACGTATATAAGACGGAGTGCGGCGAGCTTTTCGACGCGATGGCGCAAGAGGCTACTAAGTTTGTGTTACCAGACCCACCAGACGTGATAACGATGCAGCAGCAGCAGCGGTAGCGCACACAAACGGCGCGCGTATAGGACAGATTTAAACTCTCTCTCGCTCGTATTCTCGAGGCGAAACATCTCCGATGTATATAACATCGTGCGACACTTATGCTGCTGCTGCTCCGAGACTCTCTCGCTCCCGTCTGCGCTCCCGAGATTTTTCAAGGTTTTTTGTCTTCTTGGTCGTCGTCGTCGACGAGTCGTCGTTGTGTTGCGAGATAACGGAGCGCACCAAAATATAACACGATATGATATAGGCGCACACAGCAGCGTGTCCCGTTTGAGCCGTGCGCCGAGCGGCGTTATAATATATATTTTGGAAATACGAGAGCGAGAAATCGAAAGCAGATGATATTTCGCGCTGCTCATGCTGCTGCTGCGCCCATGGGCTATACAGCGGAAGGAAGCGCGCGTTATGTTCGCATCGCGTGTACGATATACACGCAGATGCATTAAAATCTGGCGTTGGCTTATTTGCTTATATTATTATAATACACCAGAGGCAGAGATACGCGCATAGATATAAAATACATCACACGCCTGGCTTAATGTTGTGCTTGTGTACATAAAAGTCTCGTGTAGAAATCGAGCAATATCGCGTAATCATTCGCGTCAGCGGCGCGGGCGCGCGGGTTTTGATGCTAAAAGTAATCGAGATTGATATTTATGCAATTGACCCTAAATCAGGTCAATCCTACCGTATTTATATATACATATTATATGCATGTGTATATTATTATATATTTTAATATTGGAGCGGGAGGTGGGGGGCAGGCCGCTCTTAATGTTATAGGCATTCACACTGCAGGCGGCCAGAAAAGACAGACATTACGTGCGCGCGCCTGTTTCTTTATAAGATATATATTTAAAGGTAAACGTTGCTTCACATAAACTAAAACGACAGCGATTGAGCGCGCACATAGCCAAGCAGGCAGAAAGAAAGACAGAAGGAACAATGACTTCACGTATTTCCTTGTAGGAAGTAGCGTGTCTATGTGTGTGTGCATGTGCGTCTCTCTCGTTGCCTATATGTATCGGTGCAACGATTGCAAAATAAATCGGTGCGCGCAGAAACGGCAGGCAGCAGCATCGCTATCCATATAGATATACATCGGATATACGAAACATATGCATAATATCTGCACACTCCTTGACACAAAATCATAAAGAGAGGATATTAATTATGCACTTCGCTCGATTCATCTCCGCCTTAGTTTTATGCTGTTGCTGCTGCTTGCATTTATTTAAACGACCACGTGAAAGTCCATATACCACTGCTGCTGCCTGCCTGACTGAATAAACAATAGCCGTTACGAAAAAAAAAGGAAGAAGAAATATCATTATCAGAGTAATAAAGCGTGCATATGACCGAACGCGCTTTTTTTTGTTGTTGTTGTGTGCACATACAGTACAACGACGACGAAGACGACGACGATGATGATGATAATGATTGACCAATTAATGCGACGAGCACGAGCGGGCACACGATGCACACGCAGCACACACAACACCGGCTAATATACTATCGTTACAAAATCAAGTTCATTTTTACATAAATGCATATCGCTCGTATAGTATATAGCGCGTCGCCCACCACCTTCCTCCTCGTTTACAGCGCGCACACGAGAGGCCGGCAAATGGATGTATTCACGCGGCCGATCATGATAATGGTATAATGCATTTGTGTGTGCCTCGATCTCTCTTTCTCGCGCGCGAGTTTTTCGCTGTTGCATCACACGCAGTAGCAGCAGCGGCAACACAGATATCGGAGAGCGCGCGGAGAGACGGAACGAAATGAAAAAAAAGGTGTATACGAGATTAGAAACGATCTCTGTCATCTCGCGGGGATTATAATATATAAAAGATATATAGTTAGCCGCTGCCGTTGTCGATGTGTCTTACTGTGTGCGCGTGCGAACGAGCGAGCGATAATCTGAATCTATTATTAAATATTCCGCATCAACCTGATTTGAAAATCGGTATCGTGTCGTCAGCGGCAGCAGCTGCAGCTGCATTACGATAAATTGAATAATCATATTATTTATTTTCTCTATAATGTAACTCGAAATAATGCAGCGGCGGCTGCTGCTGCTAAAGCTGAGGCTGGCAGGTTGCGCGCGTATCAGTGTTATAACACAGCGCTTTATACCGAGAGATACACATATAAATATAATATTATATATAAGTGTATCCGCCGATAAATGTTACGTGCCTGTATGTGAATGTGTTGGGGAGCGCGTGATAAAAACTGTCTTTTGCCAGATGCAGAGAATATAAAAGAGAGTCATTGCATACGCGGGCCAGAGAGAGAGAGAAAGAGAAAGAAGGAGATAGCCAAGGAACGTCGTCGCGTGAAACCTGATAAGAGAGGCCCTGCCAAATAAGGAGGTACCCGTCCCTTCCTTTACTTCTTCTCGTCTGTCTCTTCTTATCCCCACTCGTTCGAGGCGAGCAAGCTGCTGTTGCTGTCTCTGTATACTATTACTGCTTTGAACTCTCTTGGCTCGTTTTGCGCTCAAGAGCCAGAGCGAGTAGGAGGAGGAGGAGAGACAGAGAGCGAGAGAGAAAGAACTATATACACAACTGCTGCTGCTGCTGTTGCCGCTGCTGCAGCTCTGGCCGGGCAGAAAGAAGGAGAGAGCGAGAGAAACAGAGAAAAGAAAGATAGGAGATAAGAGAATCGAGGTTCTCTTCGATACTGCTGCTGCCGAGTCTGTGTGTCTCCGCAGCATGTGTGCATGTATGTGTATATATATATATGCGCTCGTTAAAAGGTGGGGGTAATGATGCACACGTATCTCTCTCCTCGCGCTCGGCGCAAGCGATTTCCAATGATTTTTACCTTACTTGGCCGGGAAGCACTGCCGAGCTGCTGCGGCGGGCGAGCAGCAGCAGCAGTGAACGTATTTCATTGGGCCATTCGCACAAGCCAACATGAGTGAGCGAGAGATAATGATAAGAGTATAACGACGACGACGACGACGAGTGGGAGGGAACTGACACGAATGACGCGTCGCGGCCGCCCGCGTCAATTATATACCTACGTTCGACTCTCCACGGAGAACAGCTCTCGATCAGCGAGCGAGCTTGTATTATACATTATATATATGTTGAGTTTTTTTATGTAATCTTGATATGAAATTTGTCGTCGATGAAGTCATTATTAATATATATATACCTGAGAGAGCGAAGGAGTGAGCGAGAGTGAGAGAGGCACAGATGCGCCGAGAGAGTTTACTCATAGAGAGAGAGAGACGACGACAACGAAACCACAAGGTAAGGCCGTAATACGCGCGGGGTTCGATAGACGTCAGCATTGTTTTTTTATAAACACGTAAAGAGCAACGCGATATACATTTTATTAAAACTCAATACGATCTCGTTTGGGAAATGTCCCCCTTGTTGGCGTCATCGTCGTCATCGCCATCGGTATAATCATTCGGAATCATCTCGCGGCTGATTCATCCTTCGAGGAGAGCACCTACTCCTCGGTATTTACTATATACTACTGTTTGTGCGCCTACTGCTGCTGTCTCGAGTACTCGCTGGTATATAGCTATAATAAACACACACACATACAAGTGTACAAGGAATTCATATAGTTTATGGGTGCGAGCGAGCGAGTCGGTGCATGCTTCACTAGGCCACAACATATGGAATTATTATAATTTTTCTGATTTTTTTAGCGCCGAAAATTCCATCGTGAAAAGTGAATTCTTGTAAACAAGTTTATGAAGCGTAGACTTTGAACAATTTTTTAATGAGCTTTCCGAATGTTTCAGTGAGCGCTCGAAAAGTATTGAGCTTATCACAGCGTAACAACGAATCGTATGAAAAAAATTTCAAGACCTTTAAAGTGCATTTTTAAACAACACACGATTGGATCAGTTGTTCCTAAGAAGATTATAAATAACAATACGTGTAAAATATAGCTTGTTTCTTTTTTTTGCGAATAGAAACACATATCTGTACAAGAGAACGTGCATACATATCATATGTGCGTCAGTCGGTGCTGCATGCATTACGTATTAAAGTCAGTCATCGGGAGAAATTGACGAGCGCGAGCGAGCCTCGAGTACGTCTGTGTATATGTTTGTGTGAGCTTCTCTCTCTCTCTCTCTCTCTCTCTCTCTTTCTGCGCAGCCAAGCGCCAGTGTGAATGAACGTTAATCAGTCCCACGTTCCATCATGGTTAACTAACTGTTTTCTCGCATATCTGTCTCTTTCGCTCGCTCTATACTCGTGAGTTCGATTTGTGCATTACGCATCTTAGACGCGTACAGCAAGCCCGGAGTATAAGCTGCAGTACTAATTTGATAACGATTTTTTATCTTCGCCTGTACCCCAAAAACTTCGGAAGTTCAGCTGGCAAGTGCAGTTGAATAAAATTTACTGCCTCTCTCTCTCGTCATTTACATACTCGTCGATCAACGAGGTCAATGCGCGAACAAAAAAAAAGCGAAGATGAAGAAGCAGCATTAACCACAGATATACGTCTCTGCGCCTAAGTGCATCTCAATGCGTGGGAGGGGTTACTGCTACGAGTGAGATTTGCGAGGCAAATTTTCAGCTCGTATCCCGGAAAATCCAACTCGACTCTTTCTTTCTTTACCGCTCAGCATGACGCAGATTAGAGCGAGAGAGAGAGAGAGAGAGAGAGAGAAAGAGACAGCATATTATGCAATGCCTCTTTCCGAATGTTTTTCCTCGAGGCGCCGTTTCAATCGGCGCGCGCGCGAGGGAGAGTCGGAGAGTCGCGCAGCGCGGCGGCCTATGCACGCCGAGCAATGCAAGATAAATATACAATATTCTACGGTTTTTAAACTCAAAAGTATATAAGGATGTAAGCGTACGCGCAAGAGCTGGAAAAATTTATCCGATAAATGCACACACACATACACGTACACGTGCTCCTATGTATGTGTCCGTTTACATTCGCTAATTAACCTATAGGCGTCCAGCAGCAGCACTGGCAGAGATCTAGCCGCGCGCGTGCCCGCGCACACAAGTTATACCGTATATATGTATGTACGCGCGCGTGCACACGGCGACTTTTACTTTAACGACGATCTTTCAGCGAGCGTATTAAGAGAGTCCTTTTTTTCCTTCCTTCTCTCCTTATACTTTTGCGCATATAACACCGCGCGTATATAGCGGAGAGTTTCTCGGGACCACGGTATCATAAATAATTCTAGGAATCGCTTGTCAAGTCTCTGCTGCTCGCTGGTGGTCATTTCTTTTTTGTGGACCTATTATGCGTCGCTGTATGCTGCTGCTGCCGATTCCCATTTTTTCGGGGAAATATCGTTAGCATCGATGATAGTAAAATTGACATTCTCTCCCACAAAAATTCTCTCTCTCTCTATCTTTCTCACGGGTGCAGAGAATAAATCTGCCTCTCATGGCATCGAGATATAAAACTCGTATCGTGTATTTATACACGTAAGCGTTTAATGCGTAAATTAAAGGAAATCGTTATCAAAAATGTTTACGAGTAAACACGACGAATATACATACGCCGTACACAGCATAAATGAATATTTTTAACGTTAAAGTATAAAGAGGTAAAAGAGTAAGAGAGGGGTAAGAAATGCGAGGTTCACCCACACACGTACTCATGCTCGTGGAGGATAAGAGAGCGGCACATACACATGCATACACACACGATACGGCCGCCTCTCTTTTTCTCTTATCTCGCGGGCACATCGTATAAGAACTCGCGGCTCTCGGCAACTGCGCCGAAACTTTCTCTGCCCTGTGCTGTGCACGATGGCGGCGGCGGCTGTGCAGGCGGCATGAGCTCAGCGAGTGCAGCGCGCGTGTCTCTCCCGCGCAATGCATAAAGCAGCGCCAGGCAACAGCAATGCATAAGGATCGAGGTCGGTCTCCTTCCTATATAACGTGGCGAGCACGAGGCAGGCAGGCAGGCACAACATTTTCACGTTTCGTACACGTACATGTGTTTGGTGGTGTTTGTTTGTGTGTGTGAGTGCTCTGCTCACACGTGCGACTGTTGTATTATATGCGTAATATATATATGAAGTATTCATAAATCTTCCGCGTCTATTATGTGCGTGAATTGGAGTTCGTCATAGCTCGTAATTACTTTTGTATATGAAAACGTTAATTCGACTGGTTTTTTGACGGTATCGAAAGAAAAAATAAGCAGAAACAATAGAAAACGTGTTTATCCCCGTGGATTCGTTTTCTTTTGTTTTTTTCATTTCTTTCTCGATATTCGGAGGGAATTAAATGTCGTAAGAAACATATTAATCACCGGACATAAAATTGTAGAATAAAAATTATTACACGTGAGAACATGAAAACAAATTTTAAAGTACGATTTACAAAAGAGAGTATAAGTAAAAGTGAATAGAACTGAGAATATGAAAAAAGTACAATTTCTCGGGAAATTTAGAAATTTCTTTCCAAGTGCATTGCGCTTTATCAATGCGGATTATGAGCACTTGAATTCAAAAGTCAAGTTGTAATTGAAGTTGAAAATGATGAATTACCATCGAAACCGGAAGTTGAACTTAAAATCCTTGCTTAATTAGAAAGTACACTTTAATTCAATTCGTAATGAGAATGCTCGGGAAATAATAGAAATTTGATACGTTCCATAAAAAAAAACTAGCCTCGCACTCGGCTGCGTAACACTCATTTACTATCTCTCTCCTCAATATCATCTTCTTCTTCCATACGATGGGCTAGAGCGGCCAAGCACGTGACGTAGCCAATCCCATTGTCCTTATCACGTCAAGACTCAACAGATCATTCGGTTAAAATGTTAATTCGTCCCGTGTCGTTGCAGCACACGTTTCTCAAGCGAGAGAGCGAACGAGCGCAGCACACGCGCGTTTTGTACACTGCTCTTTTATCTTCATATAGTACAAGCCGATGAAAGGACCAAGTGGAGGAAAAAAAAAAACCGAGAGAATGAGAGAGAGGAGAGAAACATACGCAAACCAGCGGACGAAAGAAGAAGGATGAAGAATGAGAATGATAATGAGGACGAGAGAGAGAGAGAGAGAGAGAAGGAGAGAGAGCGAACAAGCCTATGCGCGCATACTCACGGCATCAGCAGCGGGCAACAGTAGAAGAAACGATTTGAGAGAACGAGAGAGAGAGAGAGAGAGAAAGAAAAACGAATCCTTTATCAATTCTTGTTTTAAACCCTTCTATATATATATTCTTCCACTATACTTGGGCATTCTGTACCCTCTCCCCAACATCATCCTCTGCCTGCCTCTACCCTCACTTATATAGCTCATTGTTCTGTTGGGCTTTGCTCTCTCTCTCTTTCTCTCTCGTTTGCTTCTGTTGCTGCTGCTGCGCTCTGACAGTATATAGAGAAAAAGAAGCTGGTTCGCGCACACAAACAGCATGGACACACGCACATACATATAAGATGCATGGAGAATAAGAGCGCACAAGCAGAAAAAAATTTTTGTCGAATTTCCGGTCTCAGCATCTCACTCGTGCTGTGCTGCTGCTGTTGTACAAGAAACCGCACGCACGTGAATTCACGGTAATGTGCCTACATTATGTATCGAGCCAAGATAAAGAGAGTTAAGTAAGGGACGTGTGAATGGGCTCGAGCGAGTGAGATCAAGAAAAAATGAAATAAAATTATTCTTTTCCTCTCTTTTCATTTGCATTGATAACGATGACGCGCACTTTTTTTGGATTCTCCGTCCGCTGTGTATTATAGTGTAATGTAGCTATTGGGATGCGAGCTCGCGTGCGTAGGTGTTGAATTTCTATTTCGTGGAATAGAAGATTGACCACGTGTAAGGAATAAAAAAGTAAAGTGTTTTAAGCTTAACAAGTGTTAAAGACAATTCGTCTGGTACCGAAATTTGTCGTTACGTAAGGCAGCGTGTGATTAGAGAAAAAAAACTGGGTTTACAAAATTTTGAAGCAATTTTAATTGATTGCAGCATCAATTAGAAAATTTCTATATCAGATTTTGGAGGAATGCTAAGCCAAATAAAAATTTTTATGAGTTCCGAGAAATAAGACTCCACGATAGCCGGTATATGGCTTTATGATAATGATTGGTCATTTTCTGAATAAAAAGAGTACCTAAAACGTCCAGATGTTCATTTAAATTTCTTATGGTCCGAAAGTCGAAATAAATCTCAATGGAAATTTGGGCTGATACAAGAATAAGATATCAGTTTCTTTCTTTTCTCAAAAATACTGCATGGATTTATCGATACCATCTGATTCTAAATCAATATTAACAGCTGCTCCAGGATGATAAGCATTATAAAGTCTACGGAAAAGAGAAATCCAATTCCTCTCTTGTATCGAGAAAAAAAAATGAATTGAAATAAAAGGCGTCTTATCTGTGAAGCGACAGAGCCAAGTGTGTGTACAGACAAATTAAATATTATTACTCAACTGTCGAGCGCCACCGGACAGCAGCTTCCTCAAACAACGTTTCTTTATCTATTTCCGATAAAGTGCAATTAATTAGAACATTGATCATACATAATATGTAAACGTCAAGAGGAACAAAATATCCGAGCGATACCATCGGGTCATCGGGTGCCGAGATTCGCATACACACGTGTTGTCCGCGCGTAAATTCAACCGTGTAAACACGATCCGCGTGTAAATACAAGTGTTCTTCCTCTTTTTCCTCTCTCGCTCTCGAAAAAAAAAACAAAAAAAATAGAGGAACAAAAAATTAGCATTAATTCAGCGATTCCCATGCTAATAGTTTCGTTCGCGCGCGCGCGCCGACAAAATATATACACTCACACAGGCACGGGCACACAGACACAAGCAGCATACACGTGCTTCTCGCAGTCCGGAGTAAGAGAGAAGCAGTACGTGAGCACCTGAGCCCGGCTCGGCTCATCGCACTACATGTGTGAGGATGCGAGCGTGTGCGTACACACAACAAATCGTTTCGGTTTGACTTCTTACTAATATCGAATTCTCAATAGATTAAGCTATAGCTTTTTTATAAAAAATAAAAAGAAAAAGAAAAAAGAAAACAAAGAGTTGTCGCGCGCGCAGACGAGCAAACACACGGAGAGACCGATGCGCACACAAGACGCCCACGCGTACAGCCGCAAGTATAGAGAAGTGTGTTATCTTCGTAGCGTAAGCAAGTCTCGCACCTTACGATGCACGAAGCGGCGGCACGAGACACCAGCACCAACGGTAGCTGCTGTTGTGTGTGCGTGTGCTCTGACCCACAATTTGTAATCGTACAAATACGTAATTCTCTTATCTTGTGTAGCGGCACACACAGCCTTGAACCGGCCCGAGTATTATAAAGGCGAGGGAAGAAGAACGACGCGTAAAAAGAGGCTCGTCTTCTCATTGTTGATCGCGTCGTTGGTGTTTGTATACACGAGCGTAGCGCGAAAAAAAATGTCTTTCTTTGTTATCAGTGTCGATGCAAGGGAGAAAGAGGATATATAATGCAGAGAAAGAGCCGAAGCGAGACGTTATATCCACGCTCGTTTCAGCGCGGGGATCGAGAGCTTTGCACATCTGACCTACATAATGCAATTTATATATACCTACTGCGTGTGTATACCTATAATACGCGATCGCACTCGTATGTAGCTATATTGGGCTGCGATTATAACCTATAGCATTATTTCATTATATGCAAAATAGTCGCCGCTGATCGCGGTATATTTTTTAAATAATTGCGTAATGTTGAATAAAGCTTTGAATCTTGCGAAAGATAAGACGGCATTGCTTGTGCAGGAGCTGCTGTTGCTGCTGCTGCTACGATGCAGCAGGAAACACATAACCTGCAAAGCTGCCTGCGGATAGCGTGCACTGTGCACTTTATATTTTATAAGTGTTCAATAGCATTCATGAGAGTGTATTAATATACATTAGAAGTATCATGATCAGAAATGATAATTTGAAAAAAAATGTTCAATCTAACTAAGCTGAGAGGAATTCCTTTTTTTACTGGTCCAAGCAATTGACTATTTTTTAGTAATGAACAGTTGCCTTAATAGCTGCTAAGAATGAAGGTGCTAAAGTGCCCTATATTTTAAAGTATTTACTTTTCACCATTCTTAATTATTACAAATATAAAATTTATGAATGAGATATATCTAAAAAGCATTCATTCAAAAAGCAATTATTTTTTACACAAAGATGCATTATCTAGGTGATATTAGTAAAATTTAAAAGATTTTTGTAACTTTAAAACTTAAATTTGTTTGATCATTTGAAATAAGAATGTATCAATCTGATTATGTATAAGCTACAACTGATTTGACAACAATCATTTTGAAAACATTGACAGAGAATATTCATGATACTGTATTAATATGGAAACAAATTTTATCATCTAGTACACCTAAAAGTACTGGTATCTCTACTACAAATTAATGTGAAAATTATACAAATTTGACATTAATTCATCAACAAAGGATAGTAAGGTCATGACTACTATCCTGAAACATTAGACCAATCATTTTCAAATTTAAAACTGATATAACTCAAAAGATGCCTTTAAAATTCCTTTGATCTACTCTGATAATCTTTTCAGAATACTATAATGTTGTATTTTTATTGCAATTGCATTATTGACTGCTCATTTATACTATCTATTATTTTAAGTATATGTCAACATAGGTACTAAAGTTTTACTCAACTTAAATAATAAGACAAGTGCTAAAATACTTGAAAATATTCTTGATCAAATTTCTCATTAATTTGGCAAGCTCATGATTTTATTATGAAAAATTGCTAGAGTCATATAACATTGAAAAACAATACCCAGTATATAAATATCAATGAGTGCCTATAGATATAGTTGCTCAGCATACTACAGAAACTTCGAAGCCTGCCTCCATCTTATCTCCTGTGTCTCGTTTCGCGCGATAGAGGTATTACTCTCCCTTTGAATCATTGGCCTGCTGCTAATCGTGTATGTATGTGTGTGAACATCTTACTGTCCGTTTGTTCGCCCGTGTATACACAAATAACTGCGCGAAAAGTTCGGAGCGAAAGGAACGAAAAATCGTTATTTTTCAAATATCATCAAAATATTATCATTTAAATATAATCAAGTAAACATTGATTAAACGTTCTCGCGCCTTTTATAATATATAACATACACCAGCAGCAACAGGCATATCCTTGCCTTTCGTGTGTATAGTATAAAGCGTGCATGTGTATATGTGCCCCCTCTCAAACTCGTTTTATAGATATACAACTTTATAAGCGATGAGCCTATGCCTTATCTATAAATATTTTAGACGAAGCGTTCACGGGAAGATATTGTTAATTATAAAAATCAAAAAAGCAGTGAATAAAAAAGATAGCATTAATGAATCTTTCTTACCTGAAGCTTAAGAGTGTCGAGGATCGTTTCAATGTATTTTTGGCCTTTGACTTGTTCTTTGAACAGATTAACATTGTAGGCATAACTAGTTGATAGGCACAATCGGCAAACTTCGTGATATCTGGGCGGTAATAACATCTTTGCACTGTCCATTGGCGAACACATTTCTGTGAGCACACTTTGAAGCTTTATTTACGTGCAATATATATTGTATATATATTGCCTGTGTAGATTAAAATCTACACGAATCTTGTAAAAGCAAATAATTTTGATTTGGTTTTGCATGCACTGATAAGGCTACCTCGGGTACACGAGGAACAGCTGCAAACTAAAAAAAAAAAAACGAAAAAAACATCAATCACTTGATCTCGTTGCACTGGTTTTTTTTAATATATTAAAACTATTTTCTATCAACTATTCTTCTTCGTACGGGCCGTTATCATCAACAACAACAACAGCAGCAGCAACAGCAACAACAACAATAAGAACGAAACAGACAACGGCAACAACAACAACACTCAGAGCACTATGTGGCGGCGAAACTCTGGCGATCTTCTTCTCGGTCGAAGCGCGCGTGCACGTGCAGTTTTATAGTAGCGCACAACATCGATGATGCACCAGCAGCAGCACAACACGAGGGTGACGATAACGACTTTGAGCACCGCGACGACCACGACGACGAGCTGTTGTACATGGACGATCGCGTACGATGCGTATTGAATGATGATCGCCGCCAGACAACGCGACGTCCCGTATAAGCGATCGCAAAAGATTACGATGACAACGGCGGCGGCGGTGGGCAGCGACTATAACGTCGCTGTTATCGTCATAGCAAAAACAAGAAAAAAAATTTCACACGCAGAAAACTTGGCCTTCTCTCGCTCGTTGTTGTGTGTGCCTCGCTGTAGTATCGTATCGTGCGTATTGATGATGAAGATGGTGATGATGATGATGATGATGATGATGATGATGATCCGCCGCAGGAGAAGAAGATAAGACGAAGAGAATCCGATGCTTTATTTTTTTTTGTTCTTGATACTCTATCTCTTGTTATCACAGTGTTGCACAGCACACACGCACAATATCATACAATATCAGTATCGTGTGCGAATAGAACACAAGAGAGTTGTTGAAGAAAAAAAAAGAGGGGAGGGAGGAGCACGAGCAAAGATAAAGGAAATAGAGAAGGACGGACGGGGAAGAGGAGGAAAGAAAAGAAAAAAAGATACGAGCCGAGGATAATAAATAATCTTACGAGAAAACCGACGCAGACATGGAGATAGATATGATAGAAGGCGACAGGGGTATATGTACAGGCGCGTGCGTTTATATACACCAGGAGAGAGAAGAGAGAAAGAGAGAGAGACAGATAGAGAGACAGGCACGTTTTTAAAAGGTACGAAAAAATCCAGCAGTACCTCACCGTTCGACGTTGAATCAGACACTACTGCGAGAGACAGCGCGTATCTCTCTCGACTCGTCGTTGTCGGGCACACCGATGGAGCCAGCAGCGTAGCGGTGTGCGGCGCGCATGCCTCATGCGCGGCTTTGATTATGCGCATGTACGTGTGTGTGTGTGTGTGTGCGACGCCGAGCGGTGGGGAGAGAGTAGAGTACTATAGTATAGTACAGCAAGTATATCGTCCCTCTCGATAGCCAGGCAAAGATATATAGATATAAATTTTTCTCGTAAATTGCTGCTGCTGCTGCCGTGTTAAATTTTATATTTCACCAATAGCCGTTAACTGCCTCGCGAGCGCGCGCCAGTCAAAGATGCGTTTTTCGGAGAGCTAGAGCGCGATCATAATTTGAAGAATAGTAGAGATGCAAACAATTTTTAAGAATGATAAGTAGGGTAGTCAGACCAATCAATGACCGGGTACCGGTGAATGACCATTTTAGAAAATATCATATGAAAAACAATTAAAAATATATTTCTATGGACGTAATTCAATTTTTTAGTGAACGATGCATCTTGTTTTCTATGTTTGATCATAATTTAATAAGGAAAAACGATAATTATTGCACATCCAAAAGTGGTCATTTACTGGTCGAAAGCGGTCAATCACTGGTATAAGTACCCTATTTTGAATACGAAAATGAAGAATCGGATTTTAAAGATATATTTATTGCTACGATTATTAAATGAATAAAATAAAATAAAATAAATTATTGTTTCTTACATTGAGCTGCAGCGTTTGAATATTGTATCTGGATACACCGAACGATATTACAACAGTTGGAAAACGTACGTGTGCTCTCGCCGAAATGCAGTCGACTACTGTGAGGTGCACGGATTTCTGGACAAGTCGAACACGAATATAGGTTCGAAATCACCTTTAACACTTGATCATTCGACACTTTTCCAGTTACTTTCCCCTCCCAAAGAATTTCTCGTGTACATGCGTCGCGCGCATATAGGATTATTAAACGGGTGGCGATGACTTGCACACAACTTTAGAGTAATTGAGCTGTGGGCTCTTGCACTTACGATATGTGCCTGCGAGCATCTCTTTACATGAATTCGTGTATGAATGTATAAGTAGATATGTGATTTATTTACTTTTTTCTCTCAAATTCGATGAACCGTAAGTCCGATTTTTGATTATACCTGATGCGCTTGGCAGCAAGTATGATTTATGATGGTTAGATGGATTTGGTACGTGTGGCCGGCATGGAAGTAATCCGTTCAGCGCGCACACCATCGCAATCATTTTCATCATTAAATATAATTTTGAAGAACAATCGACTGATTCAAATCCATACATATGGACTTTTAAAAATGATGTAATATTTATTCCACAACGCAACGACGACGGGTACAGTGTATAAGGTAAGCTCAAGACGTTATTATCTACAACCCGAAGCTCTTTGCAGCTCTCGGACGAGGTCCGTTCCAGGTGTTAAGTCATCAGACACGCACACACAAGCACAGCACACGCACAAACTCGCCTTCCGAGAAATCAAAGTCACGTTTTTATTATTTTTTTTTTTATTTGGCGGATATGGATCGTTTCTCAGAGAGACTTTTTAACTCGTCAAATTTTCTGTTAAAAGATTGATGATTGCTCGAATCATTGCCTTGAGCGCGCGTATGTACATATACAGGCACCTGCACAAAGTGTGTGTATTACGTATTATAACTTTTTCTGTGCGATAATGGATGAACGAAAAGAAAAAGCTATAAACACTTTTTCTTATGCAAAGACGATGATGGCTGTTAAGTTTCGAGAAAACTTTTCCATCATCCAGATGCACCTATCTACATAATCATCGTCACGGGCGCGTGGGAGGCTGCGTATACGGCTGCTGCTGCTGTTATGCTGCGCGTCTATTCACGCAAAGTTTTTTCTCCCAAAGCGTCGAACGCACAGAAGCAGTGCGGCGAAGATAATGCGGCGGGGAGCTTTTTCACATAATCATCATCATCGTCGTCGTCTTATAGTCGAGCAAGGTGTACGTATGTGTGCGTATAAGCTCTAAATCTTTAAATAACTCGCTCCGAAAATAATCGCTCGCCGCGAGAGAGGAGATGATAATATTACAAATCGTCCGCCGAGCGGCTGCTGCTGTTAGTTGCCCGCCTGTGGGCTGCCTCTAATCTTGCATTATATGCGGCTCTGGCTGCGGCAGACTCTCGACGTCTTATGTATACTGTACACGCCGCCACGAGGGATGCACGGCGCGGACTCGAATGATAAGCGCGCGAGGCATGACTGACAAACATATACCTAAAAGACACGAACTACTCATGGACGCAACTACTTACGACATCTCGCGTCAAAATCATGTGGCTGAATTACGATCACGCGTACATGCGTTTTACTTATCTGATATCAAACTGACAACATTCTGATAGCTGGTGGAAAATTTTAGGGCATTGGTTTTTTTTTCTAAAAAACATTTGCTTTCGAGTATGCAGTTTTTAGCCTACACATATATAGGATGCGCGAATAAAGCTCAAGCAAAGATTTGAGTAATCATTCGTTTACTTTCCATGTATATCTCACCGATTCTCTCATTCAACGTATTATAACACTGCCTATGGGAAATAAGATTTTTCATGTATGACTAATGACCTGGAAAGTGTACACCCACGTAATAGCATTGGCACTGCACGCAAGCGACGACGGCGACGGCCGATCGACCGTTATGATATTATACACGTTGCGTCGTCGCATTATTTTTACGATTTTATAATATGCAATGATTCAGATATATGTATAGATTGGCTCGATTATACGACCGTGGCCGCTAGTGGGTTATGGAAATGCGATTCGAAATCAGCGCCTTTATTCAATGATTTTTCTCTTTTTATTTTTATGTATTACTATTGCGCGTTCATCTTCTCTGTCGGGTACAAATTATGCGATTTTATTGACCGGATTGTTTCGATGCCTGTGCGCCTTTTTATGATCTTTTGTTGGATAAGTAAGTGAAAGTTTTGGATGTACTTTTTTATTACTCACTTATTGAGAGCACTTACTCAGAAATTAGATTTATTGTATATGGCTAGACCAGCAACAGAATCTCCAATTAGGTAAACACCGTGATTGTGTCGATAATTGATTTCAGAGTTAATTATTCACCCATAATTTCACATGGATATCAATTAATTTCTCTATAGAAAATGATGACCATTCGGAGAAAATTCATACGTGATTTGACCTTCTATATTAGACGAGATCTCAGCGCTTTAGATAGATATTAATGCTCCGGAGTCTCCCTCGTTCTTCCGTTGCTGCGTGCATTGATTGTATACGTTGCTCGTAGCTGACTCGAACTTCTGTGAAAATGCAATTGTCTGATTTTTTTACACTCTTCCATTTAGACTGCTACGTTTATCTATGACAATATATCATAGTGTTCATTTAATTTCCAATAGACAAATAAAATTAGGAGTTTCATTATAACGAGTTAACGTTAAAAATATCGTGCCTTTTTCAAAAAAGTGTCTATTCACATTCATTGCTTGTACAGCATTAATACTAATTAATACTACTACTTTTTCAAACCAATTAAAATTTCATAATTTATCATTTAAAATTAAATCAATCAATTGAAATTTTATAACATATTGTTCTAAAATTAAGCATAAATTTTATGTTAACTAAAATGAAAAAATAGTAATTTAGAAAAAAAAATGTTCGTTCTTTGTTTATGGAAATTGTTCAGAAAGATTAAAAAAAAAGAGAAATGTATTCTATGTATTCTTACAATTGAAAAAAAAATTTTCAGTCAACATTTTTTTGACCATAACAATGATTGAAGACTTGCGTATCATATCCAAATGTATCTTCGAATAACTTTACTAACGTTCGAAATAGTTTACAAGTAATGATAGAATCTTGAGGCAAGTGTAACACAGAATAAGAAATAGCTTTTGACATGATATTCAGAGCTGCAATTTTATCAAAATTATCTTGTGCTTCAATCTTCATTATAAGTTCTTGATTCTTTTTCCAAGTACTCATTTCTTTTGTATTCAATGGAACATTATCAAGATTCTGTAAAATAAATCCTCATATTATTAAGAAAAAAAACTTTAATTTGGAATTTACTTTGCACTGTGATAAAATTTACTTTTGAATTTAGTTGAGTCAATGAATAATGTGTCCACTTATTTAAGCATGCATCACATTTACAATTGAATCCAAAAAACATTTTTAACATATTTGCCCTTTCCAGTACTGGTCCATCATAAAATGGGCAATAATAACAGTCAAAAATCTGATAATTTTTTTTTATAGGTTGTATAGCATATAATATAAATTCTTGATTCTTGCCAAAACACCTTCTTGCATTAGGGTTGCAACTATGGTTGATCAAACTAGCTAATGGCGTAATACTAACTCCTCTGATACAAGTCAATTCTGCCCTACATTTTGTCATAGAGGATCCATACTTACAATTGTCATTAGAATTCATTACCTAAAATAATTTATTAATTATTCTTGATTAAAAATTGTTCAAAAAGCTGTAACTAAAAAATAATATTTCTTACCACATGGCTATTAATACTGATTATTTGTACTAGTCGAAGAAGCAAAGCACCAACGAATACAGCACGAGAGTCCAAATTAGCTACTGCTTGAAGATTAGGAAATGGTTCAACCTTTCCAAAAATGTTGGTGAATTTCATTAGACATACAAGTGTTACAGAAGCAAAAATAATGAATCTTCTCATTTCTGTGACAGGATATTCATGTGTTAGACTAAATAAACTACGAAAATCATCAATTTCAATTTTTCCATTCTTGATAAATCCTTTGCAGCGTTCATCTTTATTAAAAATAACAATTTATTTAAATGTAGGGATAAGAAAGTTTTTAAATAAATTTAGATAAATTATCCATACCTTTGGAATTTTCAATGATTTCCAACTCTTTTGATAATTTTTCTAAATTATTACCATGAATTTTGAGATACTTTAAAAATGCTTTAATGCTAAGACCATCAAACGATAGTTTCTCATCAACTTGCTGTTGAATAACACCAAGGAAATGAAGAATATATGGTACGATGCTACATTCAATAGGATGAGAATTTTCCAATGCATCAACTTTACATTTTTCTGAGCAGAATACAAACCAGTTGCAATTTTCACAAGGTATGGACGAATATGCGTACGATAGGCAGTTACAGCACTGACTGTAAGGTGTTCTTACATTTAGATGAGAAACATAAGGTTTTTGAACAAAAATAATTTCACCGGGTTCTATGTTTTTAGTAGCAACTAAATGTCTGCCAAAAGTTGCATTGTATTTTATTGCTACTTTGTCAGTGCTTTCAACTAATTTTTGTGAAACAAGTTTTTGATCCTCGAGTTTGGACTTTTCGAGTAATTTGGTGAGCATTTCAATACGATCTGCGTCTTTTGTTGAAGATTCATCATTAGCCGTTAAACGATCAAACACCTACACAATAATAAAACATCTTTCAGTTGTCGATAAAAAAACTACCTTTCCGATAAAAAAAAACATATCGTCTCACCTCGCCGTCGAAATATTTCAAGCACATGACTTTTCTGTCGATCAATTTTTTCTTGATCTTTATGCAGAGCGGCTCGTAGCGCATGGCCCTCTCGATATCCAACATGCAGTCGACGTATTTGCCGCAATGATAGAGGAGTGCGGATCGATTGCTGTAGGCCAGGGCCATTTGCAGGGAGTTCGAGGGTGCGAAAGCCAGGCTCTGCGTGTAGCGCGTCAAGATCTTCTCGTGAATCACGGCCGAGTGTCCGCTCAGGGCGTAGAGCGCGTTTCCCTCCTTTCTGTACCTGTCGGATTCCTCGGGGTCTTTGGCCTCGTTGTGCACGTTTCTCGCCGCGATGTCCTTCAGGAACTTGGAGCTCAGCAATTCGTTGACGATGAACTCTCGCTCTTGCTTCAACATCGCGTCGAACTTTAAAACTTTAGACAAAGAAAATAAATAAACGAACGTTTCGAACGAGACGCGAATCGTGCAACGACGCGCAATCGAATCGAATGTGATTCTATTCTATATAAAAACACCGATTCACACACTGCAGACTGCGGCGGTTTTAAAACGTTTCTCCGAGAATCTTATTGTGTATCGTCAACAGTGCGACTCGAGAGCGACTGGGCGAATTTCGTACGTCGAGATGACGCTACTTAGCTGCCGCTGATTGCTCGATTGCTCCGTGGCTCACGGTCACCTTGGTCGAGACGATTGTGCGAGCGTTTCGGCCGTTACTGACTGATTCGCGCCACAGCGTATGGCTCGTGTGTTTTCTTCGACGCTTCAGGTTTGATAACGCACTTTTCTGTACGTTTGCCATTTGAATTGAACAGAATGTCTACGACCGATGAACTTCTCGGGATTTTCATACGTTTAAGCCTTATAAACAGAAATAAAAACTGAAAAATATTCCGAAGTAGAATTAACTGCTGCAAGAGTTTTTCTACCCTCTTGGAAAATTTTTCTAATTTTGAAATTTTTTATGTTTGAAATTCAAATTGGTTCGATCAAAGTTATCAGCATGGTTTTTATGCAACAAAATAAAGGATCCTTCGTTTCTTATCTCAATCAATACATCGTCCGTTTTACAAAGCTGGAAAGTTCCTTCAATATCCGAGTTTTGAAACATTTTTGCGCTGCGTATAATAAAATTTTACATATCAATTATTCAAAATCAATTATCATGAAAAAAATGTTATTATGATTAGACTTGAATTTTATTGTTGACTACTGAACTTAATAAAAAAAAACTAATTTGCTGCATGTATTACTTCGAAGGTACTTTAATTTAAACGTTTTTAAATACGTTCTGGGTTACTACGTGTGGATGATCTGCTATCTATCTTTTGACGACAGCATTTTACATAAAAAAATGTACAGAAGATTATTCACGAACTTTTTTAATAATTTAATAATTCCTGTGTGATGAGTTTTATTTTGAGGCACTATTAATACATTGAAGGCCCGAAAAATGTTTGAAATCGAAAAAATTGATTAAATTTAAACGGTTTTTTCTTTTCATCATAATTTTTCTGCAATTCGAATGACAATTGAGCGAATCAATAAGGGGGAAAAATGTTTCCAACATTTCTTTTTCGATTCTAAGATCTTTAAGTCTTTGATTAACTTGAGTTTGAAAATTTAGTCCATTCAAATGCAGGGACTTTTTCTATTCAAGCGAAAAAACTCCGATATCATGGCTAATATATACAAGAAACTTTTTAATCAAGAACTATGCGTTCAAAATTAGTGCGTATTATTACCCAAAATTTATAAATGAAATCGGTATCTTTGTACGTGTAATCCGACAGAGCCGCGACCAATGAAATACTTGGTTATATCGCCCCACTTCCACAATAACAATATCCGCTTTCAACTGTGGAAGTACATCGATTCGATTATTATTCATCTCTCCGGGACACACAAGTCTCCAGTCGCTCGCCCAGCGAAGCGGTTTACAGTTCCTCACCTTCCTCCCTTGCTCGAGTTCGTGTGCCGTGTTGCGCTGTCCGCAAATAATAATAATAATAATCATAATCGGGCGAAAATGAGCAGCCGCGGAGACGATTCGTCCTCGATCGGGACCAACGACGATCTGCCCAATTCCGAGGACGAGTTGGAGAGGAGGAAGACCATGGCAGCGATAGAAAGGCGGATAGCGACGGAACAAGCGGCAAAGATCGGTCAGGCTTCCACGTCGGCCGCGATCAGCAACAAGGATGACTCGTCCTCGATCGGGACCAACGACGATCTGCCCAATTCCGAGAACGAGGCGGAGCAAAAGAGGATCAGAGAGTCGATCGAGACGCGCAAGGCGACGGAACGAGCGGCGAAGATCGGCCAGGCTTCCACGACGGCCGCGATCAGCAACGACGATCATCATCGGCCCAAAGCCAAAAAAGTAGCGCAGCCGGAGGTGGTGCTGCTGCCGAGGATATCGGAACCACCAGGCCACAGGAGGCCAGAAGAGGAAGCGAAAAAAGAAGGAAGAGTAGAGGAAGAAGAAGAGGAAGAGGAAGTAGAGTACTTCACGTTCAACTGGCACATCGTCCTCGACCCCGAACACATCAAGCGCAATGTCGTCGTCCACTCGTCGATCTTCAAGACCAATTACCTCGAGGTCAGCATGAGCGCCCAGCCGGTCTACGAGGCTTGCCAGAATTGCCAGAATGACCAGAAGCAAAAAGCCTGGCACCTGCATCTGTACTGCCGGGCCGACTGCGGCGCCGCCGGAATCAACCTGTCGAACAAGTTCGAGTTCCGCATGGCCACGGAGTCCGGCAACGCGTTCTCCTTCTGCCGGCTGGACAACCAAAATCCGACCTTCCAGGGCAAGATCGGTCTGGCGCACGAGCCCAACCTGACCGAGTCCGGCATAAAAATCTTCAGGATCCAGTGCCGGCTGTCGGACTCGTGCCTTCTCGACACGACCCGCGAAGATCCGCGCACCAGGTCACTGGGCATCGGCGTGCACCAGGACATCTACGCGAACTACTTCGACATGCTGAAGAGCGGCGAATACTCGGACGCGACGATCAAGTGCGACGATTACGAGTTCAAAGTGCACCGGCACATACTGTCGGCGGCCTCGGTGGTGTTGAGGGAACTGTTCGACAAAGCGCCCAAAGACCAGCCGCTCGAGTCCATCGTCATCAATGACGTGCCCGTGCGCACCCTCCAGGTCTTCCTCAAGTGCATCTACACGGGCGTCGTGGAGGGACTGCGCGAGCACTTCCACGACTACTTGTTGCTGGCCCATCGTTTCGACGTGCCTAGCCTGCTTCGCGTCCTCAACAATTTCGCCCATATCGTCCTGACGAACGCCGGCATCGATCTGGACGAGCCGCTCCGGAGTCGGCCCGCCTCGAGCGGCCTCGTCTTCGAATTCGACCACGAGTACCAGCAGCTGTGCCTAGAGGCCGAGCTAGCCAGGGGCAGCGAGCTCGAGAGGAAGATCATCGAGATGAACAGACCCGGTGCCGATGCGAATGGAAACGCGGCCAATGCGACGGACTCGGATCAGCAACAGGATGCGGCGTCGGCACCGGAGACGACGAACCCCATCAACAGGCGCAAACAAAAGAAGCAGAAAAAAGTTCAGAAAAAGCCACCGCAACTGTCGGCCATCGACGAAGCCAGAGCCTCGGTGGAGCGAGAAGCTGCGAGGCAAGCCGAGGAAGAACAGCGGGCCGAAATGGAACGGGTTCCAGCGCCGGAACCAGAGCGAGCGCGAGCGCCAGCCCAGCCTGCGTTCCAACCGGTCGCCTCGAGGAGGACGATAAAACTGAGTAAACGGCAAGCCAAGAGGAACAAGTAGACTCTGTGCGCGAGGAAACTGTAAATCGATAAAGGACTATAATCTGATCTCCCCGTCCCGCGACTCGATTAATTTTAGAAATTAGTTTGTATCCAAACATTTTTTATTTCTCGATCTAGCTCCCAAGAGCCTTTTATACGTAAGAGTAACGACGACGAGCGCAATTGTAAATACTTTCAAAGAAAAGTATATTTATTCGTTTTTATAATTTGTGAGATAGTTATATGTGCGATCTACGAAAGTCGTACACATACAAACTCGCGAGTCTCGCGATTTTACTATTTGAATATAGACGTAATAATTATAAATTTTCAGATCTCTACGACGAGGCTCGAGTTCCAGTGTTTATAATCATAAACATCGGGTGAACGCGTTTTCACGAATCTCAATATTTCGCATTGTCACGCGATGGTAAATTGTGTATTGAAAATATGTGTCAATTATTATTACACTCTGTCTCCGGTGTATTCCTCGCTTACACAGGCAATACGTAAATATTGTATATATGATAATAAAATTATATCCTCGTAAACTGTTACGACCTATAAATCAAATTTTCAAAAAAAAAAAAAAAAAAAATTATTAATCGTTCGCGTTATATCAAACATCAAAAGGACTTATTGGAATGATATAAATTAAACTGAATCAGTTCTTTAAAGTTCTGGATTCGTGAGGAGCAGTAGCGCCAAGATTTTCATTGAAACGATTTCAATTGATATTTTACCAATTCGTGTACAACTAGGAGTATTTCATCGTTAGTAATTAAACGAGATAAAATTTGTACGATCAAAACAAATGATTTCATATTTTAGAATTTCATCAAATGAACTGAATTTTGGGTTTTTGAATCTTTTTTTTTCTTTATTCAAACTACGTTCAATTCGTACAATTAAAAATTTTTTATGTTAAAGTTAAGAATCAAAGCGAACGAGTCAAATTATCACATAACTCGATGCAATCTATGATGCTAAAAATCATATCGATCAAAAGCTATGTACATTTTTAGGATAAAAGTCGACACTCTTCGTCGGTATAAAAGCTTGCATCGACATTTTCAGCGAGTCACGCGCAAACGATCGACGACTCTCTTCTTTCTCAAAGCAGCGACGGATGGTCGTCGATGCCGTAGCGCATGTCGCTCAGCGTCATCCAGCAGTAGCCGTACCACTTCTCGGTGGCGATCGAGTCGGCCGCGCGATTCACGCAGGCCTGCAGGTAGCCGCGGCATCGCTCCTCGAGGCGGGGCGTGTCGAACCTCGAGGCCAGCCTCAGCTGGGCCACGGCCGTGCGCGCGAGATCGGACCCCGCCGCCGTCGCCGGCAGCTCGCCGGTGTACAGGAAGCGCAGATACGCCTGCAGATCGCGGCCCCCGATATTGTCGTCGTACACCAGGTGATCGCAGCGCGTCCTCGTGCGCGAGGCTAGCCAGAAGAAGGCGCGGAAGACGCGAGAGGCCGCGGCCAGTATACACTTGTGCACGTGGAAGCGCTCGCCGTCGCACTGGATCGCCAGATCGGACAGGTACTCGTGCGAGCTCCACAGCGGCTCCAGGTTGAGCTGCTTGCTCGAATCGTCGTCCTTCGAAGCGAGCTCTAGCTCGTTGGCGTCGTCGATCTCCCGCTTCTCGTCCTTCGCGATCGCAGCTCCCGTTACTCTCTCCTTCAAAATATCCTGCTTGGCTCGAAAAATGACGCTGATGTGATTGCAATCCTTCACGAGGTCGTAGTGGACGAAGCCGACGAACAGGCAGAAGCTCTCCACCCAGTGCTCGATGTTTTCGCAGAACTCGTCGGAATATAACGTCAACGCGTAAGCCATTTTGGAATTTCGCACGTAAATCTCAAAGTCCGACGGTTTCAAGAGCTCGACGTCGTCGCTGTACAGGAGGACCGTCAGATGGAGACCCGGGCAGCACTCGTCGTTGGTGATGAACTGCAGCTCGAAGTTGAACGGGTGGCCGAAGGCGTAAAAATTCGGGGATTGCCTTCTGCCCTGCACAAGTTGAAAATTATACACCGTCCATTCGAACGTCACGAGCTCCTCGAGCTTGGGCCCGACGACGCTCTCCCAGCTCTGCTCGAGCATCACCGGGGCTACGCTCGCGCACGTCAGCGGCGCTTTCGTGACTTGGAACAACTCCTCCTCCTCCTCCTCCTCCTCCTCCTCCTCCGTATTCGTATCCGTATCCGTATGCTCTTCGTTTTGATGGTCCATTTTTTCTTTGTGCCGGTGTGTATATAATAAAAATAAAAATTTATCGTCGCAGTGTCAGGCACCGATTGTGGCTGACAACCGACGTTATAAATAAACCAACGAATAAATCGGTCGACTTTTTCGAAAGCTCGGAGATGCGCCACCTCAATTCGATCCGATTAAATTTTAATCGATCATTACCGTGTACTTTTCAGCGCGATCGAAATCGCGAACGCGTTTGAATTTCGACTCGTACGCATACGACGAATCGCGCGCACCCCACTCCCGAACCTCCCCGTCGATTTTTCGAGTCAATAAATTCGAACGGTCTGTACACACACCGACCGGTACGGATTTACGTACATCACGATCGATCGGCCAGTGGTCAAATTACAACCGTCGATCTCGCTGTTTTTAATATATAATAAAATCGTCTCGTAATCATGGCCGTACCCCTCGATCAAACCTTCTGCTCGATTCCGGGGAAAATCGAGGCCGCGCCACGGCCCACGTTCACGTGGCTGATCGACATCAAGCCCGAGCTGGATCGGGACACGCTGCATCTCGAGTCGCCCACCTTCTACACGGAGTTCGGCGAGTACCAGATGACGCTGGACACGGCCCCGATGGCCGGGGGAAAGTGCCGCGAGTGCGGCGAGACGCTGCACCACGTCATCTGGATCTACGAGAGGAGGATAATCGTACCACGCGAGACAGATGTGATGGTGGAAGAGAGGAGCGACATCAAGCGACACAGCTTCGAGCTGAAGAAGGGCGCCGAGGGCCTTCCCGTGAGAGTCTGCGGCCACTCCTTCGAACTGTTCTATCACGAGTTCATCGCGGTATCGGAGATCCGCGACAGCTCGAGACTCGCGATCGTCGTGACCCTCGAGCGGCCCCCCGCCGACATCGCCGAGAGGATAATGATTCCCGCCATCCACATACACAGAGACCTGTGCGAGTACTTCAACGAGCTCTGGTGGAAGGGCGAGCGCGCCGACGTAAAATTCGTGGTCGAGGGTCAGATCATGAAGGCGCACCGCGAGATCCTCGCGGCCAGCAGCGACACGTTCCGGGAGAAGTTACGCGTCCAGGCCTCGCCCGATTTTCCGGTCTGGGTGTCGCTGCACGACGTTCAGGCCAACGCCTTTCAGGTCTTTCTGCGCTGCATCTACACGGGCCAGGTCGACAACATCGACAGGTGGTGCTTGCCGTTGCTCATGCTCGCGCAGAGGTACAAGGTCGACTGCGTGAAGCGATTGTGCATCAACTATATGAACATCGTCAAGATTAACTCGAATCCCGGCGCGGACGTGAAGGCATTACAGTTGGAGCACGCTCGGACCAGAGCGAAGTTCGAGGAAGAACTGAAGAAGGCAAGGGAGCGGAACACGAAGAAGAAGGAGAAGGAGGTGCAGGTGGAGGAGGAGGGCAAAGACGATCCGAGCGTGCAGGCAGAAAATACGAAGAACAGCAGGCTTGGAACGGAGGAGAGCGCGTCGACGAGCCTCGAGCCCCAGTACATAATACCGTTGGAAGATCGAAGAGCTTCTCTTCCCGGCGAGCCCGACGAGCCACCTCCGCCGTACAGCTCGCCCGACCGGACTTCCCTTCCAGCCGATGGTCCGGACAGCGACGACGATCGCGGACCCTCGCCACCTCCGGCCTACTCGTCGAGCCCGACGGTCCAAGTGGAACAGCAGGTGCCGGTCGCTTCCACCAGTGGCTCCACCAGTGCCACCAGCGTCGCCGCCGCACCGCCGCTATCGCCTACGCTACCACCGCCGCTACCGCGAGCGCAACCACGACGAGCCCGACCAGCACGACCAGCTGTACCGACCGACGACATCTTGCCGGGCTCGAAGCCTCATTTGAAGAACTGGTTCGAGATACAGAAGGGCACCGTCGGTACCGAGGGATCGAGGGCGTCGTCTGCTTCCCGCCGGTCGACGGTATCCGCCACTTCCCGCCCGTCGACTCCTACCTCGCTGCCCTCCAACAATTCGAATCGCGATTCCAACGCTTCTGTCGCACCGCTACCGACGATCCCACCTGCGGAGCTTACTTATTTGAAGCTCGACGTCTCGGCACTCTTGCTGAATCGGACGTTTCCGGTGCCTCGTGTTCCTGGGCCAGAGCCGTCGGTCCCCGCCGAGAGGAGCTGCAGCGTCGATAGTCTCGAGGAGCCACAGAAGAGTCCCGAGCCCGAGGCCCGGTCGATCAACGAAATGAAACAAGAAGTGAATGGGTATCTAACGAAGACGAAGGGCGCCTCCTTCACCGAACGCGTGCAAAGCGTCAGTCAGACGAGACGCCCCGAGGGCCTCGAACAGAGACTCCTTTCGACTGCCGCCGCCGATGCGACACCGCTTGTTCCTACGTCACCGGTTGCGGAAGTTCCGACGAACGACACCGCCGCCTCCGCCAGAGCAGCAGCAGCAACTCCAACCTCCTCCACGGGGACGACGAAGAAGAAGGGAAAGAAGAAGAAGGGGAAGAAAAATAATAAGCCGGCGAGCAGCGACGCCAAGCCGAGCCTCGACGATGGCAAAGTCGAGACCGTCGACGATGACAAAGACGGTGAGAAAGAAATGACGGACAACTGCGACGAACTGGCTATCGAAGTGGCTGCTAAGATGCGGTTGGTAAACAACGAATATCAGCAGAGGTTAAGAAAGTTATTGGAGAGTAAGGAAACGAGCCGGGCAGCAAAATTCATGAATTCAGTAGGGGTCGCACAAAAAAAGATGGTGAGTTTTTTTGATCCTGATTTTGTAGCAAGTCTGAGAGAAGCCGATGAGGCAAGAAAAAAAGCTGCCCAGGCTGAATTAGAGACGGCGAACTGCAATAACAAGCCCGGCGGTTCTACTGAAGCGTTTAATTCTGTACTGGGGGAACTCTTAACTGTCTATGATCAAGTCAGTAATAATGAAGAAAAATCCAATGAAAAAGAAGACTCTCCCGAGGCAGTTGACTCGAATTCTTTCATGGATAAAATTGTAGCTGCTATGAAGGAAGATGTATCCCTAACGGTTGAAGACTCCAAGGAAATCGAAGGCTCTGGAGATGAAAATGAAACGGAAGACTGCGATAAAAATGATGACCGTCGTATCGAGGAAGCCCGTACGAGTTTCCTTGTTACCGAAGAAACCGAAGCCTCTGAAAAGACTTATAAAATCGAAGTCTTTCATACGACCGATAACTTATCAGATATTCGCAGCGCTGCAAATGAAGAAATATCTAATGAAACCATTGCAAATGAAGAAATATCTAACCAAACGAAAAAGACTCACGAATCATCAACGAGTTCGACACTCCCTAAGGAAGCCAAAGACCCTGAAGATGAAGAAAAATCCAATGAAAAAAAAGACTGTGATAAAACTGATGACCGTAGTATCGGTGAAGCTCGTACGAGTTTCCGAGATTCCGAGGAAACCAAAGCCTCTGAAGAGACTGACAACATCGAAGTCTCTGATACGACTAAAGACGCATCAGAGATGCGCAGCGTTGTGCGAGGCACTTCGAGTTCTAAAATTTCGGAGACATCTGAAACCTCTGAAAAGGAAGAAAAATCCAAGGAAACGAAACAATCTCACAAGAGTAACGACTGCAATGGCGCTGAAAATTCAACGAGCTTGACAGTCTCTAAGGAAGCCGAAGCTCCTGAAGACGAAGAAAAAGCCAATGAAAAGGAAGACTCTGACGAGAGCGACGACTGCAAACTGGAACTGGAGGACTCTCTAGATAGTTCTAGAACAGTCTCCGTTATCGAGGATTCAATCCAAATCTTGGAAGAGACTGATAACATCGACATCGACGATATGATTCAAGCCGTAGAGATACGCGATGCTTTAGAAGCCTCTGTGAGTTTTAAAGTTTCTAAGAAATCTGAAGCCTCTAATGAAACAGACGAGCAAGTTGAAAAATCTGATGATGTAAAAGTCAGTCAAAAGAGTGAAGATTCCAAGAGTGCAGATGATTCTTTGGAATCTAAAAATTTTGAAGAAATCAACGGCTCTATAAGTAAAGAAAATTCAAATGAAACTGAGGCCTCTAACGAGATAAAAGACGCTGCAGAAAATGAAGACTCCAATGAGGTTGAAGAACCTGTACCCGCCGAGGACCCTCAGGAATATGAAGACTTCAATGAGGTTGAAGAAGCTGTACCCTCCGAGGATCCTCTGGAATATGAAGACTCCAATGAGGTTGAAGTACCTGTACCCGCTGAGGACCCTCAGGAATATGAAGGTTCCAATGAGGTTGAAGAACCTGTACCCATCGAGGACCCTCTGGAATATGAAGACTCCAATAAGGTTGAAGAACCTGTACCCGCCGAGGACCCTCAGGAATATGAAGGTTCCAATGAGGTTGAAGAACCTTTACCCATCGAGGACCCTCTGGAATATGAAGATTTCAATGAGGTTGAAGAAGCTGTACCCTCCGAGGACCCTCTGCAATATGAAGACTCCAATGAGGTTGAAGAACCTGTACCCGTCGAGGATCCTCTGGAATATGAAGGTTCCAATGAGGTTGAAGAACCTGTACCCATCGAGTACCCTCTGGAATATGAAGACTCCAATAAGGTTGAAGAATCTGTACCCGCCGAGGATCCTCTGGAATATGAAGACTACAATGAGGTTGAAGAAGCTGTACCCTCCGAGGACCCTCTGGAATATGAAGGTTCCAATGAGGTTGAAGAACCTGTACCCATCGAGGACCCTCTGGAATATGAAGACTCCAATAAGGTTGAAGAACCTGTACCCATCGAGGACCCTCTGGAATATGAAGACTCCAATAAGGTTGAAGAACCTGTACCCGTCGAGGATCCTCTGGAATATGAAGACTACAATGAGGTTGCAGAACCTGTACCCATCGAGTACCCTCTGGAATATGAAGACTACTATGAGGTTGCAGAACCTGTACCCATCGAGTACCCTCTGGAATATGAAGACTCCAATGAGGTTGAAGAACCTGTACCCATCGAGGACCCTCAGGAATATGAAGACTCCAATGAGGTTGAAGAACCTGTACCCATCGAGGACCCTCAGGAATATGAAGATTCCAATGAGGTTGAAGAACCTGTACCCATCGAGGACCCTCAGGAATATGAAAATTCCAATGAGGTTGAAGAACCTATACCCGCCGATGAACCTCGGGCAATTGAAATATCTAGCGAAGCTAAAAACTCTACGGACGAAGAAAATTATGACGCAATCGGCGAATATATAGATGATTCATATAAGCTCGATCTCTTCTACAAGTATGTTGAAAAATGGGACTTGAGATAGTTTTCATCGATGAAAATTACTAGGGAAAATCAAAAATAATCAAGTTAGAAATTATCTCGTTACATAATATCATGTATATCAATTTATCTTATTATCAAATGGACTTTTATGTTTTCTGCGAAGTTATGAATAACCCAAGATCGATAAAAACAATAAAAGCAACGATTGAGTACTTTGTAAGGAAAGTATGATACGATAAATTTGTACGATGTTCAACGTACAAAGCTCAGACATTGATGTATTGTAATATATTGATGTGAATCAATAATATTATAAATTTTATTCTTGAAATTATAAAAATATTTTGCGCTAGAATAAATTGGTAATATTTGAATCGTCAATATTTTGTTATTATTCAAATAAATGTTTTTCTTTTCTCAAACGAATATTAAATAATAACTCAACTAAATGAATAACAAATAATAATAATTAGATTTTGTTCAGAGATGAGAAAGGGACATTTTTATTCTTATACACTCGGCAACAAAAAAATTCATCGAAATTTTGTCGATTTTCAAATGCTTCTATCTTGGGCTAAATTTATCGTATCGACACGCTTTTTTTTTAATTTCTTGGAAATTTCGTCCTCTTTAAATCCATATAAATTGAGATAAGATTTGAGTTAATGTTGAGTTACCAGTAGTATTTGAGCGTGACCCTAAAAATGACTGTTTGAACGTGTACCAGTACCATAGTGATTTTTTTATCGAAATCTAACATACACCATCGCAAAGTGCTCTTTTTAATGAGTAATTTAAAAAGACCTCTCTATGATTTTTTTAACGCCCTGAAGGTCGATTTGAAGGTACGGTTTATGTACGCAAAATGCCCAGAAAATCGTCTTGATTTCAGCTAAACGGGGGATTTTACGTACTTTAAATGGTATCTTCAAAACGACCAGCAGAGCGTTAAAAAATCGTAGAGAGGTCTTTTTTTTTAAATTACTCGTTAAAAAGAGCACTTTGCGATGGTGTATGTTAGATTTCGATAAAAAAATCACTATGGTACTGGTACACGTTCAAACAGTCATTTTTTTTTCAGTAATTTTTAGGGTCACGCTCAAATACTACTGGTAACTCAACATTAACTCAAATCTTATCTTAATTTATATGGATTTAAAGAGGACAAAATTTCCAAGAAATTAAAAAAAAAGCGTGTCGATACGATAAATCTAGCCCAAGATAGAAGCATTTAAAAATCGACAAAATTTCAATGAATTTTTTTGTTGCGATATTTTGTTGCCGAGTGTATATTTTTTCATTATTATGATCAAGCAAAGTCGCGTCACAGAAATGAAATGGTTATTTTGCTCTCGTTTATCATTGAAAATGTCCTATTTATTGTAACTTATTCGAGTCACTTGAAAGTAACATACAAACTCGTGAAAATTTTCATATGCAGGATAACAGATCCTTTTGGTCGGTAGTTCATTAATAATCACGTACAATATAATAGATACGATTGAGCCCTTGCGGTGGTTCTACGATTACTGCTTATTCTGCATCTCCCTGATCGCGGCGCACAGCTTGGCGACTTCCTCCGGGATGTTCGGCAGCACCGTCTCCGTGTAGAACTCCTCGTCCATGCCGAGGCCACCCATCGTCGTCGTCGTCGTCTTCCGGGCCTTTCGCACGCATTCGTCGAGGTAGGATTGGCAGGCGAGCCTCAGGCCGGACACCTTGAACCTGTCGGCCAGCTGCATGAGCGGCAACACCTGACTCTTCAGGTCGGCCACGCGGCCCGTGTAGATGCAGCTGAGAAACGCCTGAAAGTCGTCGGGGTCGATCGCGCGCCCGTCGATCTGGTGCTCGATCGCGGGCCCGGCGAGCACGAGCTCGTCGGTCTGTTTGAGCTTGTCGCGCAGCACCGGACTGCAGCCCGCCAGCACGACCTTGTGCGCACGGAAGCGTCGCTCGCCGACCACCAGCACGCAGTCGGTGAACTCGCCACCGGTCCAGAGGTTGGCCAGGCCGTCGTCGAACAGGATGGCGTGCAGGGCGTTGGTCGGCGTCAGGCCGTTGTCCAGGCTCGTCGTGTCCATGGCCCAGTGCTTGCGGCCGACCGAGAGATCGATCACGATGGCCGTCGTCGTCGAGGCCGGATGAAAAGCGCCTCGCCAGTAGGTGTTTTCGGGCCAGTTCGGACCGTTCGGTTCGCAGAGTTTCTCCTTCTCGCCGCAGTCGTTGCTGATGGTCACTTTGAACTCTTTGGCGGGCACGTCGCGCAACTCCATCGTCGTGAAAATCGAGACGCACAGGTGCTTCGTCTCTTTGCAGGCCGACGATCCACCTTGATCGTCCAGTGCGATGAAATCCTCCTTCTCGGGCTTGTGAATTTTCATACGTATCTGGTGGTCCGCGACGTAAAACACCGGAGAAATCGTCTCGTCGACGACGTCATTGGGATGGACGACTTTCCATCGGAACTCGAAGAAACTTTCCTTCGGTGGATCTATCACGGTTATGTGACGTTGGTGGCTCATGATGACGAAGGTAGAGCTCGGCGAGCTTTTGCTGTTTTATTATTTTTATAAAGCTTAACGAAAGCCGAATACCACCGGCTAATCGGTCAAACGCAATGTAACGCTTGCGCGAGCGACGTAACGGAGAGCTCCCGATCGACCGTTGACCGGTAAATTTTATACAGTCGAAATTATCGAGTGGGGCGAGCATTCGTTAATTCAAAATTTATAATTCGAAATCTCGATAATAGTAATAACTCGACCACAAAAATTTTAACTAATACAATCGATCTCTTTTCCTACGATCCTCAAAAGATTTATAAGAAAATTTCGAAGCTAAAATAGAATAAGAAAAAAAATCGTAAAAGCATCGATGATTTTAGCTTGATCAAGTATCATTACCTTGCCCGATGCTTATTATACATTCACCCCACCCGTCGATCGACGAACGTCGGGCAGTTTTGAGCTCCTGTCGGCGATCAGAACGTAAACAAAATATTATCTCTCTCGTTTCTCGCATCATCGTACCGCGTTTTCAACGGAGTAATAATAGCCGATCTCGGTCCAAGATCTCGGAGCAAAAAAAAGTTTCGAAAACTCCACGCCCAACAGTTTAAAAGTGTGCCCATAAAGAGTTTCGCACCATGAGTCTGAAAACGAAAAATCTGTTCTGCGAGACGAACCTCGAGCTCGTGAACAACGAGATCAACTTCAACTGGCGCATACGCAACTTCTGCAACTTCAAGAACGTGGAGAAGCAGGGCCTGCGCTCCGCCACGTTCAGCGCCTTCGATCGCGAGTGGTACCTGCGCCTCGAGAGCACCCCCCATCCCAATGTGCGCAGCATCTTCGCGAGTCTGTGGAAGCGTTACGTGCTGGTGCGTCTGGTGTGCCTCGACGGCGACGACGACGTCGTCAAGGGCGACCTCGATTACCAGCTGCTCGTGTTCAACGGCGACTGGAAGAATCTCGAGCTCTGCCCGCTCGAGCGCAGCTACGTCACCGCCGCAGACCAGTCGCACAAGGCCATGACCAAGGGCGTGATCTTCGACTACAATCAGGAACTGCTCAAGTCGAGCGCGGATCTCGTGGTGATGTGCAAGATCACGAGGACCGAGCCCAGCGTCGAGACGAGAATAGTCCTGGAGCCGACGACCCAGAATCTGCTGCCCGACCTCGACAAACTCTCGCTCGACGACATGTCGATACTCGGCCAGTCGACATCGCCAGCTCGGACGAGGGGCGACCGGCCGCCATACTGACTGAGGGTGGCCTTCCTGGCGATGGCTAATGCGGCGTTTATGGTCCACGGTTTGTATCGATGGTTGCATTAGAGAGATAGAAAAAACGGGAGTGACTCGTCTAACGAAACCAAACAAAAAATAAAAGATTTTTTGCGTAGCCGGAATGAAGATATGTACATTGTGTAATATGTATCGGCTTGTAAACGACAGAAAAGTGAGCTACGATGAATAACTGGTGTTTTAATTGAATAACCGTGATTTTTAAAGGGAAATGAGAAATCCTGAATGACTTTTATACACGTAATGATAAAATGTATGTATGTGCGTCTCATATATAAACGAAATTTGGGCACATCAAACGGACAGTGCCGCGCGACTAATTAGATCTTAAAAATAAAATAATTGCATTGTCTGCAATCTCGCGATGTAAAAACCATCCCAAAAAAAAATTCTCGCCGCACGTAATGTACGTTCAATACTTGGGTAAAATATTTTATTTCAAACTGTGAATTATTAATCATTGTTTATACTTGTATTGTGTATATCTTGTCGATATACTTATATGCCTCGGTATACGAGATAGGTACGTGCGTAAATAGAGAACGTACTCTTGAGCGAGAATTTATTTTATGTTATTTAGACATTTATAAATTAAATATGAAAATCTAATATCGAATAAATGATGCACGTTATCTAAAATTTTCTCGTTTTCATTGCTCTCTCTCTCTCTCTCTCTTTATTGTCATTTTATATTTCCAATGTTTGATTAAATAATTAATATTTGTAAGCATCTATAAAGAGTACAAACATATTAATGAATGGATAATATTTTTTGTATTGCATCATGCCAAAAATAACTTATTTCATTGGGTTATTGAATTCAAAATAACAAAAAAACTATTTAAAAGTAAAATGAAAAATAAACTGTAATAATAAATGGTTACTAATGAATCATCATCATTTTAAAGTACACGCAGAGCCTAAAGCATAAATTTCGACGCTCCAAAGTGTATAGATAAGTTTGTATGCATTGTAAACATGTAGGTTACAGGCTTTTGTTTACCGGCAACATGTGACAGCCAAAACATGAAAATTTAGCTCTTTCGACGTGTAAATTATTGGTTATATTAACATCAGCAAAAGAATAAAAAAAAATCAAATAAAAATGTCGTGCACCAACAAGTCCACGGCTCTGGACATGCTGAGCTTCCGCAAATCCATGTAAGTCATACCCAATTATTGGTTTCGTAAAAAAAAACCTGCGATGATTTTCAATATCATACCTCCCTGGACGCATCTCGACGCGCATCAGCTACCTGGACGAGCTGAAAGCGACGATGCCGCTGGCCCAGGGGACGGCGCCTCGGTCGCACCTGCCGCGCTGGAATAGGCTGCCGCTCGAGGCCAAGATGCCGATGATGCCGTCGGGCCTACAGGTCGGCGAGTTTCACACGCGTCGCAAGCTCGGCCGCGGCCTCCGACTGCCCTTTCACGACCCCAAGCGCTTCGACACCTCGGACCCGTTCAATCACGACGCGCCGCTGGCCTACGACGGTCTGCACGATCGTCACCTGGCGCCCTTCTTTCGCGCCTCCAAGCAGCGACAGGACGTTTTGGTCAAGGTACGCGTTGTTATTTTTTTTTTTTTTTGCAGGGAGATCCGAAAGACGACGATAGGCAATTTTCGTTCGTTTTATTTATCAGGCTGGAATGATAACGCCGAAATTGGATGTCAAGTGCAACCTCAGAGAGTACAACGCCTACAGGAAGTATTTGAGGATGATGCAGGGCAAGTATCTGAAGAAGGAGCTCGAGCACCGCGACGAGACGCAGCAGGAGAAGCGCATACTCGACATCACCGCGACGTTGGCGGAGAAAAAAATGGAAAGGTAAAACGAGTGAGATTGTCGCGAAACGTTTCAACTACGTACAACCACGCGTTCTCGTCTTGCTGCCAGGATAAAAAAAGTCGACACGGTGCTGGAAAACAAGGAGCGCATCGACTCGCACAAGCGCAACAAGCTCCAGAAGTACAGCCAGAAGCAGGCCGAGGACGAGAGGCGGGTGCGGACGATGCGCGAGCGCGACGCCGAGTACTGGGAGATGAAGAGGCTCGAGTCGATGGTTCGTCGCGACAAGCTCGTGGCCAAGCTCAAGGCCATGGCCAAGGACGAGCAGCAGAAGCTGCTGAATCTGCTCAAGCAGTTCCACGAGCGAGACCAGCGGCTGAGGCGCGATCTGCGCGAGCTGTGGCACGACAAGCGCCGCAGGAAGGTGCGCTGCGAGTCGTGCCGATTCGAGGACAAGAAGAGGTCGCAGGAGGCGGCCATCGAGAGGGACGCGAGATTGAAGCGGTGCGCCGCGAGGATCAGGGAGTCGTTCATCGGCTCGTACGAGCGCAAGGTCGAGGAGAGCCGCAGAAGATTGAACGGTGAGCACGCGATAACGAGGACATTTGTTTCGGAGCTCGAAGATACTATTTTTTTTTCATCTTCAACAGAGTTGTTCATCGCCAAGAGGAAAAACTTGGAAAAGTCACTGAAAGCTAAAAGAAAAAAGAAGAGGAAGAGTAAAAAAGGCCCGCAGTGTTTCTGCAAAGTCAACTGAGCTCGGACTTTTTGGAATCGAAACGCGATCGATTTTCAGATCTGTCTTGAAATCTTTTTATTGTTTAACATGTAATTTATATACGCACATCGATATACAATCAGCTCATACGTTCATTGTTACATTACTCTATATAGTCGTATCTCTCATTCTCTCGCGTTGTACAATATAATATCGTTATATCATTATGCGATATCGGTATCGTGTATCGTAATATAGCAAAAAATCTGGCAAACTTAACAAATTGTCGATCGTGCAGAGCATTATTTCTCTCTCTCATACACACTTTTTTTTTGTTCTCCTCGCGAGTAATCGATCGTCGTGCGTGCAGCAGTAGAGGCCACACAATCGTGTCGCTTGATTGGATTTACTATTACAGGTATGCGCACGTGAGACATTATTAACGACCATCGTGCGAAATACAATATTACAATGTCTGAACACGTTTTAAATATTGTTATAGTTAAGTATAAAAGTAGCACGATGAGCGCGTTTGCGAGTGTGTGGACACGGCTCGAAATAAGGACATTTTTTTATTTGCCTCGTTTTCGTTATTATATAAAGTCAATTGGTGCAAAAGAGTCACATCCATCTAAACGATACTGGGTGCTAAGAAAAAAGCACATATTGCACACAAAAACGTATAATGTTACGTACTTTATACCGAGAGAAATTTTTCACGTTCACGGGCAAAATTTGTGCGCTATCAAACTCAGGGTGAATTTTCTGTTACAGAATATTAGTAATTTTCTCTATGATAGTAGTTAGACTGTAAGGCTTCTAAAACCTCCCCTAAAAGAACTACCCCTAATAATCTCAATGGGGTTGAAAATTGTTGCAACTTTTTTGCAAGCGTTAAAAAAAAATTAATGCAGGCATGTGGGTAGTCATAGGTGCTCGTATAGGTGTGGTGCATCCGATTCTGCACTACAATTTTTTTTAACCCTTGCAAAAAAGTTGCAACAATTTTCAACCCCATTGAGATTAATAGGGGTAGTTTATTTAGGGGAGGTTTTAGAAGCCTTACAGTCTAACTACTTATGATTATAACAATTTTTCTACGTTCCATATTCTACAATAGAAAATCCACCTCGACTTTGACTGCGCAAAAATTTTTCCAACGAACGTGGCAACTTTTACCGAAGAAGTTTTCTCAGAGCAATAAAAGCTCAGCAGTAAATCATCCGGTACGTTGCAAGTTTTCCTGATTCAAACAGTCGCTTATTTTTCATACCCTTGCCAGTACACAATAACAAATTTCATATACTTGCCATTTTGAATAAAGTCGGTGTACACGCGTTACAATAATAATATACTATTTATATATAATATTAATATCGATTCCTCCGGTAAAAAATAAATTCCACCTATTAAATACGACACGCGCACTCGTACTCGAAGTACCGCAATCGGGTTATATCGTAAGCTCCAGGCCTATGCATAACTCGGTCGTGCTTTATTATCATCGTCGTCGTCGTCGTCGTGGATCAGTGAAGCGAACATCCACCGTTATTAAGACAGCAACTCGATCTCCGACTTGATGTTGGTACGGGCCTGCTCCTCGTACTTCTCCCGGAACTCCTTCGTCGCGAAGATGTTGGGTATTTGCAGAAAGTTCTGCAGCACCTGTAATCGATACCCAAATTATTCGAACGAAGAGCTTCGTAACAATGAACAAAAAAAGGTAGGACTGTGTGTGCGACCTTGAGCCTGAGCGCCGTGTACATGGGCTCGCTGAGGAACGAGTACTCGCCGCGTATCTTGTCGCAGTAGTCGGCGTACTTGTCCGGGCAGGAGCCGAGCACGGCCATGTCCAGGTCGAGCAGGTAGTGCGCGTCCTCGCTGCCGTAGACGCCGTCGATCTTGTGCGCCTCGGTGCTGTTGGTCGTCGCGGCCTCGAGCAGCTGCCGCGTGTCCTTGGCGAGGTCCGAGTCCGCCTCGATGCCGACCTCGGCGGCGAACGCCTCGAACTGATCCAGATTCTTCGTGTCGCCGTCCAGGGCCTTGGGGTCGTAATCCAAGCTGCGTACAGCGAAACGAATGTCAATTTTCTCTAGCAATTTATTATAAGCAAGCAGGATCAGTTCGATATATACGTACTTTTGAAAGAATATCGCCAGCAGCATGGCCCGGGGATTCTTGAGGCAGTCGCGCGCCTCGGCGTAGGCGGCCAGCTTCTCGCCCAGCGTCTCGAGATTGTGATAGGTGCGCTTGGCGTCGCCGTAGGCCTCCTGGACGCGCACCAGCCAGGACTCGCTGGCCGCCTCGTCGAGGCCCTGCGTGGCCTCGCGCCAACAGTCCTCTATCGATGCCATTTTTGTTGTTGTTGTTGTAAATAATAAACACTCGCTTCGAGTTCTTGAGATGACGCACTCGTCGTTCTGCTGCTGCTACTGCTGCTGGCTCGAACTAACGCGGTGAATGACTGATTTTTAAGTGTAACAAAGAAGTGACAGCTATCATGTGAGATCTCGGTTGCGTATATATTTATAGTTGCACGCGATACATGAGTCAGCTGCTCGTCGCGAACCGAGAGCTCTACGAAAACGTCTGAAGAGACACGGCTGGCCACCCCTTAAATACGTAAACACACCCCCATGAGGCGTGTGTGTGTGTGTGTGTGTGTGCGTGCGTATGTAACGCTGATTCGGCAAAGCAGGGCTTCTACTGCACTTACATATTTATTGATCGACTCGCTCGCACATTCGAGTCACGCCGCTCTGCACGGGGCGATCCCCCACCCTCGCGCCTTCGCACCGACGAATGCTCTATAAAATAAGCGCTCTGCGCGATTCGAAATCGAAACGCGATTTTTCCGTACAATTTCATTTTTCGAATTTAAAAAGTCGAATCTATCGCGCTGATGAAACTTGCTGGATGTCAATGTCGATTTTGAAGTAACGAGTAATCCTCGTCCGAAACAATTATAGTTTTAACTGAGAAAAGATAATAGCTCACTACAGGCAGAAAAAAATTGACTATCACTACCTCGATTCTTTCGATGCTGAATCGCACATCCGACACCTCCCATAAACTCATCGAAATTCCGGAGCGCATTCGACACATTCGAAATTCACGCGCTTTCGTCGTATAGCAGACGATTTCTGTCAAAACAAATAATAGGCTCTCGACCGTGTGCAGTTATTGTCGACTCGACAATGTGTATCATTTGTGTCTGTTCAAAAGCCGGCATTTCATCAACTTGGCGATGAATCATCCACAGTTTTGAACTAATTAAATGCTATCATGGAGAAAGGTCGGCTTTACATTCTACAACTCAATGAGAATTTGGATTTTTAAATTTTATGTTGAACTTGATACTTCCAAAACATTCCTGTAAATCCTGCTTTTCATAAATGGAGTTCAAAAAAATGAAAAATATTCATAAACCAAAGAGTAAGTTTTGCAAACTATATTTTGTTTAGTTTGTACAGATACATCTTTTCATGATATCCTTTAATTCCAGAAAAAGAAAAAATATTCAGCGAATACGACCTTTTGAACCACATCATTTTCATTGGTACTTTGTCTGTATTACTCTTTCTGTATGGCTATTTTCCCACTGGTTACAATGAAACTACATGGGCTAGAGCTGGAGATATCCCAAAATATGTTGAACGCACAAGGTACAATGATCTTGTTTTAATATAAATTTACCTCTCTTGTTATAATCTTAAAATTGAATATTTCAGAATCAAACTCAATGAAATTTATGTTCCTATGATCAAGAAACTAGTGATAATGGTAATAGATGCTTTAAGATGGGATTTCGTAGACGGAGAAGAAAATAAAGATTATATGCCATTTACAAATAACCTTCTGAACAATGATTCAGGATGTTTATACAAAATGAAAGTCAATCCTCCTACAGTCACTATGCCGAGAATAAAAGTAATTTTATGATTTTATAGAAATTTGATCAAAAATATATTTTGTTTACTTTTCATTTCTAGGCAATGACAACAGGCACGGTGTCAAATTTTTTAGATATAGTGTTCAATCTGGGAGCTTCATCAGTTGGAATTGATAATATATTATGGCAAGCTAAAAAATATGGATATAAATCTATATTTTATGGCGATGACACATGGTTAAAACTTTTTCCCAATGAATTTTATCGCTCTGAAGGCACAACTTCTTTTTATGTTTCTGACTACACAGAAGTAGACAATAATGTAACAAGGAATCTTAATCGAGAACTCGATAAAATTGATTGGTCGATAATGATTTTACACTATTTAGGTCTTGATCACATTGGTCATACTGATGGTCCATTTAGCCCTTTAATTAAACCTAAGCTGAGAGAAATGGATGATATAATTAGTTTAATCCATGCTGATGTAGAACTTTGGGTAATTTTTTAATTATTTTTTATGAGATCAATTGCTATGATTATGATTAAATTAAAACAACATTTATTTTCATTCAGGAACAACAAGGAGATCCAACTTTATTTATTATATTAGGAGATCATGGTATGAAAGATTCAGGAGGTCATGGAGGAGCAAGTTTAGAAGAAACTACTGTGCCATTAATAGTATTTGGTAGATCATGTACACCAAAATATGAAGAAATTGATCAAATTGACCTTGCTCCTACTTTAGCATTATTATTAGGTGTGCCAATACCTTACTCTAGTTTGGGAAAAATTAATTTAGAAATGATGGATGAGATGTCTTACTCACAAAAATTATTCGCTCTTTATTACAATGCTCATCTATTGTTCCGAAAATTCCAAAAAAGACCTGGTTACCTTGAAACTAATGCATATAAAAACTATCAGAATGCTATGAAGCTTCATGAAGCATGGTTGACTACTCAAAGTTCTTCAAATGAAATGGTTGATGATATAATTGAAATGTACGAAGAAGCTATAATAGAAATAAAAGATGATCTCATGGGTAATCTTTTAAAGTATGATTTGCATTCTATGGTAACTGCTATGATTTTTTTGTGTAATGTGAGTAATTAATAAATTTTTTCTTTTTTCTAACGAGTAAAATAAGATTTAATAAATTATAATACAAAACAATTAAACAATACAATTTTTGATTTTCAGGTTCTATACATAAGCATATCTGAACAAAGTTCAGAGTCAATTTCAGCTGTGAAAATTTTTATTGCTTGTTTTGTAAACTACGCATTTTGGATATTATTGAATGGAGCATTTGGCTCAGAAGCTTATTCAATAATTTTCCTGCCAAATAGATTTGATGTCTATTCTTTATGCATTGCTATTGTGGGGTTTGGTACCTCAATATACAATTGTTATTTATGCGCTCATAGATTTTTACCTATTTCTAAGGTAAGTTTTTTTTTTTTGATTTTATTTTAACATAATAAAGTTATTTGTTTTTCTAGTTAAAGAATATGTCAAGTCTCGAATGTCTTCTGGCCATTGGTACACTTGGACATGCTCTAAGTTTAGCCAGCAGCAGTTTTGTAGAAGAAGAACATCAAACTTGGTATTTCTATTGGATCTCATTGATTGTGTACATTACTTTTAGACATTTCAAATTGATAGCTAAAAAGCATTATTTGAAATCATTTATGGCTTTATTATTGTTAATGATTACACATCGCATATTAAGAAAATTAAATAGTACTGGAGATAAGTATGCACATTTGCCTGACATTGCTGGATGGCTCAAAGAGCAGGATGACAACTTTTGGATGTCTATGATTCTTATTTCAGGTATTTATTTTTATTAAATAAATCTAATATATTTTATTCTTTAATTTCATAAAAAAATAAAAACTACATTTCACAGGGCTCGTTCTTCTGATTGTTATCGATGTTTCTTTTCAATTGAAACACCACAAAATGAGTGCTTTTATGTTTGATAGTGCAATTTCTATTCTAGTATACATTAGGCATGCAATTAATAGTTCTGTTATAAAACCTAGTCATAACTTTAGTTCTCAGTAAGTAATAAACTATTATTAATGCAAAATTATAATGATAATTGATTAAAATGTAAATTTTATTTGCAGAGGAATTACAGAAATGTATATTTTTTGGGGAGTAACTCTACTCTATTCTATGTATATGTTTCTGCGTGTTGTAAACGCTGCAAAAAGCAGTAAACAATTTTTTAATGTTGCAATGTTCTCAATCATTAAAATCTGGATTATAGTTTCATGTATCTTACACCGTCCATACAATGTTATTTTATTACCCGCACAAGTATTAGTCAGTATTATAATTCACGGTGTTACAAAAAATCAAGCAACTTTGAATGTCAAAATGTATTTTTACCTTTGGTCAAGTAATGCATTTTATTTTTATCAGGTAATAATAATAAAAATCATCTGCAAATTTATAATGATTGGAATATTGAACTTGTATTTTTTAAAGGGAAATTCAAATAGCTTAGCAACAATTGACGTGGCAGCTGGCTACGTTGGACTGAAATCGTACAACCCGATCTTGATCGGATTGTTTTTAATCATTAATACATATTCAGCGATAGTCTTAGGATTTTTACTATACATCTACGACTGTACTCTTCAAGCTCCCATCTCGTTAGTACATTGTGTTTTAGAAACAAATTAGTTTTCAATCGACTTCAATAATAAAAATATTTTTTGTTTCCAGTACTTCCACAACGATATTGGCTGCGTGTAGACGATACGCTTTCTGGAGGCTCGTACCGATGACTTTTTACACTTTCGTTACAAGCTTTCAACGCTACCACTTATTCGTATGGTCAGTGTTTTCACCAAAGCTGCTTTACGAATCTACTCACTGTGCTGTATTATTTGCTGTGATGTTTTTGCTACAAGCTGTCTTCTTATGCAACGATATAATAACGAAAAGAAAGAAAAATATTTCATAAATAAATTAAGCTTTTTACTGGCATCATTAAAAATTGGACTAATTATTATTTCTACATTTATCAAGGTAGTATTAAAAATGAACGATTTGTTTTTATGTAAAAATCCATATTTATATATTTATAATTTTTTAAAATATACATCAGTTAGTCTCTGAAAAAATTGATTGAATATTTTTATACAGTAAGTCTTCGTTATTAACATCAAAATGATACGCTTTCGAAACATTGTGTTCTTTTCGTCAATGCAAACAAGAAAGTACACAATTATTTTAATATTTAAATCAGCTATTTCATAAACAATCGTTCTCCTCTTTCGAAATTTGTTTAGTTTTAAAAATTATTTCATTTCACTAAAACGTAATAAAAATAAAAGTAAGTACAACATTTTTTGTACTAAGAGCATAAACAATTGTTTTTATTTATGCTTACAATATTTTTACAAAAATTTTAATATACTGCGCTTGTATTCCAGTACAGAGCGATACTATCAGTTTTTATACTGATTTCGTGGTGATTTTTCCGAAGATTATTGAAAGAAAAAATATGTTTTTCATTGATATATTATTTGAATTGACTAGCTGCATTGTTCAAGTACAGATTTATAGAAAAAAAGTGGATACAAAATATTTTGTATTCATAAAATATTCAAAATATTTTGTGGTACGGGTTTCCAATGGCTTGCAAGCTTCATTAACACACACATAATTACAAAGACATCAATTCTACAATATTAATCTATACAAAACATTTATGCAATATAATTTTAAACCATATTGATCCACCAGCAGTTAATCGATCAAGTTTTTACAATTGAATTTAAAATTATATCTAACAATTTCTCAAGTACATTGTGCATTAAATTTGTGCGTGTTTATAAACAGTTTAGAACATTTAGTAACGATTTTTTCCATGATATTTCATCGAAAATCGACGTAGAACTGATTTCCAACCATCGATGAACAACGTTACACGAAATATATTTAAAAGTTTTTTTTTTCAAAAATGACACATTGAAGAATAGTCAACATCGCAATTGATATGAATCAAACTAACTTCGAAATCTTAAGTCTTTTGTTAAGTATTATTCTAGTAATATTAAAAGCGGTGACATAACATTCCGGATTCATAATAGTATTAAGAAAATTGTTATTTCATGGAAATAATATTAATCATAAAAGCAGCAGCATTCGTTAAGCTCAAGAGTTCGTGAAACACATTTTTTTGGAAAAATATTTTTAATACTACTGTCCCATCAAGAATTTATAAGACAACGATTTAGAACGGCGAATTCATTCCCAGTTTCGTGGTGAATTCGAGCCGAGCTCTCTTTTGATATCTGACATTTAGCCTGTAAAAAAAATCCATAAATTCATTAGCAAATTATTTTAAATTGTAAAAAATGCTCGATCTTACTTGATTTCTTGGGCTTTGACGAATTCATTGATGAGAAGCACAATGGGCAGAGAGGCGAAAAAATAGAGCGGCAAGTGAAGTGGAAAACTTTTAGTTTTCGTATCGTCTTTCCAATTGTTGCATAGTACATTGCTCGAAAAGGCAATTTGCAACATTATTCTAAAAAATTGTGTACATTTCACTTAGTTCTTGATTTTAATTACGAAACCGAAAAATGGTAAATAATCATTCTTGTTGAACTCACACTACAACGGCAACTGTGAACCAGATCCAGTTGTTGAAAGGAAGCTTACGCCACAAAGAATACTCACGGTGAACAAAACCAACGGAAATCGTCACTGTAAAAACAATACACAACGGTAATTTTCTATACATAGCATAGTACAATTGTATAATATCGTACCAAAGTGCAAAACAACGATGACCAGAGCGATATGTTGGACGACCAGGAGAGTGTCGGGCTTGCTGGCCCATCCGGCCCAGGCCACGTCGGACGCAGTGACGTTCGGATAGACGTAGTAGCAGGGCAGCTCGGGCTTGGCGTAGGTCGCGCAGAGCGCGAACAGCGCGAGACACTGCCAGCCCAGCACCGTGACTATGGTCGGCAGGAACTTGAAGCCGTAGCACCAGAGCACGAAGGCCGCCACCTCCCAGGTGACGAGGCACTGGTTCTTGCCGGTGGCGCGCTGCATGATGCTGGGGTCGGTGGGCGTGCCCACCAGCGAGACGGCGAGCACGGGCACGATGACGCAGCCGAGCCAGAGCACGTGGCCGACGGTGAACAGCGGCGGCAGCAGCAGAAAGGCCGACAGGGCCTGGGCCAGGGCCAGGGTGAGCACGCAGCAGAGCCAGAACTGCACGCAGTTCCACAGGCACTTCATGTAGTGGCGAGCCTGCCAAAAAAAAAGAAGACGACGAGGGGTAAATAAATAGGACGCGATATAGCGATTGCGACCGAAAACCGTACCTCCATGATGAGGTGGTAAACGGCGATCGGGTCCTCGCGTTTGATGCTCAACGAGCAGGCCACGGAGTTGAGGGCGCGGCTCAGCTCGATGGGCGACGGCCCCTCCTCGGCTCGAGTCTCCGTGAACACAGCCACCCGTTGGCACACCTGTGGATACAGCGGCTCTACCGCTATTCTGCAATCAAAAACAAAACAATTCACGATACGCGAAATAGCAATCATAATACATATATACACGGAGTTGTCCCGCGTGCCTCGCGATCTTTTGTCAAAAGCCCGCCGCGCGCATTTGAGCTTTCGTCGTGCGATCGATCGAGAGAGTCGATCGAGAATCAGAAAAAAATCACCAACGCCAAGATGCCGACAAGGGGTAGCGGCGACTCGACGGTGCGCAGCAACGGCCATCACGACGCTACGACGACGACGACGACAGGAAAAGCTCGATCGACGATAGAAAAAAGCTCCAGCTCTGCGGCGGCAGGGGAAAAAGTCAAGGAGGTGCCGAGGCGCAGAATCAGGCCGCGCAGCAATCTAACCTGCGCGATCAACAAGCGTCGCTGCTGCTCGAGCAGGCCGCAGCGCCAGTTCGAGACCGTCTACATGGCGTCTTACAAGCGACCGTCGGGCAAGGGCGGCAACACTCACAGCAGCGGCAGCAACAGTTTCAACAGCACTCTGGATCGCTTTCGAAAGCTCAAGATCGGCGAGGACAGGCGCAACGGCGTCGACGCCGCCAAGTAGTAGCAGCAGCAGTGGTGCTGCTGCGATTGTGTTCAATTTTTGTCTAAATTTTCTCGTTCGTTGTCTTACCTCCGTGCGTGCGTATGCGCGTTATGCTAAATTTTCCAGTCTCAAAGTTACTCGTGTATTTATTATGTAGCGAAGAAAAAAAAATTAAAATCAAAGCAAATACAGGAATTCAGTTATTTTTATTTATTTCCTTTGTCAAATTCGTCCATGAATAATGAGATATCTATCAAGAGTCTTACATTCAATACAAAGTACACAAAGATTCATGATTTTTTCGTAACCATTTTAAACAGTTTAAAATTGTTTCGTTATTCGAAATAATATGTCAAGAAAAGAGTAAAATAGTCCTTGTTCACAAGCAGCTCGACGATCGCGTCGCGGCAGAGAATGGGCAGCCGGCCCAGGAGCTTCTCCCAGATGGGCAGAAGCGCCCACGTACGGAAAAATCCTCTCAGCATCACCTCGCACAGATATTCGGATAAGAGCTCGTAGCACTCGTCGCTGGGGTGCAGATCGTAATCGTTTCTGCGCGCGAACTCGAGGTACTCCTCGTAGGCGAGCAACGTTGTCGCCTTCTCGGGCCGCGACTGGATCAAGTCGTACAGCGACACTTTCGAAGTCATCGGCACTTCTTTCGCCCATTCCTGGAAATACTTGCAGTACCACCACCTGTGAAGATCCGCCGACTTCTTTAAGCATCCGCACTCGTCGAGCACCGTCATGATCGTTCGAACGTCGCTCGGCTTCAGCTCGTATCCTTTTTTCTCCAAACGCTCGACGATGACCATCAGTCCGGACGCTAGTTTCAATTTCGGAAAAATGCTGATTTTATCCATCAGCGGTTTCCACGTCTCGACGAAGTGACTCGCGGTCGGAAAAACGAACGCAGATAAATCGGCGCCGTGTTCCAGGAGTATATCGACGGTAGGCGGCACGCAATTTGCCACGGCTATTTGCAGCGGTGTTCGGCCTTTCTTGTCCGGGGCATCGATCTGTATCAGTTGATTGGCTCTTCTGTCGATCTCGAAAAAAAGCTGTACCAGGTCCAACGAGCTATAATAGTTTCTCTGGCAAACGATGTGTACGGGTGTCAAGCCATCCTCGTTGGCACAGTTTGGATTGGCGCCTAGCTTCAGCAGCAGCTTGGTTATCTTTCGATTTTTGCTCCACAGCGCCAGATGCAGCGGTGTTCGGCCCCCCTGGTCTTGAGCATCGATATGCACCAGCTGATTTGTTTCGTCAAGGATTTTAAAGAACGACATTATTAGGTCACAATCTTCGTAAACGTATAAGTCATCTTCGTCATTGATACTATCGTCGTAATCGAACTCTTCGGCCCATTTTCCCGCGCAGATGATGTGCAAAGGCGTCCATCCTCGCTCGTTGGCCAAATTGGGATTCGCGCCCATTCTCAGCAGCATTTCCACAGTCATCCTCCAACTCTTGCCGAGAGCCAAGTGTAGCGGCGCGTTACCTTTTTTATCCCCAACATCGACTTGCAACGTTTTACGTTCGTCGTGGCAATACTTGAATAGCAGCATCGCGTCGTAATCGTCGTTGTCTCTTTCGCAAATAACGTGCAGACAATTAGATCCTTGTTTGTTGATCAAGTTCGGGTCGGCGCCGCCTTTCAGCAGCGATTTGACCACGACAGGAGCATTATTTTCCAGGGCCAGGTGTAGCGGCGTTTCGCCCGTCTCTTGCCAGATGCCATTGGGATCCTGGCCGAGCTCGAGAAATTTCTGGACAGTGGCATGACAAAAGCCCAGGCTGGCTACGTGCAAATGCGTTAATCCATCCTCGTAGGTGTAATTCGCGTCGACGTCGTATATTTGTAATAGATCGTGGACGAACCAGAACTCACGGCTTCTAGCCACATGATGCATCGCCGTGGTGCAACGCAAAAGTGGCTTACCGTCTTTGTCGAGGTCGGGCTTGTCCTTGTAACCGCTGCGAATCACAAAATTGATGAATGGGCGTTTTATTGTATTATCCTCCCCATCCCTGAGCGTCACGGACTCGATCAGTAGCGAATCTATTTCTTCCTTCGAGAAGATGTCTCGGAGATTTGGAAGTTGGCCCTTCCAATCGCTGGTTAAGTCGTAAAGTTGCCGGAGAAAATCAAGTCGCTCTTTTTCGATCTCCAAATTAACCTTTGAGCGCAAACTTTTCAATTTTTCTAAATTATCGTTCATTTCGTTAACTTCACAAAACCTTTTAGCAGATTTATCGTTGAACGAGGACATTGTATTATTACCCGCACTCGCACACACCAAACAGATCGATTACAATTGCAGATATTTTTCACTTATTTCCCGAGATTCATTTGCTGCAGGCAGGATGCGATATTTATTTTTTAACACTGCAGCGTTGTAGCTCGAATTTTATCGCTCAAAAATGAAATAGTTTTTTACTTATAATTTCGCGAGAATCAATCGCCACAGCCAACGCGATACTTCTATGTTAACGCTGCGGCGTCGTAACATGGACTGAGTCGATGTGTAAAGAGCGTAAAAAAGTATGCGAAGATAAGCCACCTCCAGAAAGTAAAAAGGAGCTCGTGTTCCGTATGTATGTGTCGTTTGATTGGGTCCCGAGTCAACAAGCATAGCCCAAGAGGGGCAAGTCACGGCGCGAGAGAGACTAAACACGAAGCTACAATCTACATAGACGTCACAAAGGCATAGTCTTAAGGCTCATTTTTCTCACAGGCTATAAAAATTAATACCGACATGTACACTTCACGTAAGACGAACGAATATAAAATTCAATTCTCTCGTTATCCGGCGGGCAAGATTCTTACGGGATCATTCCGATTGATACTTGATGTTTAAATATTTTTATATATGTCTAATGCTATCTAGAATCGAATAATAAACGTAAAGTTATTTTAAAAAACGTTAACAATGCAGAACAAGCAAGTAAGGCAAACTCTCAATACTCATTTCTCGATCTCCGGTTAATATCTTTCTGCAAAGTTCTCATGTTCGCCGACTCGTTTTCGTGGAACTCTTCCAACTCAAGGCGCGTTGTGCTTCGAAAAGTAAACGAAAAAGATTTCGCGAACCATATAAACTGTACCGTCAAACGAAAAAAGCTCCTCCGAAATTTCAAGCACGACCCGAAGCGCAAAGCCAAGCTAAGCAGCATACATTTTAAAATTATTGTTAGAGTATTAGAATTATGCATTTTTTCATTTCAACGTTAATTGTACCTTTTTTATGTAGTTTTATGTAGTGAAAAAAATATCAAAATCAAAGTTAATTAATGAGTTCAGTTATTTTTATTCATTTCCATTGTAACACTCATTGTTAAACAATGCGTTGCCATAATACAAAGTAATCACTTTTTATACATTAACATATGTATTGAAGTATACGATTTTATACTTGGGACTTTTTTGGAGTTGGAACTATTTTGAACAGTTAACAATTTTTTGTTTATTAGAAAATCAATGAGCAATCAAGAGCTTTATGTTAGTCCATAATCGCCAAGCCAATATGGCATATATCTTTGTTGGTAAGCTGCTCGATGATCATTTCACAGCACGGAATCGGCAGTCGGTAGTGCGTCAGCTCCAAAAAAAATTCCAGTGCCCAGCTCCGGAAAAAACCTCTCGACATTATCTCACACAGATATTCGGCACAAGGCTCACAGGCACCATCGGGGCCCAAACCATAATCCATATCGCGCGAAAACTCGTAGTAATCCGAATAAGTCAGCCTTTTTTCCGCCTCTTCGAGTCGTAAAGAAATCAAGTCGTAAAGTGACAGACCCGGAATTATCCATATATCGTTTGTTTCTTCCTTGAAAAGTTCATGATCATACCACCATTTATGAAGATTCGACGACTTCTCGAACAATCTGTGCTCAGCGAAAAATTTTATGATCGTCCGAACGTCGCTTCGTTCCAGCTCGTATCCTCTTTTTTCTAAGCGCTCGACGACCAACAGAGCGCCAGACGCTTGTTTCACTTTAACATTGAGCCAATCCACGCGCTCCTGCGGTTCGAATCTCTCTCCGAAATGACTTGCAGTGGGAAAAACGAAACTAGATAGATCAGCGCCACGATTCAACAGCACATTGAGATTGTTCGGCATGCAATTTGCTACGGCCAATTGCAGCGGTGTCCGGCCCAAGTTGTCCCTGACGTCGACCTGCACCAGTCGATGCTGTTCGTCGTTGACCTTGAAGAATAGCTCCGCCATTTCATCGATCTCGTCCTTCTTGCATATAATGTGCAGGGGAGTCGATCCTTCCGCGTTGGCGAGATTTGGATCCACGCCGTTTTTCAGTAGCGACTCGGCTATGTTCTTCAAGCCGCATTCCAGCGCCATGTGCAGCGGCGTCCGACCCAAGTTATCTTGGGCATCGACCTGCACCGTCTGCTTGATGTCGTTGATGGTACTGAAGAATATATTCGCCAAGTCGTTGTCGAAATACACGTCGTTCCAGCAAATAACGTGCAGAGCAGTAAATCCTTTCTTGTTGGCCAAATTCGGATTGGCACCGTTTCTCAGCAGCAATTTAGCCGCCTCTTCTTGGTGGTATCTCAGAGCCAAGTGTAGCGGCGTATCACCTGTTTCTTCCACCAAGAGATTTGGATCATGCCCGTGTACAAGGAAGGACTCGACGGCCTCGTCACAGTCAAATTGACAGGCGACGTGAAGATGCGTCAAGCCAGACTCGTCGGTGTAATTAACGTCGAACCTGTCGTATATGCGGAACAGACCCGATACCAATTGTTCGTTGTCGTCATCGTCGAGGCAATAAGGCAAATGTTTAGACGCATGATGCAATGGTGTGGTGCGACGCGGCGATGGCCTGCCGTCCGCACCAACGACGGCCTCGTCCTTGTAGCCGCTGTTAACCACGATCCCAATGAATGATTGACCATCATTCTTGTTACTCGATAATTTTATGGCATCCAAAAGAAGACGCTCGATTTCTTCGGGAAGAAAAACGTCTCGGAGATTTGGCATTCGGTCGCGAAAACGTAAAGTTATGATAAAAAAGTTACAAACAAATTTGCATCTTTCTTCTTCGGCCTCCCAATTAATCTTCAAACGCCAACTTTTCAATTGTTCTAAATTTTCGTCGACTTTCTTCTCGGGATCGCCTCCACCACGGGAACTTTCCGCAGATTCGTCGTTGAACGAGGACATTGTTTTATGCGCACTCACACTCACACACACCAAACACAATCGATTACAATTGAAGATATTTTTCACTTATTTCACGAGAATCACTTGATAAGGTAGATGCGATGTTTCTTTGTTCACGCTGTGACGTTGTAACGAGGAATGCAGCCAGCAGATATTCGAAGGTATGTCTATTGTTCACGTAAGCGAGCACTGCGTCATGGGGGCGCGTAAAACAGGATTGCAACTGTTAAAAAAAAAAAAAAACTCGTCCGATTGAACTGAGACAGGTTCGGATTTCTTTTCATAATATTTGTCGCAGTTGTAAACCTGATTTATGAGATCACGCGTTATTGGCTACGCGAGAGAGACAGAAGAGTTACACACAGCTGCCGCATAGACTTTGCAAACTACAAAGGCACTCGAAGATCAGAAAAAAAAATAAGAAACTACAAAGATATGATGAGCGCTGAGACAGATGTCGCGTATTCTTTTACACTGCGCAACAAAATTAACGCAATAAAAATTTTCATCGAAATTTTGTAAATTTTCAAATGCTTTTATCTTCGTCTATTTTCATAGTATCGAGATGAATTTTTTATTGGTAACTCGATAATCACTCGAACCCATTTATAGAAGGAAAAATGTCCAAGAAATCAAAAAAAAATTCGTCTCGATGCGATCGTAATATACGAAGACAGAAGCATTTGAAAACTAAAAAAATTTCGATGAAAAATTTTATTGCGACAATTTTGTTGCCCAGAGTATCTTATAAGCGCTGGCTAATCGCAGCGCGCGAAAGATTTTGCGGAATTATCGCGCTATCTCGCCTAATTTTTCGCGAGAAATACCAAAACACACGCAACGCTGTTATTTCATATATTATTATTATCGTAAAAAAAAAGTCGAAAATGCAATTTATAAAGCAACACGTACGCTGCGTCGGCCTGCATGAAGATCGGCATGTTCTCGGCGTTGGCCGCGGAGCCGAGCACGCAGACGACCTCGCCGTAGTCCTGCATGATGTGCAGCATCTCGCGCGTGACCGCCGTCGTGCAGTCCGTGAAGAGGGAGACGAGCAGCGGCACGTTGTCGATCAGCTCGATGTGCGGCCTGATCTTGTCGATGCCGCGCGGCAGCTTGGCCCGATTCGACAGGTCGAAGTTGACCGGGGCGCTCTGCTCGGTGCTGTCGGTCAGGCAGCTCAGCGAGCGCCAGTTGTCCTGGCCCGAGGCGAGATCGATGCTCTGGATCAGCACGCTATCCTCGGTCGCCTGCTGCTGCTGCTGCTCCGTTTCTCTGTAAAATGGCAACATGATGTTTTTTGTTATTTGTTTCTCTTTAGTTTATTAAATTCGAGTCTCTCGTAATGAATTTTTGCTCGTGCTATGTGTGGCAACTTATGGTTTTTGTAGGCGTGAATTATGGTCACCGATTTTATTCAGTTCTGCACTCTTTTATAATAATAAATAATCACTGTCACAACGTGACCATTCCTTTGTCGGTGGTACCATACACCTTTATCGATTCTACAAGTGTGTAAGCTAGTCAACTATTAAGCAACGAATACTCCACAATTTACGAATTTTATCCTAAAATTACGTTTACAATAAAGAAACAATGATAGATCGTTACAGTTTGATTCGCGCGGACTCGGCGGCGACGTCCCCTTGCTCGTAGTTACTCACGCTGGACGATAAATATAAATCGCACAAAAAAGCGACGCAACATTAGTTTTTATTTTATTTTATTCATTCACCAAAAATCGGTCTGCGCCTCTCTCATTCTCTCACCTGTGGCTTATTGAATTTTTCGACTGTTTCGCGTCGGCACTATTCCACTCGTTGGGTTGGACGGAGGCAGCGGCGACGGCGGCCGTTTCGTCGGAATCCGACGTCATCACATTGACGGCCGTCTCGTCCTCGAATCTCACACTGCTGGTCACGTGCTCGCTGTTGATGGCGCACGGCGCCGACATGCTCATCTGCCGGCTGTTGTCCAGATTCGAGCTATCGATCGTACGAATTGAAATAAAATTTAGTGCATAAAACCGATTAAACCGATCGTTTTGTGGGTAATATTTGGATATTTCTACTGTGGTATAATTATATAAAAAAAGTTGTACTGGAGTCTCATATCGGATGCAACGGTGTTTATCGGCCATTCCCGATTTTCTACTGCAAATATATCAATGCGCTATGAAAATAAATAACTACATTATTATCACCATTGAAGCTGATTGAAATGCGTCACATGCTTTTGCAAAGTATACCAAAAATTATCATTCAAAATGAATTAGTTAGTTAGTGTGTACAATTTTAATATAGTGATTCATCTCGTCGATAATTCTAAGAGATCTATCCTGCATCGTATCGACTATAATCGAATGATCTGTGTTGGTTTCATCGTGCGCTGAACGATCCAAGCCTACACACGCTATATAAAAGACTACTAAAGGAAAGATAAGAAAAGAGAGAAAAAAATAGATAAAGAGAAAGAGGAGAGAGAGATATAGAAACATACCGAAGCGAAAAACGCTTAAGCCGAAGATTCGCCTCAACATGATGAACCGAATGCATCATTTGCAATTCGGCGCGTCTTTTATTAAGGCTACGTCGGTGTCCTCCACGAGAGGATATCGCCGGTGACGAGGAAGCCAACCACTTCACCACTGGGCTGTCCATCCTGTTAGTCGTTAATTATAGAAAACAACAACAAAAAAATCACACCAATAACACCGAACCGAAAATAACACATGCTCGTGAACGAAGAAAAAAATTAATGAGTCCGTGTAAAATGTTCGATGTATGTTAGTCGACGCTTGTATTATTTCATGTTATGATAAGCTCATTTAAAAACTATATGTAAATCAAATGTCCGTTTTCGTTTTAGCAAAGCTTCACACTGAGATTAATTTTATAACTATTGAAATAACGTAAATATATATATAGACAAACATATATGATGAGGCCAAGTGTGGAAATAGTTTGAGCAACTGTAGCCTCCTGCACAAATATTACACAGCTTTACTGTTTTATCGTGTAAAAAATTAATATAAGCGACATTAATATATGTTTCGTATTAATTAACAGAAAAAACATGAGAAAATAATTAAAATCCTTAGCTCTTCCTTACATCTACTGTGAACGGTTAAAAATAATTATGAACTCTTTGTAAATGTGTCAATCAACATTATGACATTTATAAAACACCATGTAGATAGCGACATCAAAAGCTCACCAACTTTTTTTGCTTTCGTTTTTATCGGTAATCGAGCTTCAACTTGTGTGTGCATTTGTGTGTGTGTATGTGAGTGTCAAAATTAAGTAAATACTTATTTTTATGCGTGCTGTATTTACCTGGCTCGCTCGCTGAGCAACGAGATGTGACAATTCCAGCCGCTCTCGAGGCCCATCTTCTCGGAAAACACTCGGGATCTCAGCTCGTTCTCCTTACTGAAGTGCACGAATCTTATGCAAGCCCTTTCCAATTGCTCGATCAAAGTCACCTGAATACATGACGCACGACGAGGGGGGAACAACAATCTTAATTACTTTCCGCGCGTCAATCGGAAATCAGCCAAAAATTCATACCATATCGGTTTGAGCTTGATATTGCATCGTGACCATACCAATGAAAATCTGATTGCACTGGAGCTCGAAGCAGCCCTCGACGCTGCTCACCTCGTCCTCTTTGGCCTCGCTGCAGAGCAACGAGTCCGTCGAGTGAAATTGGCCCAACAGGCCCTTGATCCTGGGATCGAGAACATTGCGAAAGTCCCAGGGCAGCGGGGTCGGGCTGCGATACGGAGTAAAGAGATGCTTGCTCTCGGTCGGCAACTCCAGGTAGACGTTGGACAGGTGACTGCTGACGCTGCGCGTCAGAGGACGATAGGCGAACGCCGTGCAGTAGGACGTCAGACTCATGCGATTGTAAAAGTCTTGGACTTTTTTCCTGTAACAAAGATTACATATTTTTTTCATCGATTTTTATCATTGTTGTATCAGTCGAACTTACTTTTCGGATTCGGTCAGCGGGCACAAGTCGTGTCCGTCCCAGAATTCGATGCAGGAATCGAGAATGATATCGGCAGTGCCCTGGGTGAGTAGCTGCAAGCCTCCTCCGTTCTTTTCTCTCACTACCACGGCGACCATGTGCGGAAATGGAAATTTTAGCTTGGTCGAGATGCTCAACGAACGAGCGAATTTCATATCTCTTACGCGAGCTGTCTCTGGCTGTATGAAAAATTACAAAATTTTAGATAACAAATTAAATGTAGAGTCAATTCTTCATGGAAGAAAATTCATTCGTACCACATGGCGAAAAGTAGAAAGCTGCTGTTCCAAATGGAAGATTTCTTTGGCTTGATCTTTGAAACCGATTTGTTTGGCTAGCTCGCACAGACACCTAAAAAATAGTCCACTCGACATTAATTTGAAGAATTAAAAATATGAATTCAAAAGTTACTGAAGCGTCATCAAAGTTACAGAGATTTACATAGATTGAAAATTAATTATTATGCACAAAGATCGAACACTTAAATACATTTCACAAAATGTACAAGGATTTAAAAAAATAATACCCATCACCAGAGAACCTAGAACTGATTATTACTCAAGAAAATAAAATAGTTGATTAACTATATCAAAAGATTAAATATGTACAGAGGTCGACATGTTAGAGGAAAGAAAAATAGACGGCAGCGAAAGGCAACACAATAGAGTAGCTGCCATCCGTGTAAAGAGTATACAAGAGAAATGTCAATTTGGACGTGTATATCGTTTGGTTCTTTTTGGTTTTTTTTGTGTTATCACTGACCACATTTGTTCAACATATCCGGTTTCATCGACGAAATACTGTCCACCGCAATTGTTACTGCTGTGCTGGTTTTGCTGATCGTGGTGGCAGTAGTGGGACGAGGTCGCTCGGCTGCTGCTGGTGCAGCTACTCTCTCGCTCTAACCAGCTGATCGACGGTCATTTATTTGACGCTCTGTTAGTTTTAGTTATATCCTTACACGTACGAAGTTTTTTTTGACTTATCGTAATGAGTTACCGATTTTCGCCGAGTGTATGATTTCGTGTCGTTATGTTTTAGATGTTATAATATGTATTGAGTTGAATTTAAGGTATTGTTGTTGCAAAAAGTTGAATTAAAACAAATATAAAATCAACATGAAAAATCCTTTAGGTATTTGAATGCAAAAAAATGTCATCATTAAATAACATTTGACAATTCAAAATCCATTTCAAAGAACATACGAAAGCTTGGTTTTTATAATTGAATTATTGATCTAGCAATCAATAAATATGTATTATAAAATATTTTTCAAAGCTGTGATAGGAATGAAATCTCAATTATTTCATCTATCTATCATCTATTTAAACTATCATGAAAATTGATTTACGACTGTAAACTATACGAAATTAAATAATATTTTCATAAGCTCGTTAAGTTTTTAAAAATTCTAAAACATGTGTTAATGGTTAAAAAAAACCAACAGCATGCTCGAAAAATTCCAATAAAATATTCATCATCTCAATATAAAAAAGCCAAACTATTGAATTAAATCATGTAAGTTAAACACCGTCAGTCAAAAAACTTGAGCAAAGAATTTGAGCATTATAGTATCAAGCGTAAATCATTACCGTCTATTGGTTACAGGAACGAGATTTTCATTGTGGAAAGCTTCGCAAGTAACGTGACAACAGAAACGGGCGTAATGCTCCTGCGTCTCCATGTTGCAAGTATTGAGCAAAATTGCCAAACCCAATGGCTTAAGAGAGTTTAGATGTTGCCTCCAGGCCTGATCGTCGAATTGTAATTTGAAGGGCAAAGCCCGATCGTGAGTGAGATCCAATACTTCCGCTACGACGTGCGTTCCATCTGGCATATCAAATACGACGATGAAAATCAGTAAATTTTCTTCTCAAAACATTCGAAAAATGATCGTTTACCGTTCTGATGCTGAGTCGAAGATTTGTTCGTTTGTTCTTGTTTAGCGCTATTGTCATTTGGATGATTGGGCTCAGTAGACTTGTTAATGCTGGTCATGCTGTGAATCAATGAAAATCACTTTTAAATCAAAATGACTAAAAACGGCGATAAAAAATAATACCTTGAAGTATGCGATACCGTTTCTTTCAGATTTGCGTTAGAGCTCGTATTGGCAGCAGCGTTGGCGTTGTGAAGAAAAAAAACTTTTTCAGCCGTGGGATTTGGCCAAGACAATATACCTTTTTTATCGACGCAACACAAAGCCTGTGATTATAAAAAATTTATTAAAATTCAATATCATCCGATTTTTTAAAGTTAAACTTTCAAATAACCATGAAAACTTACCGTTACGGATCCCAAAACATGTAAAATATTAGCAGATCTAGTCATCATATGTTCTTTACCAAACATTATGGCACAAAAATAACGAGATAATTCAGTCCAGTTGTAAACAACATCTGGTTGACTATGATCTGTTCCTTCTTCAAACGGATCTAAAAACTGAAAAATTCTTTCATAGTTTTTTATGTTTACAATAAAATTTTATACATGTGAAAGTTATATATACTTGATTTTTTTTCGACGATTGATAGAGCTTAAATAAAGCTTTGAATCTAGCCATGCCGAAACAATTTAAAATAATCCACCATATTGGGAAAGCTATTGGCAACAATGGCAATGTAACAGTTACTGGTTGTAATAAAAATAATTCTGTCCAATGTCCAATTCCAACATACTCATACAAGTATAAGTACCTCAATAAATTGAATATAAGTATCAAAATGAGTAATATTGGATAAACTAATTGTTCAATACAACAAATCACAACAAGATGTCTTTCACGGTTGAAACAAGTAACTGGCCTATCTAAAGCTTGATCCAAAGCTAATCTTAAACTAGTTAAGTACGGCGTTTCTTGAAGTTTATATCGTTGATTGCGCAAAGGTACTCTTGGTTGAGGCGATGAAAAAACATCACCTGTAGGTAGAGGAGGTGAATATATTTCATGTGCATGTAATACTGGACCATCAGAGTCCTGAAAAATAAGATTATGGTTAAGCACTTTACACTCATTTCATTATCAATACTCACTTCAAATGGTGTACAATATCCAGGGGCTTGTTGACCTGGTCTTATCACAATTATGTCACCAGCAACTAGAAGTGCCCAAGGAAGATTTACCATTTGACCATCTCTGTATGTATATTGAAGCGTAATACAGGGGGATAAGGGGCTATACAAGTGAGGGTAGTGTTCCAGCTTCCAATAACATATTGATTTTGCAACTGAAATAATTAATTAATAATTATTGAGTTTTAAGCTAATTCTATTGGAAAATAAGGACGTACCTTCTATTTGTTGAGCTACATGTTTTACTCTGCTTAAAATTTCAAGGTGTCGAAACCGATTGTCAGTGATGACCAATATAGAATTAAATATAACTAGAATAAATAAAATGTTTCCTTCATAAGGCCAAGTTGTTAATCTGAAAAAAAGAATAGATTAATTATTTCCGAGCATCGAGTAGGTAAATAAAATTAATCAAACTCACTCTGATTCTGGAGCAGTAAAATAAGAAACAATCAACATTGCGGCACTAATGAGAAGAGCAGCAGCGGATGTCCAACAAAATGTTGTATACTGACTCTTATGATGCAAGGCATCTTTCAACCAATCTTTGTACTTTCTGCAAACAAGATAAGCATGAACAATAAATATCAATGAAAGATAAGCACAATAGAAATACACTAATGGACCAACTTGTTTTTTTTGCACTCCTTCTCGTACTCGTCGATTATCCTTCTGATATCCCTCTGCAGGATATCCAGAGCCTCCGCCGTATTGAAGCCCAAGTTCTCGTACTTGGGCTTCTTTTTCTTGTCATCCTTCTTATCTACTCTGTCACCCTGGCCAGCCTCCATGATGATTCTATATAGAAACAAACGAAATTCTCTCTTCTGTCAAAAAAGCTCCACTCTACGTACATAAGCTCTCTCCGCGCGTCAACCCTCCTCTCTCTCTCACCTCTAGCTTCGGTCGCTCGTCGCTGCCATGAATAATCCAGCATACGCGTAGTTTCGAGTCTCGCGGGTCCAACGAGAGATCCGAGACTGGGCGAGCAGTCGAGCTCATCTAAGGCAGCGGATGATGCAGCATCGCTGGGGACGAAAATTCACCCAGGGTTCATTCAATCACGTAATCGCGAAAACACTGGGCAATCATTGAGATTTACCCTTTTTTATCTTGGTCGAATGATCTGAAAAGTTCTCGCACTCGCGGCGTATACGTTGTGATAACCGATAAAACGGGAGCTTGCAAGTTACTGTCTACGTTACGCTGGTCGTTGCATTCTAAACAACGCTCGCGACGTGAAATAACATTGGGAATACGGTGGAGAAAATCGATGTGCTGCTTGCTGCTGGTGTGCCAGCTATACTGCTGCCGAGCTGCTTATACCTTTTACCCCACTGAATAGTCGTCGTCTTTGTGGGTGTGTGTGTGTGCGTGTGTAGCGAGCAACAGCAGGCAGTAAGTAGGTATATATAGACACCAGCCAGTAAGAGATAGCGAGATATGGCATGTGTGTGCACTTTAATATCTATAGGTATGTAACACACACACACCGAGCGCAATTCGTGCGCAGATATGCGCGGAGCAGTAGACACAAAACTGCTGTTCGTTGAATACTCTCGGGGTGCCTGTACTATATATACTGCCTTGCGCGCTCGTGCGAGCTCAAGCAGAAGACAAATTCGCAGCGCGCCGAAGATTCAACAGGTATAGCTATACATATAGCACAGAACATTGGGAAAAAACGGCGCACTCTCTACACAGGAAACTAGGTACATATGTATATAGGGAAGGCGCGTTCGTGCGCGAACAGTGAATCGCGATTCGCGAATCTAAATTTTCAGCAGTAGTACTGCTAAAAACGCTGGTCTTAGCCGTCATGTACACGGGACTCGTAATAGGTGTACAACACATACGCGTACTCGAGCGCGTGTTTACATTTCGTACTCTCAAATATTCGAGAGCTCGCGAGAGAAGAAATATTTATTCTCGTATAGTACACTTGGCGCGTTGAACGCCGCATATATATATATATATATATGACCAAGTCGTTGTCGAGCTGCGCTGATTGTCGAATGCCGAACGCTGTATGGCATGCACGCGCGTATTATAAGCGAAGGTAACGCGCGCGCAGCTATGCTAAATGTGTAAAAAGCTCGAAATAAAATAACGTCGTCGTGGTCGCGTGCGCAGGCTTTTAATAATACATCATTCGTGCAATAACTATATACGTCGAGTGCGTTTATCGTGGCCTTTCGAGCGCGTAAAAAGATTCCGCGGATTCGCGTCGCGAGAATTTCGCGGGCGTACGTACATATGTAATATTGGCAATTCTTACCTGGGGCACACGCGCACGTGTTTATAAAGTATTATATCATGAGGTGTCGAAACGTAGAGACGCGGCGAGCTTGCAGCCAAATTACGTAAATGCCAAATTACGCGTTCGATTTAGAAAATGATCATTAAAACTTGAAACGAGTAAAAAAAATGCTCCTTTTTTATTAATCAACGCGTTGAATCGATTGAAACAAAATCAAATTAATGAACGCATCCTTGGCGAGATGCGCGCACGAACAAGAACGTATATACATCGATCATCGATCATTTTGAGTCAGAAACTCGAACAGCAGCGACAACAGCCGTCGCTTGCTCGTCCTCGAGGCTCGCCGCAACAGCCTCCTGTACCTCGGCACGAAATTGCGCGAGTGGCTCAGTAGCCTGTTGGCCTCGTCCAAGGACGCGTCGTCGTCCTCGCGGAGCCTTTCGGCGGGTATCGCGGCGGCGGCGGCGGCGGCGCCGTTGTTGTCGTCTTGGGCCGCCATCAACACGGGCAGCCGCACCCTCGGCTCTCTCAGCTCCTCGGGTTCCCGATCGTATGGTCGTCTGCGCCCCCGCCGGCCCACCATCGTAATTCGGCTGCTTCCGGCGTTCCGAAACATTTCGTCGTACGGATGATGCATCGGACGGTCCGGATACAGCTCCGAGCTGACTCGATCGTTGTCGTCGCTGACGCGTTCCTGTACAGCTGCTGTGGGAACTATCGCCGCCTCGTTCGTACCGTCATCGTCGTTGCAGCTCTTAAGCGAAACCAACGACTGTTGATCATCGGGCACGGGCACCATGGGTAATTGGCTGCGCGCTGCGTCTTCGGGGTCGCACTCTCCGATGTTGATCGTCGAGTCGCTCGACGCCTGATCTACGCCGTGGAAGCCGATCGCGGCTTTCTGCGGGTCCGGCTGGCTCGGCTCGCGTCGGACCCGTAAATCCTGCGCTACGTCCAAGTCGCGGCGCAGCCCAGCCCTGTACGGCTGGCCGAGATAATCCACGCGGAAGTCGACGTTGCTCCGCAGCTCGTCCACGCAATCCGCGCAGTTGCAATCCGCGCTCGGCCGTCGATGCTGCGGCTGGCGTATCAGCTGCAGCATCGTTTCCATCTCCTCCTCGTCTCGCCGATCCCGCAACATCTGCAGCTGCTGTTGCTTCGTGTCTTCGAGTTGTTGTCGCTGCCGCTCCAGCATCGTCCGCAGCTGCCCATGATGTTGCTGCTGCAACGCGTCGACCTGCTGCTCTTGTTCCCGCTGCCGCTGCCGATGATCGTCCTCCAGCACGAACGACCGGCGCTCCTCCTCGTGATGCCTCAGCATCAGCTGCATCATCAGCAAGTTCTGCGTCATCGTCAGCTGTTTCTCTTGCAGGCCGTGCAGACATCTCAGCTCGTCCAGATGCATCCGCTGCAGCGCTTCCAGCTGCTGCTGCCGACATCGCCGGCCCAGCCGATGCTGCCGTTGCCTGGCCTCGAGCTCACGCACCTGACGCTCGTGGCCCGCTCGCAGCTCCTCGAATTCGCGACGGTACTGCTGCTCCACCTCGTGTTGCGGCTGTTGCAGCCGTTGCAGCTGACGCTCGTACCAGGCTCGCGTCTCTTCCGCGTCTCGACGATGCTTCTGCTCCATTGTGCCGCGCGGATTTTCCACTTTATTCTTCTGATCGACGTTCGTCGGCAATGCCGTTTTCAGCTCGATGTATTTTATTTGCTTAAAAAAAATACAACACCCCAACGAAATGGCTTGATATGTCACATTAACCGACTCGGTTGACTCTGCGCGACGGACTACTCGTGATTGTTGATGATTATGTCGATTCTACGCGATCGATTACAGCGCCGACATTATAAACATTTAAACCGGTAACTATTCGAATGTTATTGATCGATTCTTATAGTTTCGACAAATTACATATTTTCAATTTTGAAAGGTCAAGTAACTTGTTTCCGAAGCCCTTGATTCTTCAATTCTCCAATTAAATCTCGATTTCTCGCCCACTGTCGTTCGTCGCCCATATAGATCGTTGTCCGACTTGGCCTTTGTAACACTCGCACGGTAGTCTCTCCTATAGCTGTTGTCCCTTATCTGCAAGCAGTACTCATCATCGTCGTCGTCGTCAACAGATCTCTCTATCGGTAGAAATATGGGCTGTGGTGACTCGTTTCGGGCTCTCTATTTTCCCGGTTTAGGCCTGAATTCCATTTGTCATATATTGAATCCTCAGCTTCGCCTCGGCAGCCTATAAAAATCTAGACTAGCAAAGTAAAGTTGTACAATATTTTTTTCCTCGTTTGCCTTCGTCTCGTGCTGTAACCCCTCGTTTGGCAGAAAAAGCTAATTCATATCCGTTCAATAAAAGACATTTTTGTGCGAGTTGTCTCTCAACTCGGTAATTTTCGGCGACGCATTTACGCCATTTCCATTTATGTATAACTTGGCAACCTCGTCGTGGAACTTCTAGCACCGGTTCTGGACAATTCCTGACTCTTAGGCGACGCGGATTATTCGATTGAATCTCGGAGTGTAGGGCGAGCCTTGCCGCATCATGATAACCCGATAGGCCGACCAAAAGCAGGGCTTGACCTGTTTCACCTGATCCTTGTAGAGAGCTTGCAAGTATAAAATAAGGTTCTTCCCAGCAATGCAACTGACGGCGTTATTGAGCAGCCATCCCAAGCATTTGTCAATGTTCGTGTTCTGGATAGCTTTTTCAGCAAATCTGCAAGATATTATGAATTTTTCAGAAAACGCATTATAATACAGCATAATTATGTAATATTAATATTATACACACCTGCGTAGCGGAGGGTCGTTGATGTATCCAAAAGTTACGTTAAATAAGGAAGGATTTATAATCGGTATAAGGCCTAACTCGTCCAGTTCGCGGTACGTCTCGAATCTCATGTAGACATTCGTGTCGAAATTTAGGCTGGTAAGGTGAGCGAGGATGGACGACGAGTAGAACAAAGCCACCAGCAGGACACATCCGCAGACTATCCGCTGGCGAGTGATCGATACTTCAATCTTAAAACTCTTGTCATTTTATCCCGATTGATATTTTTAGCTAAAATTTGATCAAAAACTTGATTGTACCTAATAGTTGTATTATTATAATGTTTAAAATACCAATTTCGAACTTTTGTCACACAGTATTTCAGTTCGTAGTCGATCATTGGCTAAATCGGATGATAAATGTTTAAAAATTCGCATCTTCGGTTATAATTAATTCACATCCATAAATATTACCTTGCACATGATAATATTCTTTTGAATACAACTTTATTGAAAACTTATTGCACTAAAATTGTAGACAATAGAAACATTTTGAAAAAAAATAATTCCAAAATTGTGAAAAGTTGTAAATTTGATATAACATAAAACTATACATTATATAACAGATGTATGAATGGATAGGATTGCAAAATATCAATTAGTAAGTAATTAAAAACGCCATAATTATTACATAAGTAATATTTATCTTGCAACAAAATTAAATACAAAATTATCATAAAATTAGTAGAAGCCATAAGTTTCCTAAAATTGATCTTTATATTACAACACATTTTTATAATGTAAAAGGATTGCCTTGTCAATATTAACATTTTTTCATAGTTTTTAAAGGAAGTCTTCAATTTCGTTCGTTTCACTATTCCAGTCCATGTCATAAATGACGGGTCTTGTGGGTAATCCAGGCATCGTCATAATATATGAGAGTGACAAAATAACAGTATTGAAAATTTGATAAATGATCTGTCCATCATTGTAATCCAACAGCAAGTACGGTGAAGTTTATTTACTTACCTCTCCAACCATCGCTACGACGAATCCAGCGCCCACCGAGACAAAGACGTCGGTAATATACAATTTAAAACTAGAGCGATTTTATAGAAAATTAACTTAAAATCTATTTTAAACAATATAGACGAATCATAAAAATTAAATCTTGTATCTCGTAAATATTTAATTATAAATCTCAAACTCCAAGAATATAGAAATTGTGATATCGATAATGAGAGTTAGAGCGCCTTTTAACGTGAAAAATAAATGAAAAAATCGTCAAGAGAGCATGAGTGTGATTGATGTAGTCGATTGATGTAGAAAAACAATTAACTATTTTTGTGATTAAAAATAGGCAACCGAGAGTGGCAACTATATTTTAGATTTAATTATTCAAAGTTCCCTTGAAGTATTACATTGTTGTTTACTCTTACTATCAATGATGACAAAGGCTTGAAAAGTTTGAAAATAAACGAAGCACATTGTGAAATATTAATATATTGAGAAATTTACTTAATACTTCTTTTTCACTTATAAATACCCGCACAGTCGTGACGAAACTATGAACTGGAAGAATCATAAAAGAGTGTCGCTCGTTTAATTCGAAAATGCTTCGTTCCAAGGAATTGTTTTCACTTGAAATTAAAAAATATACATTTTCTTTAGAATTAAAATATATAATGCATTTTATTTAGTACATTTACTTTAGCATTTTACTTTTTTTTAAATAGAATCTTATTAATCTTGAAAATAATTTTTACATCTAACGATTCAAAGAAAATTGTTTGTATGTCTCAGTTTTTAAATTGTTTTTGCGATTGAATCTTACACCAAGAAAATGTATATATTTTAATTTCAAGTAAAAACAATTTGATAGGATCATTTAAATTTATCATTGTGTAAAGAAAAATGTGCTTTAGCTAGCTTATTTTTCGTAATTTTGAACAAAAAATTTAAATGAATATTTTTAGGATAAATGTTGTGTATAAACTATTGATAAATTTAAAAGTAAGTATTTAAAAGTAATTTTAATTTATTTGATTCTGAAATACATCCATTGTTACTGGTAGGCAGCAATGAGATTTATAAAATGCATACATGATTGTAACCCATCGCCTTTTAGTGAGCCTTTTATTTTACGTGATGGTAAAAAAATGTATTGTATTTCGGAATGAACCAGTGCGGCTTATTAAATATAAAATTAATCTGGATTGCATTTGGCAAAACACATGAATAACGAATTGAACGCCAAATTCGGCCACTGGGTCTGAAGACAACGACCTGTCTTCGGATCGTAAATGTAATTTTGGCCAGTACCGTCGGCTGCAGCAATCAAATTGGACGGAGGGTTGCAGTTGGCTGGTATACGAGTGTCTATAAGTAAGAGTCATTCACAAAAATATCAATACATATGTTCTGTGATTGTATTTATATCAAGTTAAGGGTTAGAATATGAGATATTATTTTTAATTACCACCAATTATTTGTGCTTGCGAATTATGCTGCATGAAGATTGTGTAAACTATGCAGATTGAAAATAGTATCTTGAACATTTTCAGAGGTCTGTAATCTATGAAGAACTTAGTACGCAATGATTCAGACGGTGAAATTCACTTCATTTTATACCTAAGTGTTAATAGTTTTTTGACTCAAGTATTTTAATATGGAAAAATTTCAAAAACAATAATAATTTTATGTACTTCGACGTTAAACATGTAAATAAAACTAGCGTCATTCCTCGATTTGACTTAACGAAATATCATATCTCCTTCTCGTCTTAAATATAGTATAGCGTATTTGTGGTTTTTACTTTCAATAATAACATATAGAATATAGATCGTTGAGTATGTGAATATAGTCAGTACACGTTACAACTCTGCCACGTGAGCGGATGAAAATATTTCATCCTGAGAACGAAAATGTTCATTTTTTCATTTTTCGAAAATTGAATTATAAATTTTTACATTGGTTTAGTGGTTTTTGTAATAAATGAGTAGTGACGTTAAAAAAAAGAGTAGCAAAAATGATTTTTTTATTAACATTTTTATTAACACTTTACTTCATAGAAGTCATTTTTTTAAAGAAAGTGGTTGGAAAGATCTATTAAAATTTCCTAAAGTACTTCTAAACCCATGATCACCTCTAATCATGTTTATATCTTGAGTTATTTACCGCAACAGTTCGAAGTAAACTCTCAAAGTCGTTTTTTCGCACAATTTTTTACTTTTTTTTTTGTTAAAACAATCATGACTTTTTATCGAATCATTGAATTTTCAATTCGAACCCGGATTGTGAAAGAGCATTAAATTTTACATAAAATTATGTACATACGAAGTCTTTTCAAGGTCCAGGACATGAAAAAAAATCGCATAGATCGCGAACGAAAAATTTCGTCACTTTGGACGTTAATGGGTTAATTGACAGATGAACTTTGACATTTTTTTTCATAGAAGTCATTTTGTTAAAAAAAGTGGTTGGAAAGATTTATTAAAATTTCCTAAAGTACTTCTACACCCATGATCACTTCTGATCATGTCCACAATCATTGAATATCCATGGGCAATAATCATTGAATATCCGTACATATTTACAATTATCAATCGCCATTTCTTCTAACATTTATCTTAAACGAAATCGTGCGACGTTCGTGGAGTGTTTTTTTATCTGATCAAATGCGCTTTTGGTCCAAATTTATTCTCGTACCTGTCTCATGCGAAATCTTCTAGACCTTAGTGTAGTGTCCGTCCTTTAGTGCATTATAAAATCTGATTTCCGTCTAAATTTCTTCTCGCATTTATTAAGTGCCTAATGTTTGCGACTATCATGGGCTGTCTTTTGGTGCAATAACAAAGTACATTTTTGCCCAAATTTCTTTTCGCAATAATCACATGCGAAATCTTTAAGACCTTCGTGAACTGTTTTTTGGTGGGTGAGCAAATGAAATTTCTGTCCAAATTTTTTCTTGCACTTGTCGCATGGGTAATCTCTCATACCTTCGTGAACTACCCTTTGATGGGAGAGCAAATTGTGTTTATACAAAAATTTCTTTTCACATTTGTTGCATGCATAATATCTGCAACCCTCGTGGACTGTTTTTTGGTGTTGAAGCAAGTGCGATTTTCCTCCGAATTTTTTTTCACACTTGTCGCATACGTAATCTTTGCGGCCCTCGTGTGTCATTTTTTGGTGTAAAAGCACATCGAATTTTCGTGGAAATTTTTTTTCGCATTTGTCATATGCGTTATCTTTGCGACATTCGTGAGCTGTCATTTGATGGTAGAGCAAACCCGGTTTTTGCGTAAATTTCTTCTCACATTTGTCACAGGCATAATCTTTGCGACCTGAATGGACTGTTTTTTGGTGTCTTATCAAATTACTTTGATTTCCGAATTTCTTCTTACACTTGTCACATGAATAATCTCTGCGACCTTCATGGACTGTTCTTTGATGTTTGAGCAAATCTAAATTTCGTCCAAATTTCTTGTCACACTGATCGCATGTGTAATCTTTGTAAACCTCGTGTACTATCTTTCGATGTAAGAGCAAATCCGATTTTCGTACAAATTTTGTCTCGCATTTGTCGCATGCGAAATCTTTGCGACCTTCGTGGACTGTCTTGAAGTGTCTGAGCAAAGCCTGTTTTTGCCCAAATTTCTTCTCGCATTTGTCACCTGCGTAATCTTTACAACCTTCGTGAACTATCTTTTGGTGAACGATCAAATGCGGTTTACATCCGAATTTTTTCTCGCACTTTTCGCACATAAAATATTTCCGATCTTCGTGTACTTCAAACTTCTTCGCACACTTGCTATCTGCAAAATCTTTTTGACCTCCATGTTCTGTCTTTATGTGTATGAGCAAACGATATTTAGTATCAAATCTCTTGGCACACTTTTCACACAAGTAATTTTTGAAAACTTCGTGAAATATTTTGTTGTGCTTGAGCAAAACTGATTTAGTTTCAAATTTCCTCTCGCACTTGTGGCACATTAAATCTTCACGATCTTTGTGTACTAATTTTTGGTGCGTTAACAAATTCGATTTTTTCACAAATTTCTTCTCGCACTTTTCGCATGGAAAATCGTTGCGGCTTTTGTGTACCGATATTTGGTGTCTACTCAAATGGCTTCGGAACTCAAATTTCTTTTCGCACTTGTTGCATGTGTAATTATTCTCTTCATTGTGAATTGTGTCTAGATGTTCCATCATGCTGGATTTTAGGGTAAATGTCCCCTGACACATATCATCAATGTTTTGTTTGTCGTCAGAAACAACTATGTTCAATTGAGTTATCTCTTGAGGCTACTTCATTCGATTTCTTCTCACTTTTAGCCATTCTGGTACTTAAATTAAACGATTGATCAGTCTATTAAGTGTCACGGAAATTGAATGAGTAAAATTTATTTCCTGGGATTATGGGTTGTATCATCGGAAATAATAACATTCTAACTAATTTGTTTTTATAAACACGATCAGTGTGTTAAGGGACTGTTTCAACTATTGTTTTCAATTAAGTTACCGATGTATCTGTTTTCACATTATTCTTACAATATTTGAAACAATTTAAAATTCTAACTTGGTTACGATTTCTTTAAGGAATTTTTTTTATTGAAAAAACTAAGTACTCTAAAAAAACTCCCAACTGACAACATCGTGTTCACACCAAAAACAGAGTAAATAGATCCTCATACACATGTATGATGAAAAATGTAAATATTCAATCATACCACATCTTTAATAATTTTCAATGTTATTTATACTACTTTTCATACTATTTTTTCCTAATCAAATTTCAAATTTTTTGAATTCCGCGCCCGGTGGTTAGGCTGCAGATGCGCTCTGCGAGATGCGCGCACTGCTCATTTTTACGATTTTATTTTATTTTTATTTGCTCTTTTCCATTATTGGCATTATAATGTCTTATTTGATTAGCTTTCATGCGCAACATTACCCGCAAGTAAAAGACAATTTAATAAACTTTTGATCTTTTTTCTTATACCTTTACAAATGCGGAGAAAAACTCTCAAACGAATCTGGCGAAGCGAAAAATTTACAATTATTCAATCGCATATGTAATTCACGAAAGAGGAGAATCACGCATTAGTAAACGATGATCATTCGAGGCGGACTCGTAATAATAAAAAATAAAATTATTTTCGCTAGTTTGACAAGTCTTCAATCACACGCTCAGTATGAGTGCGAGAGCTTATCAATCGTGGAATGTATAATTATAGAACTTGTCGAGCATCAAGTCACAAGATCGTCATCAGCTGCTCGCTCGTGGCTTATTATACGATTTTCTCTGTATATCAAGTATTCTCATAGATCTGGCGCCGCACGTACAGTGTCATACAATAGGCTCAGCCGTGTATAATATTTACCATAATATAAATACACGCACATATAAACGTTGTGAGTTACACAAATTTATCGAGTCACAGGGCGCGCGGCGCTGCTTTTATGTATTATACGCATATCGGTACCAGCGAGAGGCACTGATAAAATTGTCTTGCCGTGTGTCTGCTTCTGTGTATCATAAGCCGCGAGCTGAGCTGTTTTTGCGCGAGAATCGTCCGTCGTCGACAATTGCACTCCGCGATAAAGGCGATACGTATATATATTATTTATTTATAAATACAAATAACAACGCAGTCTTGATTCGACGAATTGTTGAAACTTTGTTAAACGGCCCAGCGCCCATACTATAATTATCGCGGCGACGAATTCATAATCCAATGGCCGTTCAAAACGATTGATAGCTAAGAAGTATAGTTATTTTCATTATTAGCAGCAAATGCATTTTATATATTGCATTGTAAGCTGACGTAACGATCGTCGCCTTTTGCACTGTAGTCTCTGCCGCGGACCAAACGATTGTTGTGTCTGCGTGTGTGTTCAGCAGTGTGCGATATACCTATATTTATCACGAAGTCATAAAACCCGCAGAGAGGAGCACATCTTCGTTTTCTTGGTTAGTGCGACGAGACGTTCGCAAATTTTTCGCACTCCTGCACAATTCGTGGAACCACTGCATAGTTTTTGAACTGTCGATTATGATGATAATTTTTTTGTTCATAGCAAGTCGTTCAAAGTGAGTGAACAGTCTTCATCATGAATCCAGTGAGTGTTGATAAAGAATTGCTGCAACAGGTGTTGCAGCTAATTCGGAAGCCTGGTTTTGATATTAAGTCTTTGACTTATCTGGACTTATTGGCCAAACATGTAAATACGGAGTTGAAAACGGGTTGGTACTAAAAAAATATTTTTCAAAGTGAATCACGTAATTACTTATACTCTGTTCATTTCTTATAAGGTGATAAAGCCATCCAAGAAATACTTACAGAATGGTTTGAAGAAGCCATGAATACTTGGACCAGTGACAATAAACCATCAGCGAATATTTCAATTTTTATTGTAAATTTGTTGGGAATTTTGTGCTCAGAAGAAGTTATACTTCTTAGATTTAACAAGCATAAGACTATTGATAAAGCTCTTATAATTTTTAATTATAAAAATGTTAATATGTCAGCTTCAATGAAAATGGCATACCTTCACTTTTTTGTAAGTTTGTTGAATCATGAAAGTGGTATGCAATGGATCTACACAGAAAAGATTTGGAAACAAGTTTTGATGATAGCACAATCAAATCATACAATCTATGTTACAAATGAATGTCAACATTTTTTATCAACGATACTCATTAATAGGTGCAGTGATAAACCTTTCTGCAAGGAAATAATTATCACTATGAGTGAACCATTCATTGAAGCAACTACAGCAGCAATGAGTAATACAGACATAACTTTTGGTAAATTTATTAATAAATTAACTATACTGTACAATTAGAATCATTCCATTAAATTCAATTAATAATTTAACAGGTGATCACATGTGTTTGGATAAAAATAAATTACTAATAACAACTATGAATCTACTTATTGCTGTTATGGAACATTCTGCATTTTATGATCTAGAAAATACCATTCCGGAACAATTGGAAGAAATTTTGGATTTAGAAAAACGGGCTAGAGGTTTATTGCAGGCTTGTATTAGTACATCATTAATGAAAACTGCTCACAAATTGTGCAAAATTATAATTTTTGCAAAGCTTAGAAATGCTATGAAAAAACCAGAGAATTCAGAGGAAGTAAGCGAAGAAGTCCTTCAAGAGTTTAGTGATAGTTTGTGTTCTAATTCTACTTTATTATTAAATAAGAAATTTTTAATAGAATTAATTAATTCTAAAAAAATGGGAATTATATATTGGAATCGGTTGTATAAGATAAAAAAGATTAAAGGAGCTACACCGTACAAATTTGAAGATCAAGCTATGACTTTGTTGGTACGTAATTTTATGAATTAATAAATAAATTAGTTAAATGATGTATTCTCAAATTATTTTTTGTTTCAGATACTACCATTATGTGTAGCCACAAAACCTGAATATAAGTTAGCTCATTCTTTATTTGTCGATTACATAAATAAAATATTTCATGTGACCTGCACATCAGTGCAAAGGTTGGGATATAACATACGTGAAGTACTAATGAAAGAACCAGTACCAGTGGAAAAAATTTGCATAACATCTATTGAAAATGCCCTGGAAGTTATTGATATTATAGATAGAGTAAGTATCTGTCTAGTTGTGATTTTTTAAATGATAAAAATTTTTATAATGATACTTTTCTTAGGAAACAGCTGTTTTGGCATTTCAAGCCATATGTCATACCCTGAAAAATTTTATCATGGAGTCAAAAACAAAAGGGGAAGATGGAAAAAATGATGAAACTGAAAAAATATGCTGCAAAGATCATCCTGAAGATTGTCCTTTATTTGACTTTTTACCCAAAAAAGTTAAAAAGGGAGTTGTTCCAATGAAACATTTTTTAGATGGCGATCCTATTGTAGAAAAACCTCTATTACTTGCAGCTTTATTAAAAGGAATGAATACATTTATTGAGAAATTTAAACTCAACTGGAAAGAGTGTGTTGAAACTGTCTGTATTTTATCTATTGCTTTAGATATTCTTGATTATCCTGGTGTTGATTCAAGGGTAAATTATTGAAAATAGTTACTACTGATATTATTACAAATGATAATAGGAGCAATGATAAGTTTATTTAATCTTTTTCAGGTTTGTGTTTTAGCATTGAAAACTTGTCAGATAGCTATAGAAAATTTCATGTCACCAAATTTAGTTTTACTGGTTGATAGTGATGATGAAACAAAACAACTTGGACCCACTTTGTTCAAGAGGATCCATGATACTCGTTGGGAAGTGCAAGATAGCGCTTTTGAATTACTAGGAACTATTGCAAAACTTTCAGAAATGAGTTAGTGGTTTTATTATACAATTTTATATTCATTGTGATTAAAATACTTTATTTTTCTGCAGAATATCCTCCTTTTCAACGATTCATACACGAAAATAATTTTATACCAGTTGCCATAGAAGTGATAAAGAGTGAAACGGAGAGTTATACACGTGCTGCAGCATTATCTTTTTTATCAAAATCCATTGGAGTGACTTATTTATGGACGAGGCAACTTGAAAAACTAGATTTACCGGTACTTAATTTTCGAATATTCTTTTAAGAATTCATGAATTTTAATTAATTAATCAAATAATTTAGGAATTGGCAATAAAGTTGATTACTACAGAGAAAGAAGGAATAGTCAGACGCGAGGCTGTTAGTCTTCTAACGAATTTGTACAAACATAAAATTTGGCCGTGAGTGTGATTATTTTCTTAACTTATTAATTAATTATAGATTATAATACTTTATTCAAAACATTGTTATAATGTAGAAATGAAATGGTTACGCGTATGGCCCAAACAATGGCAATAGCAGCAGTAAATGATCTGCATTGGGAAGTGAAACTTAATGCCTTACTATTCTGGCGACTTTTTATTAAAAATTGTTTGACAGATCAAGGTATGCTGGATGACTGCTTTCCTCCAAACTTATTTTGTAAAGAAGTCCGTAAAATCATCATTCTCAACGAAGATGAGATTAAACGCCGGCTTACCAAAACACTAGATTTGTTGGCAAGTCATTGTTGTTTAGGGGTACTAATTTTGATTTACTTCATAATATTTTCTTTGAAGATATGATATCATTTTTTAATTAAAAATATTATATAGGTACTCTTAACAACATTACACGATCAGAGTGACTTTGAAGTTACAAAGTTAGCAGCCATGGTAATAATAGAATTGCGTACCATTTTAACAAGATACAAAATCGATGCACCTATTGAAACAAAATCAGAGGAAATTATTCCAATAATTGAAAAACTTGAAGTGAAATCTAACACCAGAGAAAGGCTAGATGAGCGTGAAATGGACGCCGTTATTGATGATATTATTTTAACTTCAGATACCAATCTGTTGCCAACATTAAGCAGTCAACCAGACGAGCAGGATATTGCTGAAATTGAAAAAAATAATAAAAAAGTTTTAGCAGAACTTGCTCTTATTGATAGAAAACAATTTCTTCGGGAGATAATGCCATTTGACTTTGATTCTTATATTAAGAAAAAATCTGAATGGCTCAAAACTTATACTTCTAGTTTCAACTCAGTACTTGAGGATATAATTACTTTGAGTGATAACGACGATATGAACGTGATGGATTGTTATTGAAAAAAAAAAATAAAGTGATTTTATTACTTTTGTACCATAGTTAGATTACTGTGATAAATACTAAATGTAGCTGTTTTGGGGATTATACTGTTCTTGTGGATTGGTAAAAAATAAGTTTTTCACAATGCAAATTTAGTAAATGAAAAATTTCTTTAAAATATACCAAGTATTTAATCTTATTAGGGTTCAGTTGCCATTAAAAAATGAGGAAGTTTTTTCAACATATTTAGGTTTAAATTTTAGCAGGTGATGAAGCTTTAACAAACAATAAACAACCAATTTTCATAAAAAAATGTTTAATTATATTTTCATTTTTGGTATTTGTACATATACATTTAGTATTTGAATAAACGTTTATTTATACAAGAGTATTTTTATTTTTTTAGTCATTGATTAGAGATAGACAGAAAATGAATAACCTGCTTTGATTTCTAGTGGAAGATTTTAATGTTATAAAATATTTAAAAAAATAATGGCTCAAAGACCTTGCAATGATTAATGATCTATTAACATGGAAAAACTTATTACAAAAGATAATTACTTTGCAGAAGCAAAGAAAATTGATTGAAGATTCGATTTCTATTTTCACAAAAAACCATGTATATATTTCAAAAATATGTTACTGGTACTTTTAACTTAAATAAAATAAAAAATTCTTTTCAAAACCTACTAGAAAAATTCATATAATTTAAAATGTTCATAGAACATTTTTTCTTTTGGATGCCTTTTTCAAGGCACATAATCTTTTATAATCTTCTAGCTCATTGCAAAGAGCTCTGGCTCCCTTGTTGAACTCTTCCATACTTATTTCTCTCATCCAATTCAATTCTTTTTCCCATTTCTCATATATCATATCCTCTGGATCACTCATATTATTTTCTTCCTTATATTTATGTAAATTTAAGGCTTTTTCCTTCGTTGTCACCTGTTTATATTCCTCTTTTTCTTCTTTTATTATTTTTGTGGGTTTAGACACTAACGTGATTAGTTTTTCAGCTTTTACAGGTAAATCTATTACTTCTTCTACTCTTGTTAGTGTTACGGAACAATCTATAGGAGTCTCCAGATTTGCTTTATTTTGCAATTTATCTTGAACCCCCAGGATGCTGCTGGAGAGATAATAAAATTGAGATGGTTTCTTTGAGAAACTATTCCAAATTGAGCGTTTGTTGCTGTTTTCTTTTTCTTCTTTTTCTTTGGCAGGTGGACCAACAATTTTCACAATGTCTTTCCAACCAATCACTGATAAAGAGAGCTCTTCTGTTGAGTGTTGATAGGTCTGATGCCAATGTAGCTCGCTCAAAGAATTTTTATTAACTTGACAAACCACACACTGGTATTTCGATTCATCAACTAATTTGCGTTTTTTCTCTTGAAAACTTGCTGTATTTTCCTACAAATAAGAAAAAAGTTATTAGCCAATTCATTCTCAATTTTCAATTGAAAATTTTTGCAATTTATCAAAGAAATTCTACACGTTTGAGCGCTCAAGTGATACATATCCGCAATTGTCACATAACAGCCGCAAATCATAACCTCGTGCTAAATCACAATCGTTTGTATCCTACGGAGTATCAATAATAGTATCATTCAGTATCATTCCGATAAGGCAGAAAACCCCCAAGCGCCTCCAACCAAACGACGTGTTTATAATTCGGAATTTCGATTTGAAGTTCGGTAATTTAACATCGTTTGCTATAAACGCCAATGCTCGTTTTGTCTACAAAGATTCACGCCGGCTGCGATTCGTAAAAAAATTATGAAACGAAGGCGAAATTTCGGTGACATTAAAATTTTCGAAGACTCACCACCGTCTTAAGATTTAGCACGCGTTGTTGAGATGTAGAAGACGATTCGGCGCTGCTGACTTCAGCCTCGGCAGGCATTGCGCACTGAGGTTGTTTCGGTTCATTAAAAAAATATCAAAAAAAGTAACTCGTGAATTCGCGATATATAATCTCTCGTCGATTGCACTTGCACTTGCAGCGCGACAAAATATGCTGCGTATTCTCTACATTGAATGCGTTTATTTTAAATCCCTTTGATGCTACGAAGGACTGCGATAAATTATCGATACTTGAATTTAAGAGGCACTGCGTAATTTGGACAAGCTCAAAACCGTAACACTTGTGTTTTTATTTTGGTACAATACACGCAGGATGGGACTATGGGAGGACGACTCCGCGCACGCGGATGGGTCGGTCGAATGTCGTCGGAGTTTCGAAACAACAACGGTCATTGTGCGCGAGTCGAGGTTATGTGCTAAATGCATAAAAAAGATTTTTCCGATAAAATTGCGCGCGCGAATATTTTTCGAGCTCTGGGGGAGTCAGGAGAGCCTCGAGTGGCCACCACCGCAGCCGGCCTGCGGGGCGCGGGCCGCTTCGTTACAGTGCACGAGTTTACACCTGCATAGTACTATACATGTGTGTCTGTGTACACGTGCCGAGACCTGCGGCAGCCGCGAGAGCTGTCACTTTTTTACCGCGAAAAAGTCGCACATTTTGCGTATTTCTGGGCGCGTAATGTATAGCTCAAATGCTTGTTTACAAAATACCCGACCTTTACGAATATTTTTTTTCAAACGCTCACGCGAAGGTCGTTATTTTTTCCCTCCTACAGAAAACCTCGTTGATTCTTAGTAAAAAGTTATTGATATTCGGATAGAAAACGCAATTGGAAATTTTTGTATTCTTGCCCCGAACTTCAGAGACCCGTTTATAAAATAAAAATGTAATCAAACTTGTACATACTTAGAAAGTGACTGCACTACAGAGTTCACAAAACTGGCACAAAATATTGGTTGACTGACCTTCACGAATCACGGTTCATGACCATGTGGCTCGCGCAGGCTGCTGAGTGCGGGCACGTGTCTTAGTCGCATGCGCGTGTCGGTCATTTCTGGAACTTTTGTGAACACTGAACACTACAGATGGAATTTCAAATTTTGAGGATTACAAGGAAGTAAAGACCTTCTCGAGCTCAGATCATCCGGAAGCATAATCGAAAAAAATAACGAATGATTTCATTCGAAATGCACGAAAAGCTCGATGGTCGTCACGCGTAATTGGCATTGGTTTATAACTTTTATTATGCATATTATATTCTAATACATTCGATAATGCATGACGTCGAATAAACAGCATCGAACATCATCCGTTTGCTATGTCACCTTGGAAGCTGCCGCATATCTTGAGTTGCTACACCTGCCACGTTCGTCTATACTGTTTAGTGCCCGCTTTATCTGACAACTATTATGCCAGCGACTGCATATAATACGTGACACACTCTCCTCCTGTATATCTCAATTTCGCTCGTTAATTTGTTTTTTTGCTCTCGTTTTTCAATTAAACAAAAGATATCGTCGAGTCAATCGGATTCGTTGGAAAAAATCCTCGTGCTCTTATTTATTTATTTTTTTGCTTACTTTCGCATGAAAAAATTGCGACAATGTTACTTTACAAAGTATTCAAGAAAATGACCAATTTTATAACTTCATTTTTTTACTTTTTAATACCTTGATTTTTAACATCAAATTGCATAAAGTAAATTTCATTCGCTCTTAAACTCGGTCAAAAGTGTGTTCCTAACACCAACTTACACCTAGTATTAAGTTAATTTTAGTAGATTGTATGCTACCAAGTAAACTTTGGTAGTACTTATAATTCAATTTAAATAGTACACTTTTTCTTATTATAACTCACAAGTGTGAATTATATTATAAGAAAATGACTCGTTACACCTCTTCATTTCAAGTAGTTCCATTCAAGGATTCTAAATGTACAATGTATGAATATCGATTTGCTTTATTGCATTGAATACACTTTTTCATTTGATTGTAAGCACCCACTGCGTCAATAGTACAAAATTGACAAAAATGGAATTTTTAGAAAGCGAATACAACAAAATCGGTAAATATTGTTTAAAGTCCTACAGACTTTGGCCGAATCAAAGTAGAGTTGAAAACTTTCTGGGATTTGTCAAATTCAATATGGTGTTATTGCCATTCATTGCCATTCCTGTGGTATGGATCAATTATATTAAATAATCTATATGTGTGCCAGTTTTAATAATTGTTCCAAAAATCTTTTTAAAGCTTTTGTATGGATTTTTTCATTCTGATGATCAACTCATGGTCATGGAAACTTTGTGGTACGGACTATTTTACACTTTTACTTACGTAAGGTACATCTTGTGTTTAATAAATCTACCGAAGGTAGGGGATAAGAAATGAAGTATAAAAATGTCACTAAAATATGTATTACAAGAAGTTTTCTTAATTAAACAAAAACAAATCATATTTTGTTATAAGATGAAAGTATTGTTAAGCGAAGTATATCAAGTGCGACACACAATAGTTGACAGTGACGAGTGTAGGGAGATGATGAAGTAAGGTGAAAAAACAAATTTTCTCGGCACTTGGGACTCAGGTACGCGCGTTCAGGTCCAATTAGTAATTAGTTGATATGTACAATACGAATCATCGGAATTAATTGATCGACTGCTATTCATACAGTTTACATAGGATCAGCTTATATATTTCATAGCATCATCCCTTTCCTGCCTCCTCTCATGGATATCATAGTACCTCTCTCGAACGGTACGAGAGAGAGAGATTATTGCCTTACCATGATTATTTCGTTTGGTTCTCTCGAGAGGATCATCACTACGAGATTGGTTGTTTATTTTTGTTTTTGTGCATACTGCTTTCGACTCTTCATCCTGGCATCGAAATTCTCTACGTAACATCGATGGAGCAGATACATGGTCTTTTCAAGATCGTATGGTAAGGATTTGAAAATTTCAAAAATATCTTGATGAAATGTTTATTGTGCAGCGATAGGTTCGACAATGCAGACATCGATGGAGATACGGATTATTGCAATGGTAGAGAATCAGACACATATTCAAAACTATCCAGTGCGTAAAATTGTTTAATGATAGCATAAGGTTTTGACATTTAATTTTTTTTATATACTTACTTCAAACGAAGTATACAAATATTACCTTTTTTAGACTTTTGGAAGATGCTTTCTATATGAGTAATATAATCGTTGCTTTTTGTTTGCGTCTTGCTTTAGCCGTCTCATATTTATATGTACAATTTTATTTATTAAAATAATTATCAGTCAATAGCTTTTATATTGCTTGTAAAGTCTAGATATATTTGGAAAAAAATACGATTAATAGAATGCACTTTGTCACTTATTCCCTGGGTGTACTCTTAATTTTGTGGTATTGTAATTTGATTGGACAACAAATTACGGAAGGCAGTTCCGAAATACATTTCAAAATATAAGATTGAATCATATTAACTTTTTACGAATTTAATTTTTTTCCCCTCAAGTGAACGCTGATCTTTATTATTATAGATACAGCAGCAAATGGTATGCATTTTCACGAAAATCTCAGCTATTGATATTAATAGCATCCAGTAGATCGCTTAGCCCGTGTTTTTTAACTTCTGGAAAATTAAACCCCCTCTGCATGGAAACTTTTGGAAAAGTGAGCTATGCAATCAGTTGAACCAATTTTTGGCTATAATTGGAAAATTCAATCATACGTTGTTTTCAGACTTTGAAGGCTTCTTTATCGTTAATATCTGTATTTTCAGCCATAATTTAAGAGCCGATAAGTTTCAAGAGAATATATAAATCATAAAAATGACCTGTTTTCGTTGCACCGGTAGCCATTTAAAAATAAAATAGTTAATAATCAATCTATGAATTTTAATCAAACTTAATATTATCAAGCTTGTACTCTTCTCCTGTTAAAGCAGCACTTTTGGTACTCACTCATTAGAAATTAGCCGCAAAAAAGAAAGCTCTGCAGAGCTTCGATTCTGTATCGCGACTCGAGGAAATAACAAACCATTAGTATCTCATTGCGATTTTTATAAATGATACATCAATCAGTAGCACTTCTTTTCAGGGCCGAACATTTTGCCCGCGCATCGTGAAAATCGAGAGCAGCTTTTTTTCATGCCGTATACAAAGTACAAAAAGCTTCTTTTAGAGCATGCGGCAGCGGTGGCATGGCATCGAGAGCTAACGCGCAGACGCGAAAAAGCAATAGAGAATAAAGAGCACAGAGCAGTCTTTCTCTCTCTCTCTCTTTGCGCTAAAGTAGTAGTATATTTTGCAAAAAGCTTTCCCCACTGTCTGCTCCGTCTCTCTGGTTATAAGCATGAAACGGTTGGTGCGGCACGATATGTAGTACTAATACCTATACACACAGTACTGTACGTATACAGTCGAGCCGCCGCCGTCGCCGTCGCCGCCACCGCCGTGGCAGCTCTAAGCGAAAGTGTTTGCGCTGTGTACAGGAGTTTAGTTTTAGTTCGAGCGCCGCGCAAGTAAGAATATTTATCTAAACCTAAGGCTTTGGCATTGCGAGTGCGAAAACGTCGTTTGTTCTTTTGAGTGTATACGCGTATACTCGGTCGCGAAGATTCGACTCGAAATTGTAGTGCTGCGCGGATAATATAGTACGACGTCGGTGCATATAAGTCGCGCAGTGTGCTTGCATTGTGTCGAGTGTAACGATAATTCAATTTCTGCAATTTCTTCTTCTTTTATTTTGCTTTTTGACTCTCGTTTCGCACTTGAGCAGCTCGAAAATAAATCCTACATTATTAACTATACAATGCACTCGCTCGAGTGTATCTTAAAGCTCTCCCGAATGTAGGCCCGGCGCGAGCGAGTCAAAAGCTGAAAGAGAGAGATTCCGGGCCGAGAAATGTGCGCTTCTAAACTTATACACGCGCTACTCGCTCGGATCCGCTAATGCACCGCAAAGTCGGCGAATTCGGCCGTGCGCCGCACACACACGCGAATTTCGGCCCGATAATATAATATATCGCTCGCGTTAATAATTGTAATACTTGAAATTACCTAATAATATAAACGAGCCGTAATTTTTCTAATTCGCATCGGTGCTCATCGCGACACACATTTTTTTTCTTTGAATCATCGTCGTCGGGTCTCTTATCTTCTTTTTTCCTTCCTCTCTCTCTCACTCACTCGCGGGGTCTGTCTTGTATTATTTGTTTAATGCCGCACGCGCGACTCGCGAGTTCGGCATTCCACGGCGTGCCGGCATAATTCATAATACATTATATATACTTTGAATCGAACGATCGGTATGTGAGCGCGATACAAAGACGATCGCTCATCCAGTACGCCACATACGCGATTGAAAGAGCTTTGAGGAAAAAAGGCCGAAGATTCGAGAATAGCGCGCGGCAGCTGCTGCGAGCTGTATATATTATAATTGCTAAAAACTCGCAGTGTATTGTATAGAGAACTGCTGCTCGTGCGAGCGAAAGTATACAGAAGGCAAAAAGAAAAGAAAAAGAGTCAACAGTGTGTGTGTATAATTTCTTTCAGTGTGAGTGGAGATCGTGCGCGCATACGTAATTAAATCGTATATAATATTTATCATAAAATCGAAATAAAAAAAAAAGTTTGAGAAAGAAATAGGACGATATCATGTCGTTCTACTTTCGCGAGAAGCCGCAGTTCGGCGAGCGATTTCGGGAAAAATTCGGCGACGACATATTCAAGGAGCTGAAGCAGGAGTTCGGCGACGACGCTGACTTCTTTGCGGATCGGCCGCAGACGCAGTCGACGACGCCGGAGCAGCAGCAGCAGCAGCGGCAACGCAAGTCGTCACAGCCATCGAGTGCCGCTCATAATCCGATGAGAAGTGCTTTCGATCGATCCTTCCCAAGGGTGAGTAGTCCTCGAGTTATATACACGACGCTTAATTTATATCAACCGAATCGGAGCTATTTTTCATACGTTTAATGACAGCCGCAGCGATGACGAATGTATTTTTTGTATACGTGCGTGCTTTGTTGTTTTTATTTTGCCTCTTTATTCGGGGCTAGAGCTGACGTTTGATTGTTTGGGTTTGACGGCAAAAAAACAATAATGCATAATACAATTATTTGTTTTGTACTTTATCTCTCTTTCTCTCTCTCTCTCTCTCTCTCTCTCTCTCTCTCTCTCTCTCTCTCTCTCTCTCTTGATATCTCTTTCGAGTAAGCACAGGAATTCGGCCAAGGTTGAATTATCGCGCACATTCTTCAAAATCGCGATCGTACTCGTTAATTTTTTTCATACGATCACAATGCGTATAATGCATGACGAATCCTGTACTTTACTTATCAAATTGGATTCTTCTATTGCACGCACACACACACTATTATCTTATGGTTTGTGTACGTTCGGATTATATCAGTCATCCGTAATTGCAACCCCGTTCGATCTCGTGCGCAGGGAAAGTCCGAATTACCGCAGATAAAACTTATACGACTAACCATCAGCTTTGGTAATGGTCGCCTAGTCCAGGCCAAATTTTACCCCGCAAACTCGAGTACGACGATATATCGGGACGATAGTACCGCGTGGATTTTCCATGGGCTCGACGAGATAAAACCCAGGAAGAGAGACGAGGAGGCCAAAAACGGACTCTTAGTCATACTACACATGGAGAACTTTCCTAGCGTATTCGTATACGAGACTGATACGTTGGTATAATGGAAAAAGAGTGAATAATCAGCGCGTCGGGATCTCGCGGGGAATAGGAGCCAATCTCCGCCTATACAATCGGCTTCTAGGATCAATTATATTATATATATAGCGCAGCGACTGGACCTACGCACTTTACGAGTCGACGACGGCTTTTCCTTGTTTTTCTCTCTTTCTCCGTTACGATATTATAAAACCCGCTGTATGCCATTCGCGCGAGTCGCGGTGCGTGCGAATGTGTGTGTATACGTCCATATAGCCGAGTGGGCGTCCTGCTGCAGTCGCTGCAGCGCCTTTAGACAAAGATATATAATATCTTATGGACACATGCAGCAGCAGCAGTAGTAGCGCCTATACGTTTATTATAATGTAATGCTCACGGCACGAAGCGATCTCGGCGCGACTAGCTTAGAAAAACACGTTTGCATATTAAACATTTATTACATGCACATGACGAATGTAAGCGTGTATGTGTGCGCCGATCTGACTCCCACGTTTTTTCTTTCTCTCTCTATCTCTTTTTGCTAGTAGTCACGTGAACGTTCGAGAGCCTGCTAGCATAGCCACACGTATCTCTCTTTGCCGTTTACCGAATGAAGAGATCACAAGATACACATGGCTTTTTTTCGACCCATTCATACAATCGTCGCGTTCAATTTAACCAGAACACGTATAGAGTATATTATGGTGCAGTGGACGTATATGACGTACTGCTGCTGCTGCTCATCCGCGAATTCGTGTATCCCCAGAGCTGCGCCACTTTATCGTAGAATTTGGCAGGGTGAGTGCCACTTGTTTACCAGCACCACTACCACCGCACTCGAGTAATACGTACATGCACTACGTCCATCGTACACAGACAGACAAGCCTTCGCCCACGGGGGACAAAGAATCGTAAAATTCGAGCATGCGGCGGGGGCGTACGTACGATCGGGGGGGATATATATTATTATCAGTGTATGAAACGACACAGGCGCATTTAATGGGCGCTTTTCTCATTCTCGCTCCAGACCGGGGGATGCTGCTGCACCAGCTAACGCAAGGAGGGTGTGTGTAAACTATACCTCATCTCGTCGAGTTTCCGACTTGGAATTTGCGCGTCCTTTGTACTACTATATACGCTAGGCTATGCTTGCGTCTCGATACGATCGCAAGCCAAACGTAATTTTGTTCCGCAGTTAATTCTCTCGTGCTCGCGTATAACAAACTCACGAAGTATATCGAGGAATCGTGCGTGAGCTTTAAACCAGTGACATATAATATTATCACCCCCGAACTAATCAGAGCGCGGTAAGAGAAAATACGTATATCAAAGAGGAGTCGGCGAGGGGTGAGCTTTTAGGCGACATTTATAATGTAATGTAAACGTTATGAATCCTCGAGCGACTCGATAACTGCGCTCTGCTCGTCTTTTCCCAGCTCGCGGCTTATATAGCCTATTGCAAAAGATATACGCATCGAACAGATACGTCATATATATGCTCATTTTCAATTCGATACGTATCTTCCGCACCTTTCCGATTGCGCAATTACGTATTATATACCGTATATATACTCGTCATTGGCAAGTGGCAACGATCATTTGCCCTCGGGATTTTCCTCCTCGCAGGTTATTCTCTGCGAACGAGCAGAACATTTTTTTTCTCCGTTTGACTCTAGAACGCTGGAAATTACGTACATAGACTTCAACCTGATATAAAATAATTTTGGGAGTTGTAACTCGAATAAATGCGAAAGAAATCCCGCGTATATAGGCATGCTATTATAATGTGCTGGCAGGAGCTGAGTTTAGAGAAACAAAGAAGCTGCTGCTGCTGCTTGCCGTGCTTGCGGGCTTTGACGCCGAGGGAGAGCTCGAACGAAAGCTGTAAGACTTTTCTCTCTCTCTCTCTCTTTCTCTCTCCTCCGTATTTTTTGTCTGCCGTGTAACGAACGGCAGACGTATCATATATATAAAGCGAGATCGATGAACGCGAGACGGAAAAGTTGTATATTTTGGCTTCGATGATGAACGATGTGCCAAATACCTTATATTTCGCTCGTTCGCGTACGCATAAAGTACTTATTATATACAAAAGAAGAAGAAGAAGAAGCAGCAGCGCAACAGAGTGTGTGTACCTAATGTTCTGTATCAGGCGTCCGTTGTTCGCTTCTATATAACGATGCTGACGACGATTGAAATATACAACAGAGCACAAGTTGTTCGATTATAATACCCGTCCACGCGCAGCAAGTGTTTGAGTTTTTATTATTATTTTCGCTCTCACTTCACGAGCGTTTGCACAACGTCGTCGCATGATTCGTATTAAAAAAAAGAAGAAGAAGTATGTATATTCCGTCGCAGTTTGAACAAATAAAAAAAAAGTAACGTCGATCGATTTCGCAAGCTCGCGCTGCGTGCGAAAAACCCTTGCTCGCGTCTAGCTATATTCAATATTTACTCTCTCGGTGTACGTACGAATGTTCGTGACAGAGAGAACGAGTGAGGAGGAGGATCACTGCGGTATATATGTACACCGAAGGACGACGATTGCTGGTATTTTTCTGCGTACAGCTTCTACTCGCCCGACACTCAAACATTTTTTTTCCTCCTCTCTCTCTCTCTCTCTCTCTCTCTCGTTTTTTTCCTTCCTTCTTCTCGCAGTTCACTCTGAAACTCTTCTCGACAACTTCGGAAAAAAAAATAAAAGAAGAAGGGAGGCTCGCGTCGAGTATTATGTCTGCGAAGACTCGAGCTTGCGGAAAGCTCGCAGTTTATACCGAGCTTTCGCCTTCTTTCGGTAGACATAAGTCACACTGATCGAATGTAGCAATGCTATATAGACGCGTCACGACGGTCTATACAGTCTTTCTCTCTCTCTCTCTCTCTCCGTCTTTCTCTTCGCGCGCGAAATGCGAAAAATGTTAATTTTCTTCGCAGTCGTTATTACATAAAAGTGACGTCGCTTTTCCGCAGACGCAACATAGCAATTAGGAGCCGAGCTCTCAAAAGCTATACTACGGCCGCTTATACACATAGTATTAAATGCGAAATACGTGTCGCATCGCAACGGCGACGAAGACGACGACGACGACGACGACTCGGGGGTAATTATAAACCATAGTGCTCAGAGCGCATCGTCCCGGTGGGACTATAATATGCGATGCCCTAGCCGCAGCAGCAGTCTGCCTCTTGCGACTTTTACCGCGAATTCCAAAACTAATTTTAATAGCATCGTGTGCTCGAGAGAGAGTGAGAGAGAGAGAGGCGAGCCCTTGTAGTGCTGCTCGTGTGCGGATATCATGGGTGCTGTACGATGGACGAATATTAAATTATTTTCGGGGCAGCTGGTCGCAGGTGTGTCATTCGAGTACACCGTGTGTACCCCAGCAGCAACGGACAAGCTCTCTCGTCGCACACAGAAATTCGACGCTTTGTTGGACTATTACACACACACACACACACACACACACACACACACACTTTATGGTCTGTGTAACAAGTAATATTCTAGGCTTTCCACGTTTGGCGCGTAAGCTATACACACACACACACAACGACGCGACGTCTCGGTGTATTAATCAAGTATATAGGACGGCAGCAGCTCTGCTCTCGCCTGCAGTCACGAATCGCGTCGATATTTTCATTCTCGAAAAGGCTTCGAAACATATTATGGGATACATTACGCAACGCGGCTCGCTCTTGGTAAATAATTGAATCTTTGCACCGAGCGCGGAGCGAGATCGTGCGAGCGATATACACATGCACCGGCTGCAACGGAGCCCCGAGGCGGCACTGTAATACGTATAGAAATTGCGCTGTACAGGTATACAATATTCATTCTCGGTGGTGATTTTTTTTCCTCGTAAAATTATCGTTATCCACGTGCCTCCAACGTTGCTGGTTCATCGATGTGGCTAAATGTTTTATGAATTTAACGCGAATCGTTTGAAGACGACGATTATTATATCCATATGTTCAGATACCCTCGAATGTCGCGCTGCTGCTTCCTCGTGTGTGTCGCGCGCCAAAAAAGAAAAACGCACGAGTATTAAAATTGTCTCGTTTCTTTCTCCGCTACTTTACTGCTGCGCTGCTATTGGCTACAGCTGTGCCCTGCAGCCTGTGTGCATCGCTCGAGCTATTCAAGAGAGAGAAAGATACTTGGCATCGAATCGACACATTCCGTTCGTATATATGAGCACAGATAGAGCATGCCTACAGCTCCAACGTTATAATACTCCGCAATGTATCTCTCTTTCTACGATAAAAGCACGTGTGCTGGAATGAGCGCGGCCTGCACCGAGGTATATACTATGTATACTGCGCGCTCACGAGGCGCGAGGAATTCACGAAAAAGGGTGCAGTGCAGTGCAGCGCGACTCGCGCGCGATAAATTAGTATGAAATATATTAGCCCTACTATAGCAGGTAATAATAATATTCCAACGCGTTGACTTTTACCCGCGCGCGCGCGTATTATGGCAATTACTCGAGAAATAGGCTCGAATGCATGTAACTATATACGATATCTGTGGCAAAACTTTTTGTCCTCGAAACGGTTGTGGGTACTACACATACCAGTGTATATCGCGCGCGGGTAATTTTCCCGCGCAGCCGTGAATTTTATCGCGCGATCAGTTGAAAATATCCTACGATTTTACGGCGCGAGCGTTGGTGCTCGAGCGACTCGCTCGAGTCCCTAATAATAATACACTCGTCGAGCGCACGAGTTCTCTCGAGCGATCGGGCAAAACCATGTCAACGCCCTGTTAATTATAAATAAAATCTCCTCGCATTCGTTCCTTGTTTGTTTTTTTTTGTTCTTTTTTGTTTTTTGTGTTTTTTTTCGTGCGAGCTCGCGTATATTATGATACGAGTGCGAGATGGAAGATTATTCAGGCTCTTATTATGCTTAGATTATTATGTGAGTAATTTTTATACGTAAGGAAAATTACGACGCCAAAAAACCCCTCGCACGAAATAGTGCTATTTATACAAGAGTATAGTTGCTGTGTGTGCACATTCGACGAGAAGAAGAAAACACAAATGAAAACAACTGCGATAAATCATCGTTCGCGTAAATGAAAACAAAAAAAGTTGGAAATGCCATGCAAAGTGTAGCAACAGCCGTCAATTTGCGCTTTATATACAAGATATATGCGTGCGCGTGCATGGCACATACATAGCGCTAAAAAAGGAGGAGGAGTGAATCAGCGCGAAAGAAGAACAAGAAGAAGAAGTAGAAGGAGGGGGAAAAATATCAGAAGCGAGAACGTGGCTTAGGTGTATAACATGTGCACAATAGTATACATGTATATATGAAAATGAGGTGGCTGCTGCTGCTGCCGACTGCCCGCTATACTTGCTCGCGTCGACTGCGCTCCTGATCAATCGATCGATCGGTCTAGATCATTGATCGTCAACGAACGCAACGATACCGCGCTGCAGCTGCGCTCGTACTTTTTTCGTCGCATTCTACTCATTGCTTCGAAACGATGATCGATCTCCGCGTGTCGATCGACGTGTCTCTTATTCCTATTGTATATAGTTGGACGATTGTTTCACTCGCGTTTAGGTGTGTGATACTCGATCGTATCGCTTTACAAAACAAACGTCATTATTTTCATGTATCGCTCGATTCGCTCGCGATCGCACATACGCTACGCGAGCAAAATCGGTTGGATTTGCGCTGCACACGTATGCGCTCGTGTGTGCGCGTATGTTATAAGCACCAAGAACGGCAAACTGCAGTCGAATCCACGATCGAGCGTATATGCAACGGAGCTTTTCGTCTTCGGCTTATTCATTATTGATTTTTTTTTGGTTTTTAATTAAAAACACAAGGTCAATGCCACGCGCAGTTGAAGAGAATAAGAAAAAAAATCGTATAAATCTTTGCCTCAAAGGTCAATACATTGAAACGACACACTGCGAGGAGATCGGGAATTCATTTATCTCGTCTCGGAAATCGATCTGCCTGCGCTTCTCGTTGCCGGAGAAGCTATATGTATAAGATCGATTTGAATCCGAGAGAGGACACTCCGCTTCCGATATCCACCTATTAATTGTGTAGTTTGCGCGTAAACTCGTGGCGACAACGACTCGATATATCCATAAACGCGCTCGCCTTATAGGTCGCAAGAAGAAGAAAAAAAACGATGCGCAACCTTCGAACGCGATCTCGGATTCTTTTAAACGCGATCACGTCATTTCTCTCTCTCGCTTTGCGCGAATAAAATTAGCTTCCGCTTTGTTTTCCAACTCCGAATGAGTTCCTCCAAAGGGGCAAAATCGTTGTAAAGTTTGATATTTTAGATACGTTTTCGCGGCGAGCTTGTACCTCGATCGTTGCGTGCACCGTTTCGCGACGGAATTGAAAAAAAAATCGAGAGCTTCTTACTATCGCGGTCTCGAAATTCTTCGCGAGTAGACTCGAGCCAGGATGGCTCGCTGCCAAGCTCGTTACTTGGAAACCGCCATACATACACCATACATAAGTATTGCCTCCACCTTTATCACGTGCGAATCCTCGCGTGGAAGATATTGTGCTGCTCCGCTGCTCGTCGTCGTCGTCGTCGTCGTCGTCGTGCGGTGCGCTCGATTTACGCCGCGTCGCAGACGTATATATTTTTCCGGCCGTTTGTCAATGCGCGCATGGCACACGGGCACATCGATTGCACTGCACACACACACACACACACATATGCCAGACAGGAGCTGCCGTTGCTAATCGACGATCGAGCCTATATATATTCTTGCCCGTCTACTATATAATCGAAAAAAACGGCCAGACGATTTTCAGATTGTATATTGTGTACGCGTCGATAAAAAGGAAAAGAGAAATTTTTTTTTCTCTCGCAATTTCAAGGGCACGAAGAAAACGAATACGAAGTTTGAGATTTTTCCGGGATACGTGTGTGCGCGCGCGTAATGTACGAGATATGGGACTCTGTACGGTAGTCTCGTATAAAAAGCGTGTAACAATACGCGCAATTGGACGAGTTGGCAACGCGTAGGCCGGAACACGAGCGATATTTGGAGATTAGAATCGGTGAGGCGCGCTGTAGCAAACGCAGCTTCGGACGACGCGCGCATAATGTTTTTTTTTTTTGGTTTATTCGAGCGTACATTAAAGCACAAAATTTTTAACTATAACGAAAGATGTATGATCCATATTATGTATTATGTAGAAAAATCGAATAAATAATTGCCGTCTGCGCTTCGTCGTGCACGTGAGGCTCGACTCGCACGTACATATTTACGCGACGAGTGCGCGCGATAGGAGCATTCTAGAGCGGCGCCAGTGCGCTCATTTAGATAGGCCATATTTTCTGAATTAGTTCAACGCCACCGATACGCCGCGGCTCGCGCGAGCGACGTAATGCGAAAATTACGTAAGAAATATTTATGCTGCACGATTACTCGCTGGAAAAACTATAATCGCCAATCGCGCCGAGTGGACTTTGAGGTTTATTACTCGAGCGTCGATCGGCAATAAGTGTTTACTTAATGTTAAAGCTCGGGCGAGTTCAAGGCCGCAGTTGCGCGCGGTCGCGACCATAATTTACCAACAAAAAAAAACGAAAGAAGAAAAATAAAGTTTAAAATGTTGCCGCGCGCTTCAATGTCGGGGTCGTTAATACGCGGAAGCTTTGCCGCACTACTAGCGATGTATGTACCGTCCATCGCAGTATATACACGCGTATAATGCGTCATTAATACCGTTTTAATCGTATCGTTCATAGACACACGTTTGACGTTGGCTGCGCTGCGCGATCTTCGCCTGGATGTATAACGTAAGAGCACGCCTTAATGACACTTCATTCGAATTAACCGCAACCAGCCAGTCAGCCGCGCCTTTTTTCCTGTACATAGATCCTATGCAAAAAACCCGAAGGTCTCTAATACAACTAGCTATGACGTGATTCTTCTCTCTGTTGTATTGCGTTTTTTTTTCGCTGCTGCTGTTTTTGTATATACGGTATATAAAGTAAAGCAAAAATATGTGAAAACTTATACTTACATGCATTACAAGATGGGTACAGATCACTGAATGTAAAAAAAGATTTTCAAGGTTGACGAGTTTACAGAGGAATACAAATAATCGAAAGTAATAAAGAAAGCGTGAGTGACTTGAATAAAAAATTAGATAGCTCCAAATTTTAGGAGTTTCTCGAATAATTATCCACTAAAGTACAATTATTCGTTCCGAATCCATCTCCTAAAATTGTGATCCCAAATTAATGGTGATAAGCCAATCTGCGATGATTGCCCATAGGAAACAAAAATTACTTTCTGGTAAGATTCAATGAATCAAATCGTGCGATACATGTATCTAACGCAATTCAATCATTACAGGTTCTGCAATCCAATCTGGAATTTTCAAAAACAGTACCTCAATAAACAAAAAAACTGTTACTATTTTTTATAAACGAAACTGAATTTTTCTTTGGGCTTGACCATATATTATTATCGTGCGAGTTTATTACTCCAGAGAGCAGCGCCCGCAACGAAATACGAGCCGAAACATAATTTCCCTCTTAATACTTATTAAAAGTTTGTACGGTATACCGTATTTATAATGATATTCGAAGTTACCAAAAATAACAACGAGCATTGTCGAGATGTGTATTATTTGTCTCTCTTTGTCGTGACGTACACACATATATGTTTGTTTTTTTAAGCGTACTCGTCGCGCCGCAGAATTTTTCGCTGCTCGTGTCATCGTAAACGAAGATGAAATGGTTTCTTTATATACATCGAAATTTAATAAGCACTTGCATATATACTTATGTCAAAGTAAGAACAGCGCGGCGCGTACTTATATACGCTTATAACTCGATCGATGAGCGCGTGTTTGACGTAGAATAAGTAAACTGCGAGTACTTAATCGCTACGTGGCAACTTGGAGCGCGGAATTAGATCAAAGTATTTAAATTTAATAAGATTTTGAGCCAATTGGAATTTATAATACGAAGATGTTTATCGACCGCGAGAAACAAAAAAAAATTCGTATATGACCTGATTACATTGGAAATTTAGGACTCGCGAGATTTACTATTGACAGCCTAATTCTGGCTGCTACATCGGGTAAGAACGACCACATGCAAACGCAGAAGTTCGTGGAAGATAGCTGAAATAAAAAACGTCGTCAACCGATTGTGCCTCGTGCGTATGCACCTCTATCTATACGAAAAAAGGTGCGGGACCATGTAATTGGCGCGTCGCGAGCTCGTAAAAATCACGTGCGCGCGCTTGCTTTGTTTACATATTATTATCGCGGGCCGCGCCAAAGGTGAGAAAACTTTTTTTTTCCTTTATCTGCACCGCGTTCCTGCGTGTAATCGTTCGCTTCCTCCGCGACGTTGCGTAAATCATTTCAATTGCGCGATCGCGACGTTCTTCGATTTTTTCGTGTATGTATGTAAAAATGCGCGTCACAACAAACGCGCGCGCGCCGTGCTGCTGTCAAGCGTCGTGCGCGAAGAAACGTCAAACGCCAGCAGACGACAAATCGCGGCAGCATTGATCGTTGGCGCCGTCTGGCGTTTGCCGTCTGGTACTAACGTTCTACTGTACGTATAAAATTCGCGTAAATATATAAACAATCATTTGCACATTTTCGTTGAATTCGAAACAACGATATAAGTAACTCGAGTATGCGCGCACGCGCGAGGGCTCAAAATCGAGCGACAGAGTTCTTTTCCCCCACAATGTGACAGTATCGACTATTTTTTTTACTTTTCTTTATTGCCCGATCGGAGGTCTGTACAAATTGGATATATAGAAAATTCGATCATATTTTTATTTATAATAAGGTCTCGCTCGCTCGCCAGCACACACACGCGCGATAATGTAATTCGAGATGCAAATTTAACGCGATGATTCAAACGCGTATTATACGCCGTACGTATGACTAATGTCGATCATCACACCTTATAAGTTGCAAAGCCGTACAACGTTGTAAAAATCGCGCAAAGTAACGCTTTTCGTGCATGCGAAATGACAAACTATTATCCCTCGAATCGATACACGTCGAGCTTCCCGCAGCCAAAATTTTCTGCCTCGTAGCCCGAATACATCCTACGAGAAATCGGAGAAATTAGAATCTTGTCTCTTTCTAGGCGTCTCTTGAATCGAGCCTCTACCTGAAGCTTCCAGCACGTT